>NC_091754.1:9825101-10130101 GCF_043380555.1 Nothobranchius furzeri
CTCTCTCTTCTTTCTTTCTTCCTTCCTCTTCCTTCCTTCTTCTCTTCTTCCTTCCTCTTCCTCCTTCTTCTTCTTCCTCCTCTACCCTTCTTCTTCTTCTTTCTTCTTCCTTCCTCTTCTTTCTTCTTCTTCTTTCTTCCTTCCTCTTCCATCTTCTTCTTCTTTCTCTTCTACTTCTTCTTCTACCTTCTTCCTTCTTCCTCTTCTTCTTCTCTTCTTCCTTCCTCTTTCTTCCTCTTCCTCTTCCTTCTTCATTCTTCTTCCTTCCTCTTTCTTCCTTCTTCCTCTTCCTTCTTTCTTCTTCTTTCTTCCTTCTTCCTCTTCCTTCTTTCATCCTTCTTCCTCTTCCTTCTTCTTTCTTCCTTCCTTCTTCCTCTTCCTTCTCTTTCTTTCTTCCTTCTTCCTCTTCCTTCTTCTTTCTTCCTTCTTCCTCTTCCTTCTTCTTTCTTCTTCCTTCCTCTTTCTTCCTCTTCCTTCCTCTTCCTTCTTCTTCCTTCTTCCTCTTCCTTCTTCTTTCGTCTTCCTTCCTCTTTCTTCCTCTTCCTTCTTCTTTCTTTTTCCTTCCTCTTTCTTCCTCTTCCTCTTCCTTCTTTCTTCCTTCCTCTTTCTTCTTCTTCCTCTTCCTTTCTTCTTCCTTCCTCTTTCTTCCTTCTTCCTCTTCCTTCTTCTTTCTTCTTTCTTCCTTCTTCCTCTTCCTTCTTCTTTCTTCTTCTTTCTTTCTTCCTTCCTCTTCCTTCTTCTTTCTTCTTCTTTCTTTCTTCCTCTTCCTTCTTCTTTCTTCTTCTTTCTTTCTTCCTTCTTCTTCCTTCCTCTTTCTTCCTCTTCCTCTTCCTTCTTCTTTCTTCTTTCTTCTTTCTTCCTTCTTCCTCTTCCTTCTTTCTTTCTTCTTTCTTCCTTCTTCCTGTTCCTTCTTTCTTCCTTCTTCCTCCTTCTTCTTCTTTCTTCTTTCTTCCTTCTTCCTCTTCCTTCTTCTTTCTTCTTTCTTCCTTCTTCCTTCCTCTTTCTTCCTTCTTCCTCTTCCTTCTTCTTTCTTCTTTCTTCCTTCTTCCTCTTCCTTCTTCTTTCTTCTTCTTTCTTTCTTCCTTCCTCTTCCTTCTTCTTTCTTCTTCTTTCTTTCTTCCTCTTCCTTCTTCTTTCTTCTTCTTTCTTTCTTCCTTCTTCTTTCTTCTTCTTTCTTCCTTCTTCCTCTTCCTTCTTCTTTCTTCTTCCTTCCTCTTTCTTCCTCTTCCTCTTCCTTCTTCTTTCTTCTTTCTTCTTTCTTCCTTCTTCCTCTTCCTTCTTTCTTTCTTCTTTCTTCCTTCTTCCTCTTCCTTCTTTCTTCCTTCTTCCTCCTTCTTCTTCTTTCTTCTTTCTTCCTTCTTCCTCTTCCTTCTTCTTTCTTCTTTCTTCCTTCTTCTTTCTTCTTTCTTCCTTCTTCCTCTTCCTTCTTCTTTCTTCCTTCTTCCTCTTCCTTCTTCTTTCTTCTTCTTTCTTCCTTCTTCCTCTTCATTCTTCTTTATTCTTCTTTCTTCTTTCTTCCTCTTCCTTCCTCTTCCTTCTTTCTTCCTTCTTCCTCTTCCTTCTTCTTTCTTCTTTCTTCCTTCTTCCTCTTCCTTCTTCTTTCTTCTTTCTTCCTCTTCCTTCCTCTTCCTTCTTTCTTACTTCTTCCTCTTCCTTCTTCTTTCTTCCTTCTTCCTCTTCCTTCTTCTTTCTTCTTCCTTCCTCTTTCTTCCTCTTCCTTCCTCTTCCTTCTTTCTCTTCCTTCCTCTTCCTTCTTTCTTCTTTCTTCCTCTTCCTTCCTCTTCCTTCTTTCTTCCTTCTTCCTCTTCCTTCTTCCTTCTTCTTTCTTCTTTCTTCCTCTTCCTTCTTCTTTCTTCTTTCTTCCTCTTCCTTCTTCTTTCTTCTTTCTTCCTTCTTCCTCTTCCTTCTTCTTTCTTCTTTCTTCCTCTTTCTTCCTCTTCCTTCCTCTTCCTTCTTTCTTCCTTCTTTCTTCTTTCTTCCTCTTCCTTCCTCTTCCTTCTTTCTTCCTTCTTCCTCTTCCTTCTTTCTTCTTCTTTCTTCCTTCTTCCTCTTCCTTCTTCTTTCTTCTTCTTTCTTCTTTCTTCCTCTTCCCTCCTCTTCCTTCTTTCTTCCTTCTTCCTCTTCCTTCCTCTTCCTTCTTTCTTCCTTCTTCCTCTTCCTTCTTCTTTCTTCTTCCTTCCTCTTTCTTCCTCTTCCTCTTCCTTCTTTCTTCCTTCCTCTTTCTTCCTTCCTCTTTCTTCTTCTTCCTCTTCCTTCTTTCTTCCTTCCTCTTTCTTCTTCTTCCTCTTCCTTCTTCTTCCTCTTACTTCTTCTTCCTCTTCCTTCTTTCTTCCTTCCTCCTTCTCCTTCTCCTTCTCCTCCTCCTTCTCCTCCTTCTTCTTCTTCTCCTCCTTCTCCTCCTTCTTCTTCTTCTCCTCCTTCTCCTCCTTCTTCTTCTTCTCCTCCTTCTCCTCCTTCTTCTTCTTCTCCTCCTTCTCCTCCTTCTTCTTCTTCTCCTCCTTCTCCTCCTTCTTCTTCTTCTCCTTCTTCTCCTTCTTCTCCTTCTTCTTCTTCTTCTTCTTCTTCTTCTTCTTCTTCTGTCTCCCAGCATGTCAACAACGTACAAGTATTGATTTGCAAAAGAAATGTGTATGTGTGTGTTTGAGGCAAAACAAAGATTTTAAATCATTTTGTTCGTTCCCTGACAAAACATGAACTCCTGCTTGTTGCTTTTCCAATTTAAAAAACATTTAGTTTAAAACATCCTGCAGTAATTCACGAGATTGAACAGTAGATGTCAGAAGAATACAGGTTTAGTTTCCGAGTCTTCAGGTTTGGTGCAGTGTGACCATTTTTGATTTGAGGAAATTTGACTTACAGGTGACAGAAAACCAAGGTTTAACTGGTTTGAAACTTGAAAGTTTTTCACCCACATGCTTTTAAAACATCCTTACGTTTGATCTGATTCACATGAAACATGACTGAGAAATATCTGTTGACAGTGTCCAGACCGTTAAGTTTACAGGACCTCTTTGCATCGTCTTAACAATGAACAAACGTGGAGGAGATCAGATCCATCTGTCCTTCCCAGTAAATCCTCAGAGTAACACTCAAGCGTCTCCGCTCTGGAAACAGATCTTTACTTGGCTTTGTGCCTGTGACACAAACACGGTGGCTGGAGGATGAGATTGGAATGGAATCAGTCTGACGCAGTTGGTGGATCATAAAACAGCAGCAGGTTTATCATCGACCTGCTGGGGGGCAGGGAATGACACTCTATCACCTCCTCTGAACCGTACGCTTCCCTCACCACCAGATTCTTTTTCCTCGCTGGCCTCCTTGGAGATGAAACACCCAACTGTTCCTGATCTGATGGGGTCAGGAGTTCAGCTTTCACCAGCTCTCTAAACAGCCGTTTTTAGCCTAAAACGTTAAACTAGATTCACTGCATCTGCATTAATTAAATTTGTGTTTTCCCATTGTAAGGTTATGAAGTTCATGGTTTTCAACTCCATACAGCTGGCCCCTGGGCACAATAACACCGTGTAGAAAAACCAAGGTCGGGTGTTCCTCAGACTGTTTACATTCCAGGAGAAGAGTCCGAAGGAGAAGAAGAAGCTTTCCTTAATCAAAGTACTTTATTTGTGATTAAAAATATTAAGCAAAACAGATGTTGATCAACAATAATCAAGTGAATGATCTGTGAAATAAATATGTCATTAATTATGTTTAATGAAACCAGGACTACGGCACAGACAGACTGACCCTCATCTCCATAGAAACGCATGACACATTGTTCCAACCAATCAGAGCTTTCGGCTGCCGTAGGAGAATCTGGCTTGTTGACTTAAAGTGTCCAATCCGCTTTACTAAAACTTATCAACAATTCAGAGATATAAAACAAGGCAACGCCATTTTTAAGTCAGTTCCATCTTGACTTCAGTTCTATTCACCATCATCCTAAAGGAAAGTGCAGCCTGTCCAGATGTGTTTTCTTCTTTAAACTAAGAACTGTGAAACGGGAGATTTTCGTCGTTTAACAACCAGACGACGTCCTTTCAAAATAAGAGCACCTGCTGACGCCGCTGAACGGTACCGGGGTCGACCCTCCAGACGGGCTTTGAAACGTTGTGATCGCTGCACCGACAGCTCCATCGTACATCCGAGGTTTCCAGACCTGGCATTTCCTGATCTACCTGGGAGACCCCACTGGGTACGTACACGGCAAAATAGCGGCTCATGTCATCACTTTATAAGCCTCGTGATATCTAGTCATAACATGGCTGTATGGAGTTGAAAACCATGAACTTCATAACCTTACACCATAATGCAGATGAACATATTTATGATGGAAGTTGTTAAGCTACAGCAGACACGATGAAGTTCACCAACATTGCTGATAACTAAATTACTTGAATACCCATTTTAGTTTATGGTTAATGTAGTTTTTTTTGCCTCTAAACTAAACAATTTTGATCTGGAATCCATAAATAGATGCAGCTTCAGAACTTGGATAAAACTACAACAACAAAGTGGATTTGAGTGTTTGTGTGTATATATACATACATACATACATGTATATATATATATGTGTGTGTGTGTGTGTGTGTGTGTGTGTGTGTGTGTGTGTGTGTGTGTGTGTGTGTGTGTGTGTGTGTATATAAGTATGTAAATGCTGACTGAGAAAAAAACATTAATTCAGGTTTTTATGAATTAAATAAAACAAAAAAGGAAGAATTTCAGTAGAACTTTTGCATTTTTTGTCATCTCAATCATCACAAGTCCCCTGACTGTTTATTCTGAACAACAGTTGCATCTTCAGCAGCAGATGAAACACCTTAGTGTTTTTCACTTTTTCAGTCAGGTCCAGCATTCACCGAACACGTGAAAACAACCGAAGACGCCAGCACTTCCTGCTGTTCTCCTGCTGATCTGACATGGGACATTTTTCACATGCCTCCAAGCTGCAAGCTTTGGAAACGTGAACCCCGTCAGGCCAGACAGCGAGTGCAGGCTGGCTGTGGAAACGAGGGATCAGTTACACAGGAAAGAGTCCAGCTCAGTGGTGTCTGTTATAGCTGCAGGCGGGTCCCAGACGTCTTTGTCTTCTGGATTTATTATTAAATGAGCACCAGTTCCTGTAAGTGGAGGTGGAAGTCAGGTTCTTTCTTTCACTTTCTCTAAAGCCATAAATGTATCATTTTGTTGGTGATTTAATAAAATGATAAAGTTGGAAATTAAAAGTTCTCTTCACGTTTCAATGTTTTTAATGTGGATTTAATTCTAAAACCTTTTTTTAATGTCTTCTTTAAAAAATTGTAAAAACGTATTTTCATCAAAACAGCACTCATTTAACCCTATTTATAAAAAACTCAACTTCTTAGAATAAAGACTCCTCACTTCATAAGACTCTGAAATTCTTCTTAAATTAGCCCGTTAACTCAAAATTTGATTTGATGCACACTTCTGCAAAATGAGATTTTTTTTTGTGGGGGGGGGGGATTAACTTTTTCTGTAGAAGAATAAACCTTTAAATAATAATAAAAAAAATTATTGCTGGTGGAGGAACATGAAGCTCAGAACAGAGATGATTTACTAAACAATCATTTGTAATGTTTCTGCTACAGGTAACATGTAACGTGAGCAGAGAGAAAACCCCCGATAGATTATCAGTCTGAATTAAAAAAAAGAGTTATTTTTCCATCCTCACCATGTTTGTTGTGTGGCCGTCCAATAATCTCCACAGTTTCATGCTCCCACTGGCATTTATCTAAGCTAAGCAATGTTTCATAGGAATAATAATCAGTAGTTTTAGTTTACCAAGAATTCAGGCCAAAATGAAAAGGTTTTGCAAAAGTGAATTAATTATTATTTATTAATGTAAAACAAATCCTTTTCAACCTACAGTATGTTCTCAAAGACATTATATCTGGTGTTCAAACCAACGTTGTTATAACCTCATGTTCATGCTAACCATGACCACATTTCATCATTATAGCCGCCGGCTGCTGCTCAACATCATTATCATACATACTAGTGAGGCACCAGCTTGCAGGAAGTATATTTGGACCAGAAATAAAACGAACATCTGTTCAATACTTGAAGAATTCCCCATTCTGACAACAAAAATTAACCTGAGTTGTTTCTGTCTGTTTTAGGACACGTTCCTGCTGCAATAAGCACATCCTAGTTTGCTGAAATAATTTTAAGAGGACTGATCAGATGTTCAGCTATGTTTAAAAAGTCTATAATCTTTTTTTTTTTTTTATAATTTAGGGACATGACACATTGATCTGTTGGCCATAAGTGTAAAAACTAAGCTGATCTGACAGGTTTCCCTGCTCGTCGTGGTTCACATCCAGTCCGTCTCACTGCAGCAGCTGAATGGCGGGCTGGGGGCTATTAGGACACAACACTCCCTTCCTTTCCACTGCACACCTGTGCTCCAACTGATCCAAAATAACACCTCATGGTGTTGAAAAAGTTCAGAAATGTCCTTGAGCAGAACAACCACTGATATACCAAGAGGTTCTGAAAGTTCCTTTTGAAACAGCCATAGGTTCACGTTCTGTCCTCCACCTGTCTTCTGTCCACCTCAGCATCTGTGTATAAACCCTCAGCGAGTATAATAGATATATCTGTTCAAATGTATATGTACATGGAAATATGTAAAACAATGTCCATTTCTTTTCTGTGAAATAAAAATTCCACCAATGATGTATTTCCAGGCTGCACAGTGGCACAGTGGTTAGAGCTGTTGCCTTGCAGCAAGAAGGTCCTGGGTTCGCTTCCCAGCCTGGGATCTTTCTGCATGGAGTTTGCATGTTCTCCCTGTGCATGCGTGGGTTTTCTCCGGGTACTCCGACTTCCTCCCACACTCCACAAACATGACTGTTAGGTTGATTGGTCTAAATTGTCCTTAGGTGTGAGTGTGTGTGCATGATTGTTTGTCCTGTGTGTCTCTGGCTCTCTGTCCAGGGTGTACCCCGCCTGATTGCCCATTGACCGCTGGAGATAGGCACCAGCCCCCCCACGACCCTACATGGACAAGCGGGTTCAGACAATGGATCGATGGATGGTTGTATTTCCAGATGAGTATGTTTTGGCTTCAGCCCAGCCTAGTGTCAACTACACTACTTACTCTGATCTGTAATTGTACGTAAGCTCAGAACTGCACAAACAATGCAAAATCAAAATGAACATTCGATCGTTCACAAAAGGCCGTGCTCACTTACATGAGAACTCTTTCATCACCCAACAGAAAGTCATGCCTATACATATATACATATACAGTGGAGCAAAAAAGTATTTAGTCAGCCACCGATTGTGCAAGTTCTCCCACTTAAAATGATGACAGAGGTCAGTAATTTACATCATAGGCACACTTCAACTGTGAGAGACAGAATGTGAAAAAAAATCCACTATGGCAGGATTTTTAAAGAATTTATTTGTAAATCAGGGTGGAAAATAAGTATTTGGTCACTTCAAACAAGGAAAATCTCTGGCTCTCACAGACCTGTAACATCTTCTTTAAGAAGCTTTTCTGTCCTCCACTCGTTACCTGTATTAATGGCACCTGTTTGAACTCATTATCTGTATAAAAGACACCTGTCCACAGCCTCAAACAGTCAGACTCCAAACTCCACAATGGCCAAGACCAAAGAGCTTTCGAAGGACACCAGGAAAAGAATTGTAGACCTGCACCAGACTGGGAAGAGTGAATCTACAATAGGCAAGCAGATTGGTGTGAAAAAATCAACTGTGGGAGCAATTATTAGAAAATGGAAGACATACAAGACCACTGATAATCTCCCTTGATCTGGGGCTCCACGCAAGATCTCATCCCGTGGGGTCAAAATGATCATGAGAACGGTGAGCAAGAATCCCAGAACCACACGGGGGGACCTGGTGAATGACCTGCAGAGAGCTGGGACCACAGTAACAAAGGTCACCATCAGTAACACACTACAACGGCAGGGAATCAAATCCTGCAGTGCCAGATGTGTTCCGCTGCTGAAGCCAGTGCATGTCCAGGCCCGTCTGAAGTTTGCCAGAGAGCACATGGATGATACAGCAGAGGATTGGGAGAATGTCATGTGGTCAGATGAAACCAAAGTAGAACTTTTTGGTATAAACTCAACTCGTCGTGTTTGGAGGAAGAAGAATACTGAGTTGCATCGCAAGAACACCATACCTACTGTGAAGCATGGGGGTGGGAACATCATGCTTTGGAGCTGTTTTTCTGCTAAGGGGACAGGACGACTGATCCGTGTTAAGGACAGAATGAATGGAGCCATGTATCGTGAGATTCTGAGCCAACACCTCCTTCCATCAGTGAGAGCTTTGAAGATGAAACGTGGCTGGGTCTTCCAATACAACAATGATCCCAAACACACCGCCCGGGTAACAAACGAGTGGCTCCGTAAGAAGCATTTGAAAGTCCTGGAGTGACCTAGCCAGTCTCCAAACCTCAACCCCATAGAAAATCTGTGGAGGGAGTTGAAAGTCCGTGTTGCTCGGCGACAGCCCCAAAACATCACTGCTCTCGAGAAGATCTGCATGGAGGAATGGGCCAAAATACCAGCTACTGTGTGTGCAAACCTGGTAAAGACCTAGTAATCGTTTGACCTCTGTAATTGCCAACAAAGGTTATGTTACAAAGTATTGGGTTGAATTTTTGTTATTGACCAAATACTTATTTTCCACCCTGATTTACAAATAAATTCTTTAAAAATCCTGCCATGTGAATTCATGGATAATTTTTCACATTCTGTCTCTCACAGTTGAAGTGTACCTATGATGTAAATTACTGACCTCTGTCATCATTTTAAGTGGGAGAACTTGCACAATCGGTGGCTGACTAAATACTTTTTTGCCCCACTGTATATATATATATATATATATATATATATATATATATATGTGTGTGTGTGTCCATCTCTCTCTCTCTCTCTCTCTCTCTCTCTCTCTCTCTCTATATATATATATATATGGATTATTAGGAACACCTTGTCATCTTCTCTTGAATGCCATTATCTAACCAACCGATCACATGGCAGTTGCTTCAATGCGTTTAGGGGTGTGGTCCTGGTCTAAACAATCTCCTGAACTCCAAACTGAATGTCAGAAAGGGAAAGAAAGGTTATTTAAGCTATTCTGAGTGTAGCATGGTTGTTGGTGCCAGACGGGCCGGTCTGAGTATTTTACAATCTGCTTAGTTACTGGGATGTTCATGTACAACCATTTCTAGGGTTTATACAGTTTATTTATTTTTTTTTTTTTTTACTCATGATGAAGTTTTAAAACAACTGATGTCAGTCCCAAACATAATCTGTAAAGATGTTGGTTAAACTCTGCTATTGCAAAATTTGCTTTGACAAAAGGATTCCCTCAGAAAGGCATTACTCACATTACAAGTCATCTCACGTGTGAAATATTTTTGTTTTTACTTTCCAAGTCGTTCCAAGATTAATAATTGCATTTTTTTAAATAATAAAAAAAACACATAATCCAGAACATAAATAATTTTTAATATTTATATTATCTCCATGGGCTGCCACCTTACCGTGGTGGAGGGGTTTGAGTGTCTCAATGATCCTAGGAGCAAAGTTGTCTGAGACTTTCTGCCTCTGGTAGTGTCACCCATGGCAAACAGGTCCTAGGTGAGGGATCAGACAAAGAGCAGCCCGAAGACCTCTTATGATGAATTATAGAAATGGAAGCGTTGCGCGGTACAGTCTGCATTTATGCATTTTTTCTGATAGGTCATTTTTGAGCTGGTTAGTCCTGCCTCTCATGTACCTCTCTGCCTTTGAGTAACCACACATACGCTGCTCAGTGCTGATTGACTTAGAATTCTTAGGGGATGGGGTTATTTGCATGGGAGAGTTACCAGACTCGTTCTCTGTGCAGAATTAAACAGAGGAAGAGTCTGGCAGGCCAGGCTACCATTTACCAACATAAACAGAAAAAAAAAGGAAAAAAAAAACTACCAGATGTTACAAAACTCCAGAGTGAGCTATTTTACAGAATTCGAACCACAGACTGTTACAGTGAATGAGGAAGAAGCAGCAGGAGAGATAAATATTTAACCTGCTGGATGTTCTCATGAGAAAAGGTCTGTTTGGAAATCCTGCAGCATCATTTAACCTCTCCTCTAAAGCAACAGGGTGTTCAGCTGCACAAACACAAAAAAAGGCTCCATGCTGGGATCATGTGTTCCAATTCCCATGTATGCTGCTCCACGCCTGTACGGTGTCCTATAAGGGTCAGAACTCCAAGGTTCCATATTAACCTGGTTCCAAGATGTCAGCTCTGCACATGTGTGCTAACTTTAGCACTGCAGCGAGGAAAGCACAAATGAAATTGTTTAAACACTAAATGGTGTTTTTTATGGTTTGAAACCGCTCCGCCTTATCTGCAGAACAATAAGCAGACAGGCAGCGTTTGGCTTTGGAAATAATGGAATTGAATCACTCCTCCCAGCTACAGAGATGACGGAGGTAAATTGCAAATTGGTGGCTGCAGAGCGATGATTGGGCGTGCATGCGTGCACACTTGGCTGGAAATTAGATAAATTCAGACTGGGGCAAAGTTTCAAATGCCAATTTAATTGAGCTGAAGGATATTGTTCAGGGTTCCACTCAGAGTCTCTGCAGGATGAGGCTATCTGTGGGAACACAGCCGTTTGCTCCATGTGATAAAAATAAATAGTTAGATAACCTCGTTGTGACCTTTCTTAAACTGGAGTGTTCTGGTTTTAATGCTTCTGTTGGCTGCTGTGACCTGTGTGGTCCCAGCAGAGATGTGATGGTTCCCATCATTCCAACTGGATGGGGAAACAACCATGCATGTGGGTTTAAATATTAACTGATGCTTTTATAGATCTGAGCATCTTAGGCACACAGATATTTTCATAAACATCCCTGTTGATGCGCAACATCATGTGCTCGAGATCGAAAGAAGACGGCGCATCCCCAATTGACCATTGTTGTGATTATCTGGCCGTTGTCAATCCATTAAGCTAAATGATGGTTAAAATCTATCAGCATGGTTAACACATGCAGCTCTGTAAGCTGCACAAGAAGACGAAAGAAGAGTAATGCAAAACATTACAGGTTTCCAGTTGATAAAATAACCAAAGGCAATGGTTAACAGCCATGAAGAGAGTTTGTTGGTGCCAACCATGGGCGTCGCACCCATAGGGGATGTGGGGGTTTCAACACCCACACTTTTCTTATTGAGATGGTTCAACACCCACACTTTTCTTATTGAGATGGTTCAACACCCACACTTTTCTTATTGAGATGGTTCAACACCCACACTTTTCCAGCCGTTTTGCAAAAGGAATAACTGAACGCTCCTTCTACGGAATAGTTTTTGTTGTCCAACTTTAAAGCCAGCTGTGTTAACATTCAGTGATAAATAAAGTTTGTCGAAACCTCCACCGCCTCTACCCGAGTACACCTATGGTGCCAATGTACCTGAGAGATTAAAAAAGTAAAATATCAGCCCCACATGTGCAGACACGAACAAGTTATCACCATCTAATGACTTAAGCCTTATTTATTCATGTATTCATAAAGTCTTTGTCCCTCCTGAGATCTGCCCAGCCTCTAACGTTGTTTGCCTCGTGTTTGTTTACTGAGCTCATCAGAATAAACAGAGCATCTGTTTTATCTCCGAAGATGAACCATTTGCTCTGTAACGCTGATGTTTTATCTCCACAAATAACACAAGCCTGAAGGAGTTCTGCTTTGTGGTGGAGTTGCTAATGCTGATGGTTAGTTCTACTAGCCGAGACGTTCTCTGCTGTTTCCTGGACACTAAAACAACAACACCCTTCTTCATCACGAGTCAAGATGGGTGAGTCCATGAATGTTAAGTGACAGTGACGTAGATCTAATCCTAGAGTTTCACCATCTTTTTTCTGCCAGAAGCTAATGCAGGAGATAGGTGTAGGAGTCTATTTTCATGTTCAGCCTGCATGAAGTCTGTTGCATATCTGTCTGAGGTGTTTTTTTGCAGAGCAAAGCTGCCTTCCCGGTGGAGAGTAACTCTGAAGTGCCTTTTTTTTCTCTCCACCTGAACCAACCCTCATGTAACTCTCTTATCTCTAATAAGGTAGCGCAACTCGAGTTGCGAATGACCACAGTCACCAATTCTTGTCATGTGTCTTGCCCATGCATGTCTGATCTCTGAATTGTGTGCACTGAAACTCTGACTTCCCTCTGGGATTAATAAAGTATTGATTGATTGAAAAACTCAGTGACCGATCACTTTCAAAAATAGAAAGTAAAAAATGTTTTCTCAGTGAATGACCTCTTCGTGGTTTTTCCAGATGATTTTTGTCAGAATATTCATAGTGAAATTTTAAAATTCCTGCAATATTATTTACTATAAAATAAAGATGTCGTGTGAATTTTCTACTTAAGAAAAAGATTTATGTCATTACAAAAACAAGAAGGGATGCATTTTAGTAAAACATTATGCAAATGAGCAAACCAATACATCTAACTTTAGAGAATGAGACAAGATGATTCAAGATGGTTTCCTTGGCGACCCCAAGCTCACATAGATTTTAAAAGGCACCTGCATGAGTCAAACCACCTGTGTCCCTCTGAAAACCCATGTAGGGCCCATTAAAATCTATGTGGGCAAACCCCTGTGGGACCATCATGGAAACCCCAGACAAACCCTGTTAGAACCCATATAGTTTGCCGGTGTACAGGTGTTGGTCGTAAAATTATATCATGGCTAAAATGATTTATTTCAGTAATTCCATTTAAAAAGTGTTATTTGTATGTTAGATTCATTCATTACACACAGACTGATGCATTTCAAATGTTTATTTCTTTTAGTTTTGATTTTTATAACTGACAGCTGAAGACAGAAACGGTGACAAACTGAAAAGTATGGACATGAAAAGTATGAACATGTACAGCACTCAGTATTTAGCTGAGGCTCCTTTGACCTGGATTAATGCAGCAATGCAGTGCGTATCTTCAAAACATCACAGAGTAAAAAGTTTTTACAATGTGTCGGTACTTCTGCTAAATCTTTTTTGCTGGAATTAGTTATATTTTTTCACAATAAAATCATTAGTTCATTAAAATCATTGCTTTTACGGGCTATAACATTGGTTTACTGTCACGGTTTGCCTCTGCAGTAACCCATTTGCAGGAATAAAGATCCTTTATCCAGAGTTCAAAAAAGATTTAATAAACAAAACTTCCTCCACTGACTGTGGGAACCAAAAACCAAAACCAAACTAATCCATACAAGTACAACTCAGCAAAGACAACTCCACACTGATGACTGGCAGCAGTGGCCTGAAATAGGGTGAGGGCAATCAAGATGATGTGGTTCAGCTGCAGCACTCCAGGAGGTTCACAGGGAAGGGGAGGATTCCTGAGAGGACCTGCAGCTGACCTGAACAAAAACAACAGAGAAAAAGTTAAACACAAACACAAAAAGGGGCGAATCATAACATTTACAAAATATTCTCTTTTTTATTTTTTTAGATTTGTATAAATATTTGGGTTTTTGATCATTTGTCAGTCAAATTTTACCAAACGCAAGAAAATACAATTTTTGGGGGGAAATTATATGAGAAAAACAAATCTTCCATAAATGTCCCTTGTTGCAAGAATTGTTCTTGAAGTTGAGCTTGTAAGAGAAAAAATTCTCCTCAAACAACCACAGATGACAGCTGGAAAAGGAAAAAAATACAGGAATAGTTTTTCCTCTTTAGATGATTAGTGTGATCTCGACCAAGTGTGGACTCAGGGCGGCTCCTTTAAAACATGCTCAACAACCCTGCTGCTGTTTTGCTGGTGTTGACCAAAGCTGATGGCTAAACTTTAGTTTGTTGAAGATTTAATTTCTTCAGAAGGAACTCCAGTGAGCTGTTGTCTTCTTGAAAGTTTTTTGCTTCCAACATCTAAAACATATGTTTGAATATTGATCCCTCAAGGGCCAAACATTACCTTTTTAACTGGCAGATTGTTGACTTGGTGGAGATCCCTTCTGTCCCAGTATTCCATGACGACGTGCAGAGGCGGTTTTACCATTAGGCATAGGTAGGCGGCCGCCTGGGGACCCCTTGTGTTGGGGGGCCCCTAGCCCTGACCGCCAGCACCCCTCTGTTAATGCCACAATATTCTTATTACCAACCTGTGGCCGCAGACGGGATTGGACATGCACATTTCTCATTACCATAATTCCTGAACCGTTCAAGATATCATTAAAATTCCAAAAGTGCTGGAAATATTAAAAATGGGGCTTTTCGTGCATATACAATACATTACGGTAGCCACCGGCATTCCCTGTCTTGAGCGCACCGAATCACAACAAAGATTCAGAGACGTGCTGAGGTTGTCATCCAAAATGCTCCGTTTTATAACTTTTGAACGGCTGATCTGATCCAGGAAATTCCAACAGTTCCTAAAAGTACATAAAAGCAGCTTTCCAACGATCTAAAGCATGAAGCAATCAGAGTTATGGAAAATATCTCTACGAGGGGAAATCCTGCTGTACAGCCTGATTGAAACGGAGCGCAGCGCCGCGGTGAAAGTGGATAACGGAACGGGGAAGCTAATTAGCATAAAAACCCGGCATGAAATTATGGAAATGCCTCAAAGAAAATCAACACGGTCTATTAGGTGTCCCAGAAGGCTTATATCTGAAGACAGTGACCACGAAGAAGGACAGATCTCCAGTGAACCAGGATATGAACGTTTGTTCAGTCTTTATTTTTTATTTTTTTTATTTGAACAACCCTCAACTATTTGCTAATTGTAAGATTCAGCTTCATTCCAGCATTATTTATCTTTTTACCATAAATAATTATTTTTGCTAAAACAAATGTTTTTGGTATAGCAGTGCACGGTGTGCCAGAGAAGCACCCCATGGCAGTGGGAGGTGTGCAGGACTCTGCCTGCAGCTGGAGAGAAGCTGCTTCAAGGTCTACCACATCAAATAAAAACGTCTGAAAGTTTACAAAAATAAAGTCTTAAAAACTGCTACAAGACACCAAGGTTCACACTTTTTTAAGAATAGATGCATTTCAGTTCAACGTTTAAATTGTTTACCCAGTAATTTTGAAGTTCCTGTTCAGTAATAACTGTAAAAAATTCAAATGCGTTTTTTGCTTTTTTCACTTTTAAGCTGATTTTTTAAAGGCTGTAATAGAAATAAATTCTAAATAGAAGAAGAAGAAGAAGAAGAAGAAGAAGAAGAAGAAGAAGAAGAAGAAGAAGAAAATATCATTTCTATAGCGCCTGTCAAGATAAAAATCATGAGGCGCTTCACAAAAACAAAAATATAAATATAAAAAAGCATTTAGAAAATGTTTAAAAATATATTTAAAATGAGCAAAAATAGGCAATTGGGATTTAAAAGAAAAAAATGTTAAGAAAGAGAGAGAGTGAATAGGAAAGAGGGAAATCAGTGAGGAAGGTGGAATAGGCGGGGAGAGCAGAATAAAGAGAGAGTGGTGAAGAAGGTCATACAAAAGCCAGCTTGAACAAGTGAGTCTTCAGCTGCTTTTTAAAGGAGACCACTGAGTCCACTGATCTCAGGCTCAGGGGGAGAGAGGTCCAGAGTCTGGGGGCCACAGCAGCAAATGATCTGTCACCTTTGGTCTTTAACCTGGTGCTGCACAACCAGTAGGCTTTGATCACTGGACCTCAGGGACCTGCTGGGGGTGTAGGGACTAAGAAGATCACCAATGTAAGATGGTGCTTGTCCATGTAAGGCCCTATAGACCAGAACCAGGATCTTGAAATGAACCCTAAAGTTGACTGGCAGCCAGTGAAGCAAGAGGACATGTGGCTTCACGTTTCTTTTCGTGAAATGTTATACTGGTTTGGAAATACAAACCATACACTGAAAGCTGAGGTTGTTCTGAAAAAAAGGAGAAGAGTTACACACACTTTGCACTTTTTATTACAACTTTACAGCCATAAGATAAAAAAAATGCCAGGCGGCCCTGTCATAATTATGGTCATAAGAGGGTTATTAAGACTGCGATGCACAAACAGGAAGTGATTGGTAGTCATTCCACTCCAATCCAGTTGGTGGCAGTAATGCACCAAATTGTTGTTTGCCAAGTGCCATAAGACCACAAATAATAATAAGAAGAGAGGCGGGAGCATTCGTAACAAACGCAAAGCGATAGTCAAAACATTAAGCATGACATGGAGTTATCCTAGTGGCTCCAATAAGAGAAAGAAGTAGCGTGCTTCATTAAAGCTTTTATCTTCACTTCTGAAAGTGACGTTGTTTCTCGATGTAAACATCAAAAGGAAGCAGAAAGGAAAGACAATGGAAAATGTTTAAAGGGAGGAAAACAGACCAAAATGGAAAATAGAAAAAAAAATAACTAAGGCTAAAGCACAGGAGCGCTGACAGAAAAAAGAAAGCAAAGCACATATTGAAAGCACTCAAAGGGAGGGAAATACAGGAAAAAAAGAGGAGGACTAATAAAAAGGGAAAATAACTCATGTCAGAAGAGGGGAGAGTTTCGCAAATCCAGTTAAAGGTAAGATTGTCGAAAATTTAGTGTAAGGGGCCCCATGTCTGTGTTCGTCTTGGGCCCCCAAATTGCTAAATCCGCCCCTGACGACGTGCACAAATGACATCTGGGGAATAAAAAAAAGCTCCTGAATTAAAAGATTAAAAAAATATGGAGGGGTCTAAAAAAACTTTAAAATGAGCAAACATCATTGTACATTATTGTACTGGCCCAAATCCCCCACCCCCCCCCCACCCCCCACCCCCCCACCCCACCCCCACCCCCCACCCCCGTTTGTTTTTGTTAAAGCTAAAGGGTTATTTTTTCTGGTTTTGCTGGTGGAAGCGTGTTTCATACTTGGCTTTATCTTGTCCGGAATAATTGCTGAAGCCTCCGGGGCAGAAATGAACATTCTTACGAAACTGAGGCTGACTGAAAGTTCACAGCTGTAAAACATGTCCGTGAGCTCGGTTTGATATTCTGACCCCAAAAACAGAAACAAGGTCATGAAATTAAGAAATGGAAACAAAGCCACAACCCGGTGCACCCCCCACTTCAGAGAGGACTAAACAATTCCTGCTCCAAATGAAATGTTGCAACCCCGGCCTGTCCTCTCTGGTGACAGTTCCTCAGGAACACTTCCCATCCCCGACACACACCCCTAATGCCTGAACTGTAACTATTTATCTTTAGACAGCAGGAGGATGCTTCAGGGGGGTGGAAGAGAACAGAAAATACAATCAGAGTTGGCTGGCCTTTGGTTCCTTTATTTTCTCAGCCAAAATGTGGCATATAAACTAATGTGGATGTGGAGCAACATTTGGTAATCGCCATAATGAAGGGACACTTAGCTCCAAATTAGGCCAGAAAAAAAGAGCTGAAACTTTCATTTTATTTTCTCAGAACACAACAATATGATTAGTACTTATTTTGCCCTGAGTAAGGCTTGCAAGGCATTCATTTCTCCCAGAGACCACTGCAAATGTATTGATTAAAGGTGTTTCACACACCTTTTAAAGGGGACATATTGTGCAAAACTCAAATTTTCCATCCTTTTGTGCCATGTGTGTCTCAACTGCCTTTATACACACACCAAATGCGGAAAAAAAACAAAAGCATCCTTCTATTTTCTGTCTGTATTTGGTTTTAGGAATTGTGTTCCTAAAACAAGCTATTTCAAATAGTTTACATTTGTGACATCACAAACAGGAGAAGTAGAATAGAACAACCTCTCAGAAGGCTTCTTCAGGAGGAGCAGCGGTTCCACTCACGGACGTCAAAGCTTCTCCCCTAATCGTAGCAGAAGCGGGGTTGGGGTGGGCGTAGCCAGAAGCCCTCTCGCTTCCGGTCGGTAAAAAGATGGCACCTGTGTTTGGCTTAGCCGCAGTCACCGGCCACATTTTCAAACTTTTCTCCACTAACCTCCTCTTTTCCACCTTGCTCTTGTCTGCGATCCTCTTCAGTAGTGTCCCTGCTACCATCTCCTATGATCGACAGACTCTTTTGTCCTTCCGTTCGTTCACGATCGCCCAAGATGCACCGAGGACGTACCCTCCTGTTTGTTTATCTGAATGGCGCACTGGCCCGGAGCCAAACGACGATCACAACCTTGGCGCCTCCAGTGATGTTTATCCGGTCCCGGGAAAACGTCAGAGGAAAAGAGGTAAACCAGCAGGAATCCGGGTGAGAATAAGACTTCTCTTAAGGCGTGGTTTATCTAGTAAACATCGGCGTGATCTTCTAGCTTCTTTTCCTTTGTTTGGCGACTTGAATGCCACTTCCCTATTCCCGCCAGGCCACGTTGCGGTGCGGTTTCTCCGTCCAAGTTTTTTAAGGTTGGTTTATCCTCATTCCTCAGTGGTTTCTCCTCCTGTTCCCTCCATTAGTGGTTTTTATAAACACCGTGGATCTAGCCCTGCTAATTTACGTCCATTAACTCCAGCTGTTTCTGTAGTTTCTGATTCCTCCACCTCACTCAGCATGGCTCTATTAAACACCTGCTCTGTTAACAATAAGTCCTTCTTGCTCAATGATTTAATTCTCTCTAAAAACCTGGAATTTCTGTTTCTGACTGAAGTTTGGCAGCAAACATCTGATTATTCTGCTCTGAATGAACTTTGCCCGAGTGGTTATTCATTTCTTAGCCAGCCCCACGGTTCTGGTCGTGGTGGAGGCCTAGCTGTTGTTTTCAGAGACCATCTTCCATGTAGCTCTACAACCTCTGGTCACTTTGCTTCCTTTGAACTGCAGCTGATTAAAGTCGGGCGTAAGGACCCGTTCTACTGTGCTGTGGTCTATCGTCCACCTGGTCCAAACAGTTCTTTCCTTCAGGAGTTTAGTGACTTTCTATCCTCCACTGTGAAGCTGTCCAGACTGGTGATTGTTGGTGACTTTAACATCCACGTTGATGATCCCTCTGATCACTTTGCCATGAATTTCTCCAGCCTAATGGACTCCTTCAGCTAAACAGAACTGTTATCCAAACAGCAGATCTACAACAGAACAGCTGCAGAGGTCCAGTCAGAATTTAGAAGCTGACAAATATCTGGATCACCAGAAGTCCTCGAGAACCACGAGAGAGACGCTGAAGTCAAACAGAAGAGCTGGTTCTGTTTTTGTTTCTGGGTTTTTGTAGGAATATCTTTAAGGTTTTGTTTTGTTTTTTACACTTTTTGCACTTTGATTAAAACGTTCTGAATCCATAAACCCAACAGAGTGATGCCACTGACCTGGACCTCTCCATGGTAACCCATCCTCCTCCTCCTCTTCCTCTCCTTCTTCTTCCTCCCCTTCGCTGTGTGGAGGACCTAGCTCCTCTCTTTCACCGTCCTCATCTTCTGGTCCTCCTCCAGAGTCCTGGATTCTGGGTTCTGAAAACACAAGAGGAGTCCGTGTTAAGCTGGGACCGAGCTGCGGGGTGCTGTGGTTCTCCTCGTCTACGGATCAAAGGCAGTCATGAATGGACTTTCTGTAACAGAACACCTCGCCACTTTGATCCCAGCTCAGGAGAATATTCTGTCTGTCTCTGTTCATATCTTTCACCCTCATCCATCTTTCCAGCATGTTTCTGGCCCCACACACACCAGGGGACACACACTGGACCTTGTTTTTACCCTGGGTCTAAATGCTGGCAGTGTTTGTCCTGAGGATGCTTATATTTCAGATCACCATTGCATTTTTTTTAACTTGTCAGTTTCTGCGTCCCCACCTGCTGCTCGCTGCATGGTTAGTTCTCATTTTCTTAATGAGAGCACAGCTAGCAATTTTTCTGCTGCTTTTGATCCACCCCGTTCTTCTGATAACGACCCAGATTCCTTAACTTCTCAGTTCAACGAGCACTGCCTCTCCATTCTGGACAACATCTGTCCTGTCAGAACCAGATCAGTTCCTGCAGTGAACCCTACTCCCTGGTTTAATGACAGCCTTCGCAGCCTGAAGCGCCAATGCAGAAAAATTGAGCGCTTGTGGAAGAAAACCCATCTCCACGTCCATCTGCTGCACCTAAACGATCTTCTGACATACTTTAACTCTGCAGTCAGAGACGCCAGTGTTTTCTATTTCTCCAACCTGGTGTCCCAGAGCAAAGGGAACCCCAAGGTGCTGTTTAACACCATCAGCAGCATCGTGTCTCCTGCCTCTCCTACAGCCTCCATCCACTCTGTTGCAGACTGTGAGAACTTTCTGTCTTTCTTTGTGGACAAAGTCAATAAGGTTAGATCTAGCATCTCTCCTTCAGCCTTATTGCTGCCTCTCTCGACTCCAACCAGGCCCATCATCCTAGATAGCTTTGCTCCTGTTTCTTTGCCTGAGTTAACCAAACTAGTTAACTCTATGAAGACCTCTGCATGCCCCCTCGACATCTTACCCTCATCTTTGTTTAAAAGTCCTTTTCAGTCCATCGGTCCCAGCGTGCTCTCTATAATTAATGCTTCTCTGATTTCTGGTCAGGTACCTGCTTACTTTAACCCCCAAATTCCACTACCTCCGCTCCGTTCCGCTCCGACACGAACGCCGGAGCAAAATCGGTCCCGTTGTAGTCAATCAGAGCAATTCCACTACTGCGGCCGTGCGGCGCCGTGCGCCGCCCTCTGTTCCGGCGTCCGGCAAAAATAGAATCGATCCTATTTTTGCCAGACGCCGGAGCACCTCCGCAGTAAATGGACAGAAATCACAACCGCCAAACAGGAAAAGGAGCAAGCACAACTTCCGTTTTTCACAATAAATTGATAAACAAAAGGCTTTTTGTGTTTCATATGCACAGGTTTAACAACTTTTAACAACTATCAATGGCGGCTGAAGTTTAAATGCACAAAAGTAAGCCATACATACAGTTTCCACTATCAAAGTAGTCACACTTTGTTGATCCAAACACTGCTGATCTCTCAACACAAATGATGGGCAGGTTAAACAGTTCATGCCGATGCTTCTCCCACACAACGGGTGTTTGGATCTAACTTCCGCATTTATTGCTCGGACTGTATCGCAAGATCTCGAAAATCCCGTGCATGCTTGTTTGCCCACCTCAGGTCTCCGCACCGGAGCGGAGCCGTTGTAGAGCGGGTAGCAGTAAAAATTGAGTTCGGAAGCGAGCGGCTGCGGAAGGCGGGGGCGGACCGGAGCGGAGCGGAGGTAGTGGAATTTGGGGGTGAGAACGCTGTAATCCACCCGCTTCTTAAAAAACCGAGTCTTGACCCCTCTCTCCATAGCAGCTTAAGACCCATCTCTAAACTTCCGTTCCTCTCCAAGATCTTGGAAAAGGTTGTGGCTAAACAACTCACAGCTGCTCTTGATCAACATAACATCTATGATAGTTTCCAGTCAGGCTTTCGTAGAGCTCATTCTACTGAAACAGCTCTTCTTAGGGTCTCTAATGACCTTCTGACTCACAGTGATGCAGGGAACTGTTCTGTTCTGGTCCTGCTGGACCTGACTGCAGCCTTTGACACTGTTGACCATCACCTGCTACTGGAGAGTCTGAGAGACTGGGTAGGCCTATCAGGAACTGCTCTGGAGTAGTTCTCCTCTTATCTCTCTGAGTGTTCCTTTTCTGTGGCCGTCTCCAAGTTTAGGTCCTCCACCTCCTCTCTTACCCATGGTGTCCCACAAGGTTCTGTGCTGAGGCCTCAGCTCTTCCTCCTCTATCCGGTTCCTCTTCAGCACATTCTGAGCTCCTTCAAAGGAATCTCCTACCATCTTTATGCAGATGACATCCAACTGTACATCTCCTGTAAGCCCCATGAGATGTCTAAGCTGCAGCTGTTACACTCCTGCTTAGACTATCAAAACATGGATGGCTGCGAGTTTCATGACTGAGGGAAGTTTCCTGACCCACGACATGCAGAATTCACACTAGGAGACGTAGGTAGGAAAAAAATAAATGTTTTATTTTGAAGGAGAACTAAAGGTGCACCGCCAGATGTTGAGCACAGCTCCGGTGCTGGGTATGTTGAGACGAACACTGTCAGGGTTGGGCAGAGGGGAATAGAATTTGCAGGACTCAGGTAGTAGCGGATCTTACTGTGGGGACTGAAATCCAGAGCTTGGGAGGGTAGCCAGGACTGGGGTGAGCAACGTCAGTGAGAATCCAAAATCCAAGGGAGGTGAGCGGTGGGAGAGCGGGTCGGTTCGGGTGAGGAGGGAGATCAGGCTTGGAGATGAAAACCAGGTTATTGTAGAGTAGGTTCATGGTGAGAATTCCTGGTGAAGGGAAGGCAGAGGTCATCAAAAACAACAACGACGACGGACAAATATAAGGCAAGACTAAAGCTGTAGTTTTACTATAGTGGCAAGAGCTACCCAAAGTGAGTAATCTTCCGGCGAGGTGAAGTGATCTCCAGCTCCTTATAAACACAAGTAGTTGATGAGGAAAATCCCCGCAGCTGGCCGCTCTCCGGAGCCGCCCACCTGCAACGACTTAAGGTGATTAGAGGAATGTGTAGACTCACCCCAGATCCTGACAGCAAGCTTTCTTCAGCTGAATGAAGATAAGACTGAGATCCTCATCTGTGCCCCAGACAAGCTGGTTCCCAAAGTCAGAGACTCTCTTGGTCAACTTGCTTCTCACACCAAACCTTCTGTCAGGAATCTTGGCGTGACCTTTGACCCAGCTCTCACCCTGGATTCTCATGTCAGTTCTCTTGTTCACTCTTCCTTCTTCCATCTCAGGAACATTGCTAAGCTGAGTCCCATTCTGTCTCGCTCTGAACTTGAGACAGTTCTCCACACCTTCATCTCCTCACGCTTAGACTACTGTAACTGTCTTTTCACGTGTCTGAGCAGAACCTCCCTGAACCATCTACAGGTGGTTCAGAACGCCTGTGCTCGGCTTCTGACCAAGTCCTCCAAACACACCCACATCACCCCGCTTCTCCTCCAGCTTCACTGGCTGCCAGTCAACTTCAGGGTTCATTTCAACATCCTGGTTCTGGTCTATAGGGCCTTACATGGACAAGCACCATCTTACATTGGTGATCTTCTTAGTCCCTACACCCCCAGCAGGTCCCTGAGGTCCAGTAATCAAAGCCTACTGGTTGTGCAGCACCAGGCTAAAGACCAAAGGTGACAGATCATTTGCTGCTGTGGCCCCCAGATGCTGGAACTCTCTCCCCCTGAGCCTGAGATCAGTGGACTCAGCGGTCTCCTTCAAAAAGCAGCTGAAGACTCACTTGTTCAAGCTGGCTTTTGTATGACCTTCTTCACCACTCTCTCTTTATTCTGCTCTCCCCACCTATTCCACCTTCTTCAGGATCCACTGATTTCCCTCATTCCTAGTCACTCTCTCTCTTTCTTAACATTTTTTTATCACAGTTGTCTATTTTTTGCTCATTTTAAATATGTTTTTAACCATTTTCTAAACTCTTTTTCATATTTTTACATTTTTTGTTTTTTTGTGAAGCGCCTCGTGATTTTTATCTTGAGAGGCGCTATAGAAATGATATTTTCTTCTTCTTCAGATATTTTTCTTTGAGTGACAGAGTTGTGAAATGACTCATTCTGGGAGGTGGTGAAACTGTGAAGTATGAAACTGCTGAAATTGATTTATGGGATTTAGTGCAAAGAACTTAATGAAAATGTTTTGAATCGACGATAAAACTATTATAACTTGCAGAAATGTTTCCATATTCAAATTCAGATTATTGAAGGTATTTTGTGTAATTTTTGTCAGTTCTGGATTCAGGTGGTTTCTTTGTTGTTTTTTATGGACGGGAGCCAAAATAAAGAATAAAATGTCTGTACCAACAACAACAAAAGTGGAAAATGAAACGGTTTTAGACTTTTAGGCAGTTACACAACCCTATCCAAGAATCTGATTCAAAAAACACAAAAATCAAACACAGTAAAAACTCTTTGATGAGCAAAATTGGTTTTCCTTTTGACATTTTGGTAAATCCATCCAATGGACAGGAAATTTTATTTGTGTCAATTTATATGTTCATTTTACATCCAGAACCATTTTAAAAAGTGCGACCATATCCACCAATAACCAGAAAGGTTACCTGAAACTTGTAATTTTGCAGCTCAGTTGCAATAATAAGGAAACAAAACTGCCCTTTTTTAGCATCTGTCAAACTTGCAGATTAAACCTGAAAAGCGGGCAACAAAACAAAAAAAGTGAATATTTAATAAGGGAGCTGACCTTTTAGCTAGCAGGGCGGTTTTGGCTGAAATTTCCCTTTTTGTTTTCCCAAATGAGTAAATAGAGCTGAAAGCTGCAAGTGGCTCCAAAGATAAGAGTTGCTTGGTAAATGCTCAGGAAAAGGCTTCATTATCCTTTTTTTGGCGTAAAGTTTATGATCATTTATCACAAAGTCCTTTTATTGACCTTGTACCATTTCCAAGACATTAAACATCCCACATCACAGCGTCCGACACGGGTTCTCCGTTTGTCAACAGACACTCTGCACCATTAAGACTTCCTTCCTCCATCAACACCTTCCCTTTTCTTCAGTCTTTGGACTCATATTGTCTCCGACATCCATCGCTGTTTTGTTTCACAATCTTCAAAGAGAAAACATGTTGAACTGAGACTGGTGGACTGACACCGACTCGCTTTTACAATCCCACAAAAATCTGGTACCATTTCCTTCTTTTCCTCCTGCATTCTCTAGAGAGTGGGTCTTAACCCCCACCCCGTTTCCCACTTTAAGGAGTAAACACACTCTGTGGCTCAAACAGAGCAACAGGAACTTGAGCTTACACACTGAGTGCGTTTACATGCAGCCAGTAATCCTTTTAAAACCCGAATATTCACAATAACCCGGTTCCGCAGGTCCATGTAAACACCGCCAAAAACCCGGATATGCTCATAGAACTGGAGTGTAGTAACCGGGTTTTTAAAAACCCGGTTACTACACCTGGGGTAACCCTTTTCTAACCTGAATGTTTGGTCGTGTAAACGCATACCGGGATATCCCCATCAACGCGTGTGTTCTGCGCATGCTCTGTTCGCAAGGAATCTTGGTCTTTTGAGTAGCGAGACGTCTTGTATGCGCCAGAACACCGGAAGTAAACAACAAGTTGGGAGCAACATGGCGAGTCGCGGCACAGCACCACACTTTTGGAGTGATGAGGAAACTAAAGCGCAAACAAACACGGTCTCTATCACTTCTGAACTGGGAAACTTGTTGTTTTCACGGATACCGGAACAAGAAGAACCGGAAATGACGCATATTGCGTTTGGACGTAGTCCATACGTCCTGACACTACCCTAACGTCCGCATTTAAATCGGATTATGCAAGTTAGGGGTAACTCTTTCTATTTGTGCTTGTAAACGGGTTGTTCTGATCAACTCAGAAACCAGAATACCGACCTTCACCCGATCATAACCCGGATATTGGCTACATGTAAACGTAGTCACTGTCTCGTTTTCTATTGTTTTGGATTGTTTTTGCACTTTGGTTTCTCCATGGAAGCTTCAAGCTTCGATCATTTCTCAACACAAGATTGTTTTGTTTTAAAACTGGCAGAAAAAGTCATGTTTCTCTTAGTTGAAAAGTTGTGTGAAGTATTAATGATCAGTCAGCATCTCACCTGCAGCAGATGGTATTCAGAGTGATCTCACCTTAAAGGTCTGACACACACACACACACACACACACACACACACACACACACACACACACACACACACCTTATGGGATTTTTTTTTAAAGAGCAAGTCACCCCTTACAAGAAGCGTACTTCACTCCCACTTCATGTTTGAAAAATGCAACAAATGCTGTTGCCTAGCAGACCGAGAGGGCGGAGCCACTAACAAATACATACACTCACGACATTGTGACATCATAATGTACCAGTGTACATCATAGCATACCTCTTAGCCAATAGCGGTGGCAGATTTAAATTCAAATGCAGTGAAGAGTTTTTACCTGACGACGGCACAACACTGCCAGTTTCAGGCAGAAAATTTTAATTTTAACTAAGATGCACTAAAGTGCAAAACTATTGACTACACGTGTCTGCAGCACGATTAGACACGCATTTATGTAATTTATCAGAAAAAAATAGTTGATTTGGGGGTGACTTGCTCTTTAAGTTTTGAACTTGAGATAAAATATTGTGGCTATCTTTGCTTAACTACCATGTTTATTGAGTTAAAAATGTGTAAAGAGTTAGCATGCGAGGCTAACCTCTTGCTAGCCATGCTTCCCATGTGCTTCGTCAACACATGGTAGCTTCACAGTTGTGCTGTAATTTACTTCATATTATTATGGGATGGTCGTAAAATGAATGCTTGTGGCAGACTGAGATGAGAAAGCTAATAGCACATTAGCTTGACCAAGTATTTTCTTCACCAGCCACTGCTGGGGATTTTTCTCATTTCCAACGGTATTCACAGTAAATCCAAGGGCAGTGAAGGGCTGAAAAACTGGCCGGTTGCACCCTGAGAAAAGGCAGGATATGCTAATGTGAACACTCTCTAATTGAGAAGCGCTGGTTTTGTGGCTCATGCTCTAAATTGGTTTTAGCAGTTCACATTCCTTCATGATTCTTCAAACTGAGATCATTCTGAATCCTGCCTAATGCAGTTGAGACATTAACTGATCAGAAATAATTACAAGTCCTGTTCACAAATCAAGTTTTGCATTTGCTATAGATAAAATTTTATGTAAATTAAAGCCATTTAATGCAGTCAGTATCTCTGCAGTCTTAAATCAATTCAAAAACATTAAAGGTCTAATTCTGATTCAGAAGCTAAATGTTTTGTTGAAAATGTACATTTAGACAATGCAATAAAGTTAAAGTCCCATTAGGTATCATCACACACTGTTGAAATTAATCTCTGCATGTGACCCATCCCTGTGGGGAGCGGTGAGCTGCAGCTTTGGCTGCGATCAGGAACTGTTTGGTGATTTAACCCCCGATCCAACCCCTTAAAGCTGAGTGTGAAGCAGAGAGACATCGGGTCCCATTTTCACAGTCTTTGGTATTCCCCGACTGTGATTTGAACCCCAATCTTCAAGTCCCAGGGAAGACACTCTACCAATAGGCCACTGAGATGGCAGTGTCGTTTTACTTCTTGTGAATTAGACTAAGAGTTTGGAATAACAACAACTTAACATAAAATACATTTCAAATTTTTCTTGAACTTTAACCAGGGAGAAATTTTATTTCTGGAATTCTGTTTTCTGTCTCCAAATCAAGGCTGGACATACTTGCTCGTGTGCAGAAACGTCTCCTGCAGACACAAAGATCAAAGCCTTTCTAACATCTTATCAGAGCTTTTCTGCAAAGTGTTTTCTAAATGTTTGGAGCTGTCTTCCCCCACCTTCTGTCACCCAAATATGAATTTATCATGACCAAAGAAGTCACAGAAGCATTTTAGCTTTTTGAAGATCATGCTGTAAAAAGAGAATTCACGAACGTGATGTTTTGCTGCAGACGAATCCATTTACTGCTGTTAAAACCTTTATTTCTGTAAAATAGCACAAGGTTTTATTATTCTGCAGATTTTATTTTATAATAGCTTTATTTCGTTTACAGGATGAGCCATATTTTTCAAAAACCTCATGTGTATTTCTTTGCATGGTTTATTAGATTAGTGTTACATTAATGCGCTGCAGCAGAGCTGACCAGATGAATATAAATAGCCTTCTTCAATTAGCTACAATGAACAGAGGAAACGGTAACAGCTGCAGGAACCCGGTGCTCTATGTTAATGTCATAAGTAACAGATGTGCAAAAGCATAAAATCTCACGGATGCTGAGTACAAAGACATCTGGGAGCTTGTCGGCTTTGACGTCAGAGGTTACAACGTTACTGGGCTGCATAAATCTTAAAGAAAACAAATTACTTTTTTAAAAGTTAAAATAATTTTCTGTTTGGCACAAAACATGTCTATGATGTTCTTTGTACCAAATCCCACTCGCATGAAGTGATTTCAGCAGTTATTAATTTTGGACAATTTTAGCACCTTCCAGAATGAGCGATTTAAGGGCTCTCACTTAAAGCGACACTAAGCAGTTTTGTACACTTTAACTAATTCCTTAATAAGTAGTGGTTTAGTGTTGGTGGAAACTTTGCTAACGTCACATGGGACAGCCCTCTGCTGACCTGAAACCACACTTAACAGTTTAGTGTAGCAGGTAGGTGCCCTAGAGGGCGCTCTTTACCTGCCTAATGCTGTTAGCTACTTTCTGTGCCGGTGTCGGTACAGGATCTGCTCAGGTGCAAGATCGGCTCGGGGTCCGTCGACTGCCGATGACGTCTAAGTAGTTGATTGGCTGAACATGAACCTCACTGAATTACGTAATCACGTTACGTTGTAATCACGTTACGTTGGTCCAGGCAAATCTGTCTATTGGAAAGATGGACAACTTTTACAAAGAAATCCATCATTACCTCTTTGAAAATACACTTTTAGCATAGAGCTGCATGTATATTAGGGCTGAACGATTAACTGCATGTGCAATTAAATTGCGATGTGACAAAAGGAGATTTTCTAATCTCAAAGGCTGCAATTTGGCAGCGAGTGGTTAGCGCAATGCTAATATACATGGGAAAACCCATAGGAATGCTAATGCTAATATCGCCGATTACATTCTTACAAATTATGAAATAGAAACGTGCCAAATGATTACATTTGGAGTCTAATAGAAAGTAAAAATACCATCAATCAAATAAGTACAGACAGATATTTTAGTAAAGCCAGGAGATTTTCTAATCTCAAAGGCTGCAATTTGGCAGCGAGTGGTCAGCGCAATGCTAATATACATGGAAAAACCCATAGGAATGCTAATGCTAATATCGCCGATTACATTATTGCAAATAATGAATTAGAAACGTGCCAAATGATTACATTTGGAGTCTTATAGAAAGTAAAAATACCATCAATCAAATAAGTACAGACAGGTATTTTAGTAAAGCCAGGAGATTTTCTAATCTCAAAGGCTGCAATTTGGCAGCGAGTGGTTAGTGCAATGCTAATATACATGGAAAAACCCATAGGAATGCTAATGCTAATATCGCCGATTACATTATTGCAAATAATGAATTACAAACCTGCCAAATGATTACATTTGGAGTCTAATAGAAAGTAAAAATACCATCAATCAAATAAGTACAGACAGGTTTTTTAGTTAAGCCAGAAAACTTTTAACTCCAGAGTTTTGGCTAGCAGCTACAGTCTATGACAAGACGTCAAAAACTCTAAACAGAAAATACTTAAATAAACGGGACACACTTCTTTCCTGCAAATACAATTTCACAGGTGTTGCTAATACCTATGATTCTTCAAGGGATGTGCTCAAAGAGGAGTTCAACATTATGAATAAGATATAGTGTTTTATTTTACAAACACCATTATAAACACAAACTTACGTCTTAAGAAACGTTATTTTAATAACGAAAGTGCTAAATTCTTTCCAACAGTATAGACGTGTAGTGTATTTTGTCCGAGTCGGTTTGCCGTACTTTGACGTCATCGGCAGTCGAAGGACCCCGAGCCGATCTTGCACCCGAGCAGATCTTGTACCGACACCGGAGGCTAATAGTTAGCTTTTTCAGTTTATCAATGGTCAATAAAAAACACAAGAAAAAGGGGAAAAATAGGTTTGATTTTTGACATAATGACTGTGAAATCACAGGTGGATTGTGACCTGACTGTTGCTATCGGACGTGTAAGTAATACTATTTTTTGTCCAACAGTTTGGATCTTTTTAAATTATGGCTTCTTGAGAAAAACTTGGCTTATGTTAGTGTTAGCTCATTGTTAGCGCTAGCTACAGCAGGCTGCTGTGGGGTTGTTTATGATGGTTTTAAACAGGTAGGGCGGAGAAGCTGGAAACTGTTTAGTGTTACTTTAAGAAAACAAGCTGGAACTGACCATGCCCACCCATCCACCACTCAGGCAACTATAAACAAAGATGCTCAGAAGATCAGCTCTTTCTTGGACATGAGAGGCGGTTTTATTCAAATTTCTGCTTTTGTGATGTCACAAACAGGTTTTTTTTAAACAACTTGTTTTAGGCACATCATTCTTGAAATCGAACACTGACAAAAATGGATTGAAAGGTTATTTCATGTTTAGAGTCTTTATAGAGACAGTAGAGATCCACACAGCAGCACAAAATGTGAGTTTAGCGTAATAGGCCCGCTTTATTTATTTTATTTGTTTATTTAACTTGTGTTTTATGAGTATGTAAAAATCTTTAAAGGAGAAACATTGTCTTTGCAAACTAACACAAAGGAATCTATAAAGGGGTTTAAATGAGCTTTTTAAAGGCTAAACAAATAACGTCCAATTACACCTGGAGAATATTTAAACATTGATTGTTGATCTATTCTCCATTTAAAGTCTTGTAACCGATTACTTGAAAAGTAATGACCATTTTTATCTACGTCTACATAAAATTCTGCATCACACGTCTGTTCTATTATTTTACAAAAGAGCATTTTCAGTGTATTTAGCGGAAACGGCATGCTGAACCTCCTGTTACAACCATCTTCTCTACAGATTCTTATGTCTGTTAACTGTCACACCCTGTCCTGTCTCCCCGTTCTGTTCAGTCATGTGTCTCTGTTAATTGCTCCCACCTGCTTCTCGTTTTCCAATCACCCAAGCTCCCAGCCCTATGGTATTTAAACCCTCTCAATTCTGTGTGTTTTGTTGGTTCATTGTTTCCATGTCCTGCGTGCGGTTATCATTAAAAACCTTTTACGTTTTCCAGTTTGTCTGCATGCCTGCTTCCTCCCCAGCATTTGGATCCTCACAACCGCTCAACTCACCTGCACCGTGACAGAATGAACCGGCCTCCTAAAGGATCAAGCAGTGAGGTTCTTCCCTGGGAGTACCTGAAGGCTCACCCCGAGCCACCAGCCGGCTTCTCCTCCTCCAGCGCCGCCTCGCTGCAGTCGCCGAACCCCGGCCTCGGCGATCCTCTCCACCCTCCTGGAGCCAGATGGGAGGTTAGACTGGGAGATGCAGCTGGACCGCTCCTGTTATGTGGGCATCAGACTGGCTGCGTGCTCCTCCGGAGTTGGCCCACAGCACTGGGAAGGATGCCGGGTTCCACCGTCACTCCTAGCACTGGAGCAGCACCACGGGCTCACCGCTACCCTGGCTATGCACGCCAGCTTGACACCCCAGCCTCGGTCGCCGGTTCAGTCAGCACCCCCCTCATCTGCAGGAGGAGGAACCGACCCTGAAGCACATCGGACAGAGCTTGCCGGCCTCCAAGTGGAGCTGGTCCGGCTCTGGCACCTCATCAGCCTCCAGGAGTTCCAGCTGGACACTCTATCCTCCCTGGTTCTCCCGGAGGTGATTCCAGTCCAGACAGCATCACCGCCTGCAGCGAACCCGCCTCCGGCCAGGCCAGCGGCCCCGCCTCCGGTCCGGTCGGCACCTCCCTCGCCTCCAGAACAGGGGGCCGAGCCGGCAGTCCATCCAGCGGGGTTTGCTGGTCTCCAAGCTGAGCTGGTCCGGCTTAATCAGATCCTCAGCCTCCAGGAGTTCCAGCTGGTCACCAGGGAGGCCTGGTTCTCCAGGAGGCGTTTTCAGTTCAGTTTGTGGCCCCGCCCGCAGCGGCTCCATCTCCGGTCCAGCCAGCATCACCACCTGCAGCGGCCGCGCCACCAGTCCAGTCAGCCCCAGGTCCCGCGCCGCCAGTCCAGTCAGCGCCAGGTCCTGTGCCGCCAGTCCAGTCAGCGCCAGGTCCTGTGCCGCCAGTCCAGTCAGCGCCCGGTCCTGCGCCGCCAGTCCAGTCAGTGTCAGTTTCAGCGGTGGTCCCAGAGGTCGCTCCGCATCGGACCCAGCCTGTCCAGTCATCAGCGCCTAGTCCAGCGCCTCCAGTCCAGAAGTTGACGCCTCCGGTCCAGCAGTTGACACCTCCGGTCCAGCAGTCGATGCTACGTCCGGCGCCTCCAGCCGAGGCAGCGGCCTAGTCTGCAGTGGCGCCGCCTTTCCAAGAGGCTCCACCCGCAGTGGATTCGCCTCCACTCAAGTCGATGCCTCCAGCCCTGTTGACGCCTCCAGTCCTGTCAACGCCACGTCTGGCGTCTCCAGCCCAGTCAGCGGTCCCACCTCCAGTTCCATCGACACCCGGTGCGGCGTCTCCACCCCCGTTGGCGCCCGACCCGGTGTCTCCACCCAAGTCGTTGGAGCCTCTAATCCAGTCACCTCTACCTGCCAAGACTCCCCCTGCAGCGGCTCTGCCTCCGGTCACCGCCGGTCCTGCCCTTGCCAGGCGTGAGCCTCCCAGAGCCCGTCGCTGTCTCCTCCTCTGCCTCAGACGCTAGCCCCCCACAGCCCGTCGCCGTCTCCTCCTCTGCCTCAGACGCTAGCCCCCCACAGCCCGTCGCCGTCTCCTCCTCTGCCTCAGACGCCAGCCCCCCAGCTCCCGTCGCCGTCTCCTCCTCTGCCTCAGACGCCGCCCCCCCAGAGCCCGTCGCCGTCTCCTTCTCTGCCTCAGACGCCGCCCCCCCAGAGCCCGTCGCCGTCTCCTTCTCTGCCTCAGACGCCGGCCCCCCAGAGCCCGTCGCCGTCTCCTTCTCTGCCTCAGACGCCAGCCCCCCAGAGCCCGTCGCCATCTCCTCCTCTGCCTCATAAGCCAGCCCCCCAGAGCCCGTCGCCGTCTCCTTCTCTGCCTCAGACGCCAGCCCCCCCAGAGCCCGTCGCCGTCTCCTTCTCTGCCTCAGACGCTGGCCCCCCAAAGCCCATCACCGTCTCCTCCTCTGCCTCAGACGCCGCCCCCCCAGGCTCAGTTGCCGCCTCCTCCTCTGCCCCAGACTCCGGTTCTCCCCCCCCCCCCTCTCAGTTCTGTGTGTTTTGTCAGTTCATCGTTTCCATGTCCTGCGTGCATTTATCATTAAAAGCCTTTTACATGCTCCAGTTTGTCTGCCTGCCTGCTTCCTCCCCAGCATTTGGATCCTCACAACTGCTCAACTCACCTGCACCGTGACAGTAACAACTATGGCAATGGAGGAAAATGACTGCCCCCTAATGGCTGGTTTCAGTACAAGTTATAGGGTATTTTCCTGAAATAAGGAAAAATAGGATTCTTTCATATTTGTCCAGGTTTTAATGCAGTTTATTCATGTTTTTGGTAAATTGCTGCTACGTTTAATAATTGAGTGGTAATTTGATTTTGGAAAATCTAAATGCGCCATTATTGTGTTCAGCTGAGCAAGAAGGTCTTCCAGACCCGTCCTGAGGGTTCGGACTCCTCACAACAAGGCAACGCCGCCAAATGAGACTGACGTGCCTATGTATTCTTTTTATGTCCAGATTGCATTTCACAGCTGCTGTAATAAAACTTTAAAGTAAAAAGTGAAATTTCCAAGATTTTGAAAGTTAATGAATATTTCCATGTTTTTATCTGTACTTGATTATTATCACTCGAAAAATCAATTAAAAGGAACGTCTCTGCTCCACCTTTTCCATCCTGTCCATTAAAGAGTGTTGAAGAAACGGAATGTTCTGGTTTTCACGCACTACGCCTTCGTCTTACAGCCGGACTCTATCCATCATGTTGGAGGTCTCATTCTCTGCTGTCATCGGTTCATAGTTCTTTTAACTTCCTTAAAACTTCAATTTTACTCAGTTTGAGGGGAGAAAAAACAAAGAATGAAAATGAAATTTATTTTGTTTTGACGTTTTGGACATCAGTGCAAAAGTCATCCTTTATTTTCCTTTGCTCTTCTCTGGTAATCAAAGCCTCAGAAAAGGGATTTAAATGATTTACTAAACAGAAAGCAGCTCAAATATGATGATCATACGTTCAGTTTATTAGGAATACAAACATTTTCAGAACTTTCGAGTATCAATTATCTAAAACAAACGTGTTAAATTGCTGAAAAATCAACAGAAACTGATGCAGGAATTTGACTAAACATAATAAAGCAAAATGATATTGTATCAAATCTGTGTAACAAAATAAAGGCTTGGAAAGCTTTTTTCTAAACTAAGACGATGCATCTGATAATCTTTTATTTTTTGGTTTATCCTAAACATAATTCAATTTATAATCTAGCAGCAAATATTTATAGTATTATAAGAAGAAAAAGAGAAAACAGATGCATTTGTGAAGAAAATGGTCTGAACTTGTTTCTGCAGGTTTCAAATGATGAAGATGAAATAAAATAAAACACTTCAAACTGTTAACTGCAAAAATGTTAAAAAAGCTGCTAACATTAAGTGTCTTCTTTAAAAGAAAAGAGTTATCTTTGAATGTTTATTTTTTTTCCTTCAGATATTAAATATGTCGTAATAGAAAACATTCAATTTCTTATACTAAATATTCGGGGGGGAATGTTTTTATGTTCCTTTTTAAGGTGGCACAGTGGTTAGCACTGTTGCCCTGCAGATAGAATGTCCTGGGTTCAAATCCCAACCTGGGGTCTATCTGCAAGGAGTTTGCATGTTCTCCCTGTGCATGCGTGGGTTCTCAGATACTCCGGCTTCCTCCCGCAGTCAGAAAACATGACATTCAGGTTGTTTGGTCCCTCTAAGTTGTCCTTAAGTGGGAATGTGTGAGCTTGGTTGTGTTCCTCTGTGGTGCCCTGCAATGGACTGGCAACCTGTCCAGGGCGTACCTGCCTGTTTGCCTGGAGATAGGCAGGCATGATTCAAAATATGTGGGTCAAATATAAAATTAGGGCTTTTAGTTTTAAAATTTCACCTGAGTCTGAACCTGAACGTACGCTTTTGATGTAATTTTGCCAACTAGCATTAGATATGGTTGGTTTTGTTAAAATAGACAGATCCCTGGTTGAGATTTTAGCAGCAACACAACACAAAGGTCTTTTTTATTTTTCACAAATTGGAAAAGATTCAGTTCACATCCGGAGACTCGTGTAAAAACGTGTCCTTTTAAAGATCAGCAGCAGAGTAATCGGGTCAGGCAGCTGTTTAAACTCCGGGTGAGCCTCAGGACATCCAAACGGTTTTTATTAGCGTTTCTCTGGCTGGAGATTACATGTGACCTTTGACCCAGTCACTTTCCAAACTGCTTGAATTCAGGATGAATCATAGGTTTAACCTTTTTTGCTGCAGCTTATTTTCTTGATCCTTTGTGACGATGATGAAGGGAAACTTGTTTGATCTGGAGAAGATGACAGCGACAGGACGTCGTGTCGTCCTTTGTTTCTTTGCAGCATCACCTGTGAGGTCAGTGATTTTATAACGATGTTGCCTGGCAACAGGAAGGAATTAGACTCTGCTGCTAACAGAGAGCCATCAAAATGAGACGATCTTTTAACAAAAAAGTCAAATAATGATTTTTGGATCAGATCATCAGGAAAAGAAATACCGTATTTTCTGGACTATAAGCCGCTACTTTTTCCCACGCTTTGAACCATGCAGCTTATAATGAGGAGCGGCTTTAGTCAACCAGAAAGGATGGATGCTGGAAAGTCTAATGAAGGAATGGTTAAAGGAGTGCTACAGAAAGCGCCCAGGAGGATTTTTTTCACAGTAAAACGGTGCTGCTTGTTTTCCCAGCTTCACCCCGGGATGATGACAGCAACACGGAGAGCGACACTGACATCACCACAGAAAAGGTGTGTGACAAAGCTCTTCTGAGGCTGTTCAACTCTGACACTGAAGAAGAGGACTTCAGTGGTTTCAGTGCGCAGGAGGACGATGAATAAACTAATCAATAACTTTTCTGTTTTGTTTGATACTGATCAGTTCAGTTACCTTCAGTTAAACTACGTTTTCAATTCAGTAGATATCTGCGGCTTTTAGCCCGGTGCGGCTTATATTGAGGTGCGCTCTATAGTCTGGAAATTACGGTACACACATCCTTCAAACCTCATCTGCACAGAAAACATGTCTTTCTAAAGCCACTGTTGTTCCGTTGGTGATTAAAAACAGTTGCTGCTCAGCTGTGCTTCAGCATGAGGGCACACACAAATCAGCTGAGGAGCAACGTCTGTGCAGGTGTGTGAAGAACAAGAAGAAATGTAAGAATTCATCTCTAATTGATCTCCTCAAGCTTTCGTTTCACCTGACTCTGATGTTGTTGACTAAAATTTTGTGGCATCTCAGATCGCCTCTGACCTCAGCCAACCAGAGTGGAAAGCCTTCATCAGCGCCACCGCTCTCCTGATGTCTGATGTAACAAAACCAGCATGGTTCAGTCCAAAATTTGCTCTCTATCAGAATCCGATTCATATCATAAATTCTGCCTGCAGCCTTTTGTTCCTTTTATGGTAACGATCAAATGAAAGTTTTAAATGATCCCAAAGTCAAACAATCTTGCGTGATATTTAAAGTTGAGGTTTACTGAGAAACATAAAATCCTGGTTATTTTTAAAATATGAGTTTCACATAGTCTTCCACCCTTACTTCCTGCATTAGCCGCCAAAAGGAAAAATACTTGGGTTAGAATAGCTTGGTTTGTGACGGGGAAGGTGTTCTGACAGAGCACCATACAAATCAGCATACATGCAGTTTCTGCGCATGCACCCACATCTACATTCATCTAAACCTCTGCTACGTTCCACGGAGCCATCAGTTGAGTGTACAGATGGAAAAGGATGAGAAAAAGTAATATTAAAGATGACATCTCCCCGTTTGAAATGACGGGTAGACAGATGACCCTGCCACTTCACCTGCTGTATCAGTCGGTTCAGTCCAGTGCTGCTCCAGCTTGCACTAGCGTGCGGTATTTGCAGGACCTGAAGGACCATCTGCCTGCAGCGTTTTCTTTTGCGCAGACAAATCTGGAGAAATCAGCTGAGGGCAGAAAGGCTTATTATGATCAAAAAGCCTTGCATTCTGAACTCAACGTAGGTGATGAGGGATGGTTCTACAACTTTGCTCCTGATTCCTGGCTAAGAAACTTTTGCCGAAGTGGTCAGGTCCATACCTGATAACTGAAAAACTCTCTCCGGTTCTGTATCAGATCAAGATCACCAAAGGTGTATAAGTGGGTCCACAGGAACCAAATCAAACCTCACAAGGGTTCCACTAATCTGGATGATATTACAACCCATACAGCTGATAAGCCAGCTCGAATCGAAACAGAAGGGGGTGAGTTTTCCATCCGCTCTCGCTCGGTTCTCTGATTTAAGTCGCACAAGTTCTGTTGAGTGTGTGTGTGTGGATAGAATTCATGTCTAAACATAACATACAGACTTGGTTGACTTGAGATGGTCATGCTGTGGGTTCCTGAAGTTCTGTAATGGTTAAGTCATTAACAGTTATTACATTTTTATTTACTAATCTGTAATTCCTTATGGGGTATATTCATAGGTTGATTACTGACATCACTGATTCACATTCTAGTGTTCTTCTTCATTCACACACACACACACACACACACACACACACACACACACACACACACACACACACACACACATATATATATTTGCATTATTTTGCTTACAGCTGATGACTTTTTGAAATAACTTTTATGATTTCCTTCAGTTTTAATTTGCCAGTTATGGGCTACGATCATTTTTGATAACATTTTTGCTTAAAAGCGTTAATTTTCCCTTACATATATTATAGGGTTTTGTTATTTTGTTCTTTTTTCAACACTTTTCCAGTACACGTAGTTACAGCATCCATTTATTTCACCTGAACTCTGTTCACATAATCTGCTTTCACATACCACATACAGGTACATATAGTGCCGGGTTTCTTTTTATTTGTTATTTTACATCAGATGCCATCTGTGTGTCTACATTCAAGTGGCCTGTGTGTGTGTGCTCTCTCCTCTGCTGAGTTTTGCCAGTGGTCCTCGCTTCCTGGGAAGACCTCTCTGCTTCATCTCCTGATTCTGCTGCCTGTTGCTTGTGGTTCCGGTTCGCCTAGGATCTGGTCCATTTCCCGCTTGTCTGCTTCCTGCTGAAGGATTACGCTAAGTGGAATTAGTATTGCCTGTTTGGAATTAGAATTCCTGCTTGGAGTACTGTTGACTATTCTCCAGTGTGGGGGTTGCTTTTCCCCACCTGTTGCTTCTGCCTGGGAACTAACCTTTCCTTCCTCTACGGAGTCCTGGAGGCCTCTGGAATTATTCAACGACTCGTGGTTTCTGTCAGGACCCCGTGTCCTTGAAAATGGGGGTTATGTAGCCTCCGGAAATGGTCTGTTTTTCCATCTACAGGTCGACCTCTTCAGTATCGGGTCACAGGGACACATTAGTTTTAACTGGGGCTTTAATCTGCAAGACAGATACCGTGCTTGCCAAGGTCCCTCCAAGCTCCCTCTTATCTAAGACTGCTTCGCTTCACAGCACAAGATGGATGAACTATCATGATTGAATCCTATAATGAACAAAAGGAGTAAATAATCATATGGTTGAATGAACAATATTGGTTGATGAATAATAATGTTTTGATTAATCTGTGCTTAAATTACTATGGTTAAAATGAATATTATTATGTTATGATCAGTAAAGTTAGATTTAACAAGTGAATCACTATTTACTGACAGCTCGCACACTCAGACACGTGACGATGACAAGGTTAAAATAATATCCTAACACATTGCTTTCTGTTCCACCAATCAGAACTCCTGTATCTGACATGAGGCGTGTTTTCTGAAGTTTGTTGGTAAAACCCATTTTTACATGTCAAATTCTGATTTGTTGGTAAATCAAAATATGACGATTATTAAAACAGAGCTCACTTCACCGTGAGTCAGTTCTTGTGAGTTCTTGAGAAAGCTTCAGACCGGCCATGCGGAGCAAAACCTCTTTAACCCAGAGCATCTTTTGACAAGCTGTCAAAAACCTGTTGCATGTCAGACTGATCGGCTGGGGTCGGGAGCTGAGCTTGTTGAGAGCGAGGTTTCACAGACGCGGAAGTGAGAGTGCCGGTGAAATGCTGGCTCGGGATTTAATCTAGTGGGCCATTCCCATCTGTACCGGGCCGGCCCGGGCCGGGTAGCGTAGGTTGTTTACATATCTGGGTGGCCTGGTATTTTTCCGGGCCAACCAAGGCTCATTCTCAGCCCTCTTCTCGAGGGGGTCTGCTTCAGGCCGACCAGGGCCAACACACCCACTGCTGACAGCAAATTCACACCTTCCATTAGAGCAAGCCTCTGATTGGTGGGTAAAATCAGCCCACATGGGCTTAAGGCAAGGATGTGTGGAATCAACCGGGCCAGGCTGGGGCCGACTGGGGCTACCCGGCCCGGGCCGACCCGGTACAGATGGGAATGGCCCATAGGAATCCCCGAGCGTTCGAGCGTCAACGAAGTGACACGAAAGTGCTGGGTTTTCCAGAAGTAAGTAAGACCACTTACTGTGAGCAGAGAGTTCGTGAGGTGGATCGGTAGATTGGTAACTCTGATCATGGATTTGAAGAAACAATGACTGTCTGAGTGATCAGCTGGGGAGACGACCTCCGTATATAGGCGCGATTCATGACGTAGGTGTGACGTGGAGGGAATCCCCGCGAGGGGCATGCTGGGAATTGTGGTCCGTGGTGGAGGCCGGCTAGCTGGGAGAGACTGGTTTGGGGACTTGAGTTCTGACATTGCACACTACAGTTGACCGCAAACGGTTCCTTCAGAATAAAGCTGAACCACCTTCGACTCCTTAAGAGTTATTCCATAGACACAAATAACTACCTGTTGTGACCTGGAGACATCCCGGGACTGGTTTAGTGGCGCTGCGGTTGCTTCTACGGACTTCGATACCTTTGGAGTCTACGGACTTCCTGACATTCCGGATCTACCACGGGGGTCTTCGAGCTGGTACGTAGACTCAACAAATTGCATCTGATGTGGTTTTATAAACCATCAACGTATAGTTTATAGCAGACCAAATTCACTCCCACTCAGAACTCAGTTTCTTTAGACACGAGAGGTTCTGATAACATCACATTCACACATTATCACATCTCACATTCCATCCACTTAGATCCATTCATCACATAAAGTGTCCTAGTTGTCATGTTTTAATTGTTTAGAAAATAAATTTCTTACCTTTTATAAACTTGACTCTCTTCTTGAATTAATACGAAGTGTCTGACAATCCCTGAATAAACAAAGAATTGTGAATCTTCTGGTTAAACATTCAAAGACCAATCAGACTGGATTTCCATATTTATATAGAAATTCACATCATATTGGTCAAAGTGTAGGGTAGTATATCAAGCTTTAAAAGCACCCAAAATAAATGCGTATGCTACTCCTACACATTTTAAAGATAACTGAGTGGATAACGGAGTTTATTCATATTTGTGTTCATAATGTTTTACCATCCACAAAAAATGACTGATGAATGTGCATCACAAATTGTTATTTTACCTCCTATCTGTAAAATACTTTAAGAAGTAAAGCATTTAGATGTATCAAATCAACAAGTCAGTGTGTCATGTTACAAAGTGTATGATAATCTGACAGGTAAAATGACCCATACAGTTGCTAAAACAAAGTACATGATTGTTTAATGAATAAACTGGCCCATCAAAGTGTCATACTGCAAAAAACATGTATGATGATCTGACGGCTTAAGTCTATCTGACAGACTTAGACTAATAATACATGTATACCAGTCTGACAATGTATGTTAACAGAATAAAGGTAGCTGTTGGTTTAGCATCCAGCAAACCACAGAGAACGTGCTAGTAAGTAGAATCTAACCATTAGCATTAGAAACTCCACCACATGGCAGAACTCCTTCAGGCTTGTGTTATTTATGGAGATAAAACATCAATGTTGCAGAACAAATGGAGTCCGAGTCCTGTTGCTGTCAGCCAATCAGGGGCCAGATGTCCAAATATCAATAAATAAGACTCTACATCCTGTCGTCTGAAACTCACCTCTGCTCAGGCTCACCTACTTCCTGAAACAGGAGCGCTAAAGCTTTTTTCCACAGAAAACTACTCACAAGGAATTGATTTATACTAGAGACCACTGAAACTATTTTGAAACAAGCGTATGCCCAATTTAAATGTTTTGTGAGAAAAGTCCAGCTGTCCTCCTCCCCTGTGAGATTCTCAAATCCATCTGGTGGAATCCTACGAAGTTCCTCCACCAGTTTGGATATGCACCCTCTTTGTTGGGTCACGGCCCTGGGGTCTCCAGCAAAGGAAACTCATCTCAGCTCCTTCCATCTTTGACGTCATATTTTTGGTGAAACTATTTCTGAAAACCATTTGAGTCCATCTGTGAGTATTTGAAACTGTGGGTGGACTCTTTTTCTTTTTTCTCCCATCATGCAACCAAATAAACCCAATTTTATTCTCTGAGTGAGTTTGCCGACTCTTGAGGAGAGGTCAGAGGTGATGTTGTGTTAGTCATTATTGTGATGAGTCATTCATGCAGCAGCTGAAAGTATTCGGCCAAAATGACAAGAGCTCTGCGTCAGACACACACTTCATGTCCGCAGACTGTTTTAAATCATAACAAACACCTACACCTAACATTCTGTTGGTTTAATGAAAGAAAGTAGAAACACCCAGAACTATCTTAGGCTGACGTCTAGAAACCTTTAAATCACATTTAAGCAGACTCCTCCGTTCTTCTGCTTCACTTAATAGATCCTTTACTTTCTTTTCTGGTAAACGTGCATCTGTGTTTATGTTGGGAATCAGCCTCAGCTTTATTCAATTCTTTGTCTTTTTTAGAGTTCTTCCTCTGATAAACGCCCTACTACCCCCAACCAAAAAGGCTTAAATTTCCTTTTCTTAATTGCATTAAATGAGTAAAGGGCAAAAAAAAGGGAAACTGGTTGTCAAAACCCATGGTCATGACTAAAGAAGAGCAACAAAAGGAGTCAGCTGAAGTGTTTTAGTCCCACTGGAGCTTTTTTGAGCTTATTCCATTTATAATAGATTTTCCATGCTATGGAAACACCTGGAGATCTTGCAGGAGGAGCTGGAGAGAGGGAATTCTGGGTTTCTTGCATTTGCTACTATGGCTGGGTGGATGGATAAAGCTCACTTTTGTTTGTTCTATTTGACACTGTTTGTATCTGTTAGCTCTGTGTCGTTGGACAGGATGTTTATGTTCCAGGACCGGATATCTGTATCCGGGTGAACTCGTCTCCCAGAGAGCGAGTAACAGCATCACTTAGCCTCAGTTTTATTTTTGAAGTAGATGAGCTATGGAGGGGGTGGGGGGGGTGTGTGTGTGGGGGGGGGGGGGGGGGGGATTGTTATTTTTGAGGTTTAAAACTAACACATTTAATAGAAATGAGACAAAATGTAATAAGATGCATTTTAATATTCTGAATGAGGGTTTTAAGTCAGCACGTTGCATAAAACACAAATATAAAATAACGAAACACAATTTTTGAAGGTTGAAATGTTATTTTTCCATTTGAATGAAATAAAACTTTCTTAATCAGACTTGAGACTTAATGCACTTTTCTGCTTTAAGGGAATGTATTTTAGAAGCAGAGGCCAATACATCACCATTTACTTTGATTAGTTTTCCCTAAAACCTCTCTGCTTGTTTCTCTTTTGTTTTTTAAATCTAAACATTGTTATCTCTGTAGCTACAAGCCAAAGCGTGCACTTAAAGCCAATGTACGCAAACATGTTTTACAATCGCAGGAAGACTCTGGGAAGCTGCCACTAACCTCTCTGCATGTGAAGAGCTTTTCTCTGCCACTTGTCTCATTTAGATGACTAAATGCCCCCCCCCCCCCCCACCACCACCACCACCACCACCACACTCTCTCTCTCTCTCTCTCTCTCTCTCTCTCTCTCTCTCTCTCTCTCTCTCTCTCTCTCTCTCTCTGCAAGAGGAAGTGTGTGAATTGTTTCACATTCCAGCATGAGGAGCTGAGTGACAGACCTCACTTCAGCAAGTCCATGTTTTGTCTCGCAGAAGCTGGAGAAACAAACCGTTAAAATCAGATAACTTTGTTCCAACCTATAGCTGCATCTGGGAGGAAGAGGAGTTTGTTTGCAGAAGATATCAATGTTTTTGTTTAAACGATGCAGTGACATCATCAGCCAGGGTGAATGTTAGTTTTACATCCATGTTTTGGTTTAAAGCTAGCCCAGCCCTGCTGGAGCAGTTGGATGTGGTCCTGGTGGGACTGGATTCAGCTGAAGTGCTGAGCTCTTCCGGGTTCCAAGTGACGGATTTAGCTCGGAGTTAAACCCCCAGACCTCGGGTGTCTAATTCAAGGGCACAGAAAGTATGGCTACTGTGCAACACACCGAGCGTGTTTATGTTGCCGTGAATACAAAAGCTGCAAAACATTAGAATGAAAAAGCACGCAAACCGACCACAACCTGTGTGTAGAAAGTCTGAATCCTACAGAACCACAATGATCCAGTTTCACACATGCACTTGGAGCACGTTCAACTTTTCTCACTCTCTGTCCGTGCCACTCCTTTGATACACCTGTCATCCCTCTGTTCAGCATCTGCTGCCAAACATCACTTCAGCTGATGTGTGTGGAGTTCCTGGAAGCTCAACAGGCTGAATTTAGCTTCACAGACGTAGAGGCGGCGTCACAGGTCGACTAATCAAGCTGAACGCTGCTGACAGATGCTTTTACTGAACAAAACATGGGTGTGAAAACAGGAGGAACACAATAAGTCAAAGACAATCGAGATTAGTTCTGCCCTATTTGAGATAAATGATCCCGTTTAAACATCTTTATGTTTATTGTTGTTATTATAGTAATTTAGGACAGGGTGATCGTGTGTTTACCTGTTAATTTGTCTTTAGTGTTAAGGAGGTTGGAATTTGATGAGTTATGATGTAATATATAGGATACAGTAATATAAGATAGGACGTGGTACAATAAGCTTCTAACAGCTTCATTTGAGCCGCGACGATGAAAACAAACAAGAAAAACAAAAAATCCAAAATGTGAAAACCTCAACCTGATTTACTTTATTTCATTCAACGGGTGATGGTGGCACAGGAGTTAATTGCTCGCCCCATAATCAAAAGGTTGTAGGTTTGAGTCTCGCTCAGTTTGTCACTGTCAATGTGTCCTTGGGCAAGATACTTAACCCCCCTGCCTGCGGGTGGTGGTCGGAGGGACCGGTACCAGTGTACCGCAGCCTCGCCTCTGTCAGTGCGCTGCAGGGCAGCTACATAGCACCTCTTCCTCACCAGCGTGTGAATGTGTGAATGACTGATTGTGTTGTAAAGCGCCTTGGGGGGTTCCAGGACTCTAGAAGGCGCTATATCAAATGCAGGCCATTTATTGTTGCCATTAAAAAGACAGAAGAAGGTGAAAATAACTGGTTGAGATGTTTTTTTATGGGTTTTTATTAATTTTTACACTCTTAAATTAAACATATAACACAAAACAGGTTTCAAAACATCAAATCAAAACACAAACGGCAACCACACGACATTAAACTGCTCGACCGAGGCCCTCAGACTGAGTCTAATCCCTCCCAGGTCCCCATCGTCTCCTTAACCCATTGTTCATGTTTTGTACTCTGTAAAAGTTAATGAAATCGTTGTCATGGTCTGGTTCACATGGAAGAATAATTCTGCCAATTTATGACCAGAAGTTTTCCTTCCTACAACCTTACAGCTCTAAAGATAATCTCAACAGATATTCTTGACTTGTGTGGTGTGTTAAGAGCGCTCTGATCGACTCAGAAGCATTTTTGGTTTTAGCCTGGAAATCTAGACAGACTGTAGCTCTTCAGGTCGATACAGCCATGCTCCATAGGAACCTCAGCAGGTCCAAATAGTTTTGTGTCTTGCCGATCACAGCGCACGATGGGTTTGGTAGGATGATGCAACAGAGCACAACATCTAAGATGAGGATGGCTTGTTTGAAACAGCTTTGGCATCAACTTTGGATTATTTCGACTTGGGCTTTCCTTTGCGTCAAGCGCAGATAGTGGTGCTGTTGGACCACAACTGTTACGAGTGTAAGTATTTATCCCAGCGGGGAGTTCGATGTTTCAAACATCATCGACAATTCTTCAATCCCAGACATAATTGAGGAGAGACCATAGTAAAAGGGTTACTGCTGTGCGTTTGCATCTAGAACTTCTGTTTAAGAGTAAACTGGGTCAAACAGCTGATGGACGGTTCTTTGTTCTGTAGATGACGCCTTTAGCTTTTGCTTTGGGTAAGCTATGTGAACGATTTTTGGGGGTTCTGCCACATTTTGAGGTTTAACCCTGATTCAGTGTGTCCACTACAGCTCATCACTCCGATGCCAAACCAGGACATTTAGCTAAATCTCAGTCAGATTTACAGATATTCAGCTAGATTTAGGTGTTATTCAGAGTCGGTTACAGCAGGACTTTTACAAATAGTGCTGTTTTAAACCACAAGTCAACCCGTCCTCTTACAAAACAACTCGGATCAAATGTCTCCCAAGATGCAACTCTCAGTAGAATTTCCTCTTCTATGACTGCTTGTGTCCACGCTCCGGGTCACATTGGCCAACTGCATTCTGGGAACAGCAGACTTGGCCTCGGATGTCTGACCCAGTGGAAAACCTATAAGCTAATTCCAAGAAAACATAACATACACATCGTTATCATTTCCCCTCATTAGGGAAAACACGTCCTTCCTCTCAGCGTCATATCCTACTACCCAAAGCCACCCCCCACCCCCACCCCCACCCCGAGTGTTTCCCCAGGAATGCGAAGGGTTCGTGAACCCCTCAGTCCACATAAAGTCCCCAGTGGAGGCAAGAGAGATTCTGATGTCTGCACCTGTCAAAGCAGGGGGGCGGGGGTTGTCACTGCGAAGTTGGGGGATATTTAAAGAAGTATGTTTGGTTTCAGGAGGTGGTGGAGAAAAAACAAAACAGAGAGCAGAAGAAGGTAAATAAATAAACAGCAAGTAATCATCTGATCTCTCCAGCTGATCCATCCTTTAGGACAGATCAGGGACGTTTTAGTTTTAACTCTGTTTCAATACACCTGATTTCAGTCAGCAGGTGATTAACAGGCTTCTGCAGAGCCTGATGAGCTGCTGCACAGCAAAAAACTTAGCAAAAAACTTGTGTTCCGGTTAAAAGAGAAGACACGTTGATGTAGATTTAGGTTTCAAAAGATGTTTTTTTTTATTCACATCTTAGCAAGCGCCCTGGACAGCCTCTGTTTGGAACGTTCTGGATTGATGAGCTAACAGCTAGTTAAGTGCAGCTAAAACATTATTTTTTAAAATCTTCACCCTGCAGTCGATTTTACATAATTTGAGCAGAAACTTGATGAAAGTCCTGCCAGATTGAACCCATGGATAAATAGGAAGTGCTACATTTAGCGGCTCCTGGTGTTTATTTAATATAAACAACATTTGATTAACGTTAGTTGTGGCTATGATGATGATGACAAATGACCAGGGGTCTCATTTATCAAGCTTGTTTATGCACAAAACGGGGTCGGAAAACTGCGTAAGCAACTTTCCACGCAAAATTTGGGATTTATGAAAGAAATCGTAGCGGAAAAATGTGCGCAACTTTAAGTTGACTATGGACCTGGCTTACGCACATGTTGGACATGGAGAGCACCTGCAGTGCTGCTGCTGAGAAGATACAATTATGAAATCCTGCAGCATTATCACTTGTACCGCTTCGTTTTCACACAGTACAAGATCCCCCACATGCACACACACGTGCGTGCACACACACACACACACACACACACACACACACACACATGCGCACGCACATACACACATGCGCGAACACTAAAACACACACACAGTCTGAAGCGCAGAATACAGAATGCAGAATATCAGCAGGGGGACAGATTGAGACAGAATGTCATGCGTCTGTGACAGTGATTATGCACCCTGGCTACTTGGGCAAGGTAGATTTCTGTTTGGCTGACTGGTTAGCGTGCGTGACTTTCACCTGGGAGTCTGGGGATCAAATCCTGTTTGAATCGTTTTTTTATATCTGCCACAGATCTCTCTGAAGAACTCAGAATTAACGCTGTGCCACTCCGTGGATTTTATCTTATTTGTTTTGCAAAAGCACTTCCTTTCATTTCTCCACCTCACCCACAAGTACCTCAATTTCTGCTTGTGAAATAACGCTTCCTTGATTTGCGGTCGTGATCGAAATGCTGCAACAGCCAGCTTATGTACATGCATGAGATCCACAAGGCACTTTGTATTGACCATTTATGGCAGTAAGTGGGCGTGGTGAGGGCGGGATGTGACTAAAATGCAGCTGAGAACCTTTCTAGATAGTTTCTGATTTTTGAAGCTGAGATTGCGTGCAGCTGTGCGTACTCCATGTTTGATGGATCACAAACCTACTTGCCGTAAGTACATTTTTTTTTGCTGAGCTTAAGTACGGTTTTAGTAAGGATTCTACGCAATGTTTGATAAATGAGACCCCTGCACTTGGATAGCGCCTGTCAGAGTCAGAAGACTCCAAAGTGCTTTACACTACAGTGTATCATACATCCATTCACACACTGGTGGTGATGAGCTACATTGCAGCCACAGCTGCCCTGGGGCACACTGACAGAGGTGAGGCTGCCAAGCACAGGCGCCACCGGTCCCTCCAACCGCCACCAGCAGGTAAGGTGGGTTATGTGTCTTGCCTAAGGACACAACAGCAGGTCCAACAGCGACCAGCGAGGTCACAAAATCAAGGGATTATTACACCATGCATGATTTCGGAAGTTCACACAAAGCCAAGCAAGGAGAAAGACAGTCTGTGGATTGTTTTCTGTTCTGTTTACATGGCATACATTTTCAACTAGTTAGGCAACTGGAAATGGGTGTGTGACTTTTATTTTGAAAGTTTCTAGATGTTTTACATTAATTCTATGTTTGACTTCCTGTCTGGCCCGATCTAAACTGTTTGATGTGTTCTGGAAATGCAGCGTGCAAGAAATAGACTCAAAGCGTAAGCAGCACGTGGGAGGTTTCCAAAATGTGATACACGGCCGGTGGAAAGGAAACCGTCCGCTCTAACGAAAGGTCAGGTGGAGTCGGACTAGCTGCTTACGAGTGATAATCTCTGTTTCTCCAGAAAGGGGTTAAGAAAATGAAGCTGGTAATTATTTTTTAAATTGCCACTAAAACAAATTCTTGTTGAATTCGACCCAAAAATCTACAGACCATGTGAGAACGCTCCAACAATAAGGCTACGTTTGACTCTAAGTGCAGGTGGCAACACCCTAAAGCAACTGCCCCTCACTGTTTACCGGTCTGCAGAGTGCAGACTCACCTATTCAGGTCACATAGGAAGAGGAACAGCAAAAGTGTTCCTCCACTGTAGTCAACACTGAGAAAAACAAACGCGCTTGTGGTGATTTTGCCAGGATGACACTTTGAGTCTCTCTGCCGGCTGAAAGGCAGGGTAAGAAATTGTGCATGTCATCTCGAGTTACTGTAGGGCCTTAAACGGGAGCAGCAGGGAGCTTTAACAGCGCCGATCTGCTGGTGGAATGCTTTTGTTTCACTGTACAGGTAGATGGTGGTATACATGAACCTTTGAACTCATTAGAGAGCAGATTTCAGACGACATTATGAACGCATTCCTGCTGGGAGAGGAAAAGCTACTGTAAAAAGCTGCTTTACTTTATTTGCGAAAGTGAGATTCTTTGTCACAGATAAAAGAAAAGAGATGTGTCACTAGGATGGGTTTCTACTTGTGTCAGTAGGACGGGATTTTAAAAACCTTGCAAACAATGTGCAGAATGTAGTTCACGCAACACAGTGCAGTGGAGAAAATAGTTAAATAGTTGAGTTTTGTTTGTTTTAAGTGAGAATGTGTTCTGACCTCTACCCAACACAACCACCAGTTAGGAAAGTCCGTTTAGCCCTTGAGGTCCACATGGCAGGGGTGATGAGTGAGCACCACCTCACCCCTGCCACGTGGACCTCAAGGGATAAACCATCAGCCCTGCTCAATGGTCAACTTTCCTCGCGGGGTCACCCATTAGGACAGTGGGAGGGTTAAAAAACGACCTAGCTCAAAGTTTAGTTCATACATTTTCAAACGAACTAGTTCATTTCTTAGTTCATAATTAAAAAAAATTTTGAACTAAGTTCACTGTTCCAAAAACAAACTACTGATAGTTTAAAGTTCTTATATAAAAAAATTATATATATATATATATATATATATATATATATATATATATATATATATATATATATTTAACTCATGAAATAATTTTCCAATAGTTGGCACCCACACTCATACTCAGCTGCAGTTTTTACCCTACAGTATATTCTCAATAACTTGAGGAAAACATTGTTTGAACAGTTTTTTTTTATGGGAAATTATTAGACAATCTTAGGAAGCAGGCTGAGGTAGTTGCTTCTTGAGACCCGGTGGGCAAAGTTTGCACAAAAGTGTAAGATGTTTCCCACCTGAATCATCTCTAACCTTTTTAAATAACTCTTAAGTGGCCATACACACGTCCTGCATTAACCATTAATGCAAAACGTATTGCTACCTCCGCTGTATCCGTTGGAATTTTCCTCCATGCTTCGCGATTTGATGACGTATGAGTGGTGCGACTCCATGACTTCCGTCCTCCACACTGCATAGACATAGAAGAGTAGACGCTGCACCAACCACTTGCTGCCTATGTTTGGCCATATTTGCAGGTTCTACTTTTTATAAACTCTATGGTTAACAGGATGTTTTAGCTAGGCTTTAGCTCCAGAAAAGCTTAATGGAGATCTGGAGCTAGAACGGCGAAAGAATGCCAGGGCGAACGCACTCACTTTTACGTTCGTCAGGCAAAATACGAACGAGTTCAGTTCCCGTTCACGAAAAAATCAAACAAATTCACAAACGATCGTTCAATGAACGCGTTCGCACAACACTGACAACCACCATGTGTACGTCGCTAGATTGAGCCAAACTCTCTCCTGTAGCCAGGTTTGTGTTGCATTCTGAGAATTGGGAGGGCACACAAACATTAGTAGCTAATGAGTAGCGCTTAGCTAGCTGAAAATGAAGCGATGGCTCAGATAGATAATCAATAAGATCTGTTACCTGATTGATATTTTATCAGCTTAGACTCATAAAAACACTGAAGAGTTCAAATAGTTGATAAATGGCACCGGTAAGGGGGTTGGACTGCAGTAGCTCACGGTCGTTTCACAGCATGCATACTCATCTGAACTTGTGTACCCGTATTCTTGTGAAACGTCAACGATGGCCCAAGGACTGATTCAATCCTTAATACGTATCATGACAAGTTCACTCAAAGTTTTCGAAAATGTTCTTGCTCCGCCCATTGTATTGAGGATGCATCAATGGACTTGCAGCAGAACTGCAAAAGACAATTTAATAACTGTTGTGTTTTATATCAGAAAGACAAATTAAGAAATCTAAAGTTGTCCATCATTGTAAAGAAGTGTGTGTAACCTGTAAAATTTACTGTATGTATTTAGTGTTTTTTTTTTCTCAGGCTCTTCACGATTCCTCGAAATGTTAATTAGCTAACCCATCCATCCATTTTGTCTTGTGTCCTGGGTCTTTCTTCAGTTCTCTTCCCAGTGAGACGTGCCCAAAAAACCTCACCAGGGAGGCGTCCAGGAGGCATCCTAACCAGATGCCCGAGCCACCTTAACTGGCTCCATTCCATCCCAGATGAGAATCAGCAGATGATGTGGTCCTGTTGGATTCATCAGAACGTGATCTCCGGCTCTCTCTGGAGCTTTTCGCAGCCGAGCGTGAAGTTAGCTTACCCACAATCAAAATAAAAGCAATGTTGCCTGAAATAGCACTGTTTGATGAAAAAGATGCTTTTATCTTCATTTAACAGTGGGAAATGCTGATATTTTATCAATTTTGACCAAAAGTCAACCAAATATTTTACAAATATGTATTTATTGTTTTTTTTGTTATTTAAGGGACAAACTAGATTTTTATTTATTTATTTATCAGATTGTGTTTTAACCATGGCAAATAACGCAACGGAGCACAGCTCTGTTCCAGATGCCATCCTCGTCCTCCCATACTCAGCAGAACAGACTTTCTGGTGTCCTTGAACATACTTGTCAAGTACACAAGAACTTACTAGCATCCTTGGGTATTGTGAAGCAGCCCAGTACTCCTGGTAGCCCCGCCCCTGCAACATTCAAAGGAGAAACCACACATCAGGAAAGTTTTAGAAATCAACAAAACTGTGAACTGATGCAGACCTGAGAAACCAAATACAGGTGTGAGAACACCCTGCTGATCGACTCAACTCCAACTGTTAAAATAGTTGCATGAACTTCAAGGTTTTGATTTCTGTTATGATGGCAAAAATCCTCTTTTTGTAACACGACTAGCCGTTAGCTCATCTATCAAAATTTTTTTATTTTTTTCTGAATTGAGGTAATTTAAAAAGTGTGAACCTTCCCACATTGAAAAATATGAATTAGGATAAAAATATATACAATAATTAGTGTGATTTTACTTGTCAAATATAAAAATCTCACCTAAATTCACAAATCAGAAATGAGTTTTATGGTTTTTCTATTACTTAAAGTGACTTTTCAGTCAAATGAGTAAAAACACAAGTCCTTGTGATGTGCTATACTGTATTAGTATGCAGAAACACACATTTTGTAGTACATTTACATAATAAAAAAGACGTGTCAATATTTCTATATGTTTTTGACATCCAGAGAGCAGATCCATCACCATTCAAAGAGCAGGAGTTAGCTAAAGTACAGTACAAACATATTACTAGACACACTATCCTCCAGGTTTCTGTCATTCTTCACAACTTTTCAACCAAAGTGTCGCAGCAGCCTTCACACACTCTTTGGAGAGTAAAATGAAAATTTATTAGACATAAATATGCAAAATGAAAGATACACAAGAGTTTACACAACCACAGTCTGCATGAGTTTACTCATAAATGATGATGCGTCACAAAAGGCCTCGCAAAGAATCGAAGAGAAACGTTTCTCATGTTCAAAAAGAGAAATTAAAATTCAGATATAATAAAACTCACAGATCATTTTGGAAGTAGCACTTCCTGTCGAAGCGCCGTTAGTCATCACAGTCATATTAAAGACTGAAACGGGAGACATTCAAAAGACAAACAGCCAGCAACGACGTCAGTGACATTTTGTTGAAGGATGATTTCTCTGGACCACAAATCGAGTTTATCAACCTCATGTTTTCTAACGCAGGCACAATGGAGAGGTGACAGGCCCTAACGGGGGTGATGACAGGTCAGAAAGTCACACGGATGCAGAAGCAGCGCCTCCTCCAACGTTGGCCTACAGCACAACAACGCAGAGGCTGGATGCTTCTCATAAATATATAAATCATGCACTCGTATTCTCACATGTACAAAAACATTATTTACATCTTACATCTGATTCATGTTCCCAGCATTACGGATGAGATGGATGTAAAACCAGGACGCAGAAGAGCTAAGTGACAACGTTCATATCTGATGAAGAAAGGATTGTTTTGTTTACGTTTGATCAGCTGATTGAGACAAAAAGATTTTGTTTACAGTGCAGAGAGAGTGAGAATGTTGTCTCATATTGATACTCTTTAATTAAGATTATTACATGTTGTTCATGTAATAATGTAATCCATCTCATGTAATGTTAATCCATCTCTTTGGCACTGTGGAATCTTTTAAAATGTTGCTTCTAGATCTTTTTCAATCAAATAGCATTTTATTTTTCTATTTTTTCCACCAATTTCAGCCTATGTCTTGTATTTTAAGTGTTAAATAAAAATGCAATGAAACTGGACATTAAGAAGTTTTACTATCCAACTAAATACCAGCAACTTTAATGAGATTTTTTCATAAAGAAACTAATTAGACTTCATTTGCCTGATTTTCAAATTAAAATGTCTCTTTCATGAAATTAAAATGGAATGATATTTTACCGTTAAAATATTGACTTATTCTGCAGTTTTTCTGCTTTTTATCTTTATTTCTCTAATGCCGAATTTATATTAATGTTAGTCGTCACTTGGGGATCAGCTCCTAATTCCAATCAATGAAACAAATCCAAATAATTTCAATAATATGTCGACGAACCGCAGATTTTTGCATAATGGAAACCAGATTTTCATCAGTGAATTTTACGGTCTCACCATCAGCCATGCTCAAATCCGTCGATCAGGAATGGACTTTACATTCATTTGTAAATGAGATTCTGCAGCATGTGTAACGTCTCTGACTAAAACAAATCCCCTGACGGAGATCAAAACCTACTATGATTTAAAGGGTGCGTTTTGGTTAGAAATGATGATCATCTGCATTTAAAACATGAATGGTAAACAAGATGCTCTGAAATTTCATGTTAAGCTGACACAGTTTTCCTCCAAAAAAAAAAAGCATTAAATCATCTTTAATAAATACTGAATGGTACTGAATCTGTCATCTTTTGATAAACTAGAATGTGTTGAGATAAATCAAGTGTAAAATGATAAATGATGTGCTGTAATATATTATGATTTACATGTTTTTTTGTCCCATTTTTATTATTTGTGATGAAGCCAGAAGGTAAAGATGGCACAAACCGCTTCGTAAGAACTTAGTGTAACCAAAAGGTTTTTGTGCACAGTGTGATGAATAAAGAACAAACAGTCACTGGTTCTTTAGCTCAAAGCTTCTGTGAGGAAGAAAGATTGCAACCGTGTTCGGATAATCCAAGCTGGTCCCAGTCCGGCTGCTGGGAGCTCACCTCGCAGGAGGCTGATACAGAAATGTTTCCATCCAAATCCTCTTCCCTACATATTTCCTCAGCTTCCCTTGTTTCCACGGAACACGCTGCAGGTCTCAGGATGTTAAAAGGATGGACTGAGTTTAAAAAAAATGAAAGCTGTCAGGCGAAGGGACTTTCTGGTTTTAGGATGGAGACGTCCGTGTCGTGGCAGCTCTTCCCGTTCATGTGTTCTGATTGACCGTCGATGGTGTAGCAGCCCTGCACCTCAGTGAAGGAGGACGCCGTGTAGGAGGCCGAGCGCATGGCGTCCGAATGGTTTCCTATGCTGCTGCCAAACTGGATGTGATGCTGGTTCCAGTGTCGCCTCAGAACTGCTTGGACCTAATGAGAGAAGCTAGATTAGATATTGAGGGCGAGGATTTTGAAGAAGGGCTGTTCAGAGTCATTCTGTGAAGACTGCATCGAACCTGCAGTAAATGAATGTGAATCGGGTTGGAAATCTAGACTTAATCACAGTCTAATGTCTCAGTCATGAATGAACGAATGATCAATTTAATTCACCCATCATCATCAAAAATAATTCATGTAGACAGTAACATATACATATAACACATACGTACCTCCACAAATATGAATATTCATATCGTATCTATATTAGTATCTACACATTTTCCATACAATCACATTAAATTTGGAACATTTCATGACTGAACAGGTTTGGCAGAAGCAAAAGTTTATAATATTGCCTAACCTACTTACTTAATCTTTTTTTTTATTCCCTCGGTGACGATAACAACATTTATAAACACCATCGACCATCTTCAAATTAATAGTAATCAAAAATATTTTTACTGATATGTATTTTAAAAACGAACGCGTAGATGCTAATTTAAAATCTATTTTAACCTCACTCCAGAATTTAACTCCCATTATAGAGATGCATCTCCTTTTAGTACCTTTCTATAAACATACATACACCTCTTAAATCATAATTACTCTCCCTCTTTGCAAAAAACCTTGGGACTTTCTCAGGGAGAGACATTAATTTAGCTCTAAATGTAATTTTCATAATTTTATAATAGTACAGATCCTCAGTTTTCATAATGTGATTGTAAAAACAACGATCCGTATGAGCATAATAAGTACTTATTTAGAAGTCAAATTGCTTTTTTTAGTAGTTTTTATTTCATTTATGTGCTTAAATGTTGAACCCCATATTTCTATACATCATGACATGTAAGGCTGAGTTAGTGAGCCACATAATAAATGTAAAGCCTTAGAGTTTAACAAGTCTTTTACTTTATAGACAGGTTTTGTGATTTTTCCCTTTAACATAATTTAAATAATGTTTCCAAGATAAAATTATCCCCGGGTAGGGGGAGAGGTCCTACCTCAAGTGGAGGAGTTTAAGTATCTCGGGGTCTTGTTCACGAGTGAGGGTAGGAGGGATCGGGAGATCGACAGGTGGATTGGTTCGGCGTCTGCAGTGATGCGGATGCTGAGCCAGAAAGCCAGGCTCTCGATCTACGTCCCAATCCTCACCTATGGTCATGAGCTTTTGGTAATGACCGAAAGAACAAGATCGCGGATACAAGCGGCCGAAATGAGTTTCCTCCGTAGGGTGGCCGGGCTCAGCCTTAGAGATAGGGTGAGAAGCTCCGACATTCGGAAGGGACTCAAAGTAGAGGATCGAAAGGAGCCAGTAAAGGTGGTTTGGGCATCTGGTCAGGATGCCTCCTGGACGCCTCCCCGGGGAGGTGTTTCGGGCATGTCCTGCCGGCAGGAGGCCCCCGGGTCGACCCAGGACACATTGGAGAGGTTACATCTCCAATCTGGTCCGGGAACGCCTTGGGGTCCTGCCGGAGGAGCTGGTGGAGAAGGCCGGGAAGAGGACGGTCTGGAGCTCCCTAGTTGGGATGCTGCCCCCACGACCCGGACCCGGATAAGCGGAGGTAGACGACGACGACAACACAACACCAAAAAATTTAGTTTCAGACACTTTCAATTTCAGTATTTGAAATTGTTAAATTATGATTTCTTTGCTGTTTGGGGGGTTTAGGGTTAAGTGGGGTAATAGGATTTCAAAGAAACAGTTTTTTTTCCTACATTAAAGCTACAAGCCAGAGTTTTCAGGATTTTTGTGTAATTTTTTTTAGAAATTAAAGTGATAGTCTTACCATGTTCTGTGAGCATAATTGCTTTAGAAAGTGGGAATCTGTTTGAAATGCATCTTTTTCCAATAGAGTAGTAGTTTGTTCCTGATTCTGACTGCTGTATGTCTCAGGGTTAGGGTTAGCCGACTCCTCACAGCGACTCCACGCAACCTCACCTTTTACAAGCTTTAATGGGCTTTGTTGCATTTTTAAGGAAGAATGGAAGGTAAAACTGTTCCTGGTAAGAAAGAGAAAGCATGTAGGTCTTTAAATAGAAGTCAAGGACTTACTTCTCCATTGAAAAAGCAGAAGATGGTTGCCACAAGCAGACCCTGGAGTTTAATGAGAAAAAAAATAAGCAGAGTTGATCACAAATAAGATATCTGAGCTCTAAAGTCCCAAGAAAAAATTCAGGAGCTGAAATGATCTTGTGTTCAGAGCCTGTTGCTCAAGACGTGTTTTTCCCTGCACAGGGAAACTTGGGATAATTAGATAACAGCTCATCAACATCCATTTGGTTTCAACCCCCCTCAGCTCGGATAATTCATGCCTTCCTTCCTGCTGATCTTAACTGAAACATCACAATAACATCGTCTCCTCTTGGACTACAAAAATGCTTGGTTTAAAACAAAAATTGCGAGTAAAAGAGGTTCAGAAAACAATAATAAATACTTTGAAAATAAGGGAAATGCTAATAAATGGGTTTTCTCAATAAAATGCGTGTAGAGAAGTGACAGGAAGCCATTTTTAAATGGAAAAGAAGGTAAAGATTTAAAAAACAATTTCAAGAAACAATAATGCTTTCATACTTGATAATGCATCAGTATGTGCATGATATAGTCGTAAATCTCTGAAGAGACACGTCCTCCAGGCTTGTAGGGAAGCAGCACATACTGAATTCCCAAAAGTGGCACCAGGATGAGGGTGGCCCGGACCGCCTTCATGTAGAGGCTGGACTCTGCTTGATGGGTCACCTTCAGCTTGGTGATGAGAACTCGCACGATGTTCAATAAAAAGAACAAATTCACCTGAGGGAGAAAGGAAAACAAGGATTTAGCTTAATATCTTGACATGTGCATGTTGTGCAGGATTCAGCCTGCAGCCATGGAGCCACGGAGAGATCCTTTTGGGAAAGACAACCAACCTTCCTGTTTGATAACCAAAGTTGGGCAGTTGGCACTAAATGAGTCCAGGTCAGAGATCCCATCTGAGAGGTGAATCCCATTAATCAGCTCCAAGTAGGGATCCAGTCTCTGGAGTTTTTTTACAATCTGCCACAAGAATGTTTCATTCCGACGCTCCATCCAAAATTGGGTCATACAAGGAACACCTGCATTCTTCTCCCCAGCCTCTCTTAACCTCCTCCTGGAGGATCCCAAGGTCAGGGGCGGTCCTGGGGGACTTTCAGGGTGCCACTGCCACCTCGAGAGCCAACTTGGACTCTCCTGTGCTAAAGCAACTGTTAGGTAATAGCTGGTATGCTGTTTTTATTCCAGATTAATACAGTAAAGGAAAGTCCAAGCTACCTCCTTACAGATGTGGAGGAGCAGCGGCTCTAATCTCAGCTCACCCAGAATGACGAAGCTGACTGGTGGCTTCCTTTGGTCAGAATTCAAATACCAAGATCTGAAGTTAGAGTAAATGAGGAGCATTACACTGTGACTCCTCTCGTTCTTCAGCACAACCGACCAAATCTGGTCCATCCCATCATCATTAAAGAGTTAAGTCTCCTCAGCATGGAGCAGAAAATTCCTCTAACAATTCTAATCGATTAAATATCAAGCTAACTTAAAAAGTCGGCACCTCTCATTACTTCATTTTACATTACTACATCTTATGAAACTAAACTCATCGTGCTGACTCAGAGCTGAGGGACCAGTTTTCTCTGAAGCTGATTTGGTGAATTCCAGGAAAACGGCACGGGTGTGGGGGACCTCAGGGTGGATCCTCGGAGGACCAAATGCATCGATTTTACAAAGCAAACACAATTAAACATGGTCTGGATTCGTGTCCACACACACACACACGCACGCACACACAGGCTTCTTCTGCTCATTGTGAAATCATTGCCATGGGCCTCCTTACCAAGAGAGCAGCACAGATGGGACCATGGATGATGTAGAGCAGCGATGTTTTGGAGCTAATCCAGCAGCTGCAGAGGAACACAGATAAGGATGTTTATGCAGCAATATCAGGTTCTTGAGCTCTGATCTCTAACAGATTAATTTCTGCTAGTTCAGGGGTGACCTATCCCAGTCCTGGAGGGCCGGTATCCAGCATGTTTTAGTTTCAACCCTGTTCCAACGCACCTGATTTCAATCACTAGGTAATTATTAGACTTCTGCAGAGCCTGACGAGCTGCTGCACAGGTTACTCAAACACTGACTCAAGTGTGTTGGAGCAGATACACCACTAAAACGTGCTGGATACCGGCCCTCCAGGACCGGGATTGGGCACCCCTATGCTAGCTGCTTACTTGTCGTCATAGTAGTAACCTCGAGCAATGGCGTGGATGGAGGCAGGAATGAGAGGGAAGCCTGAAGGAATTAAAACAGGAGCGAACATAAAAACCTGTCTCTGTAGCCGGTTCATTTAATGATGAGGCACAAAAGTCCTGAACTTACCCCAGCCCAGAAGGTAATACCACATCAGGTGTTGCTTCTCAGCAAACACGGCCACCACGATCAGCGTGTGCAGATAGATGCCCTCACAGAGCATCCAGAAGTAGTTACACCCAAACAGGTAGAGATGCAGAAACATGGACACTTTACAGCTCATCTGAAGGAGAAAAACAGTAAAGTTTGTTTAGCAAACTTGGAACTAACTTTGGTATAGAGCTAAAAATAATCTAGAGAAATACTGAATTTTTCACTTTAATACAGTTAGTTAAGAAAAAATATTTAGTCTATAAACCAGGTGTGTCCAAAGTATGGCCCGGGGACCATTTTCGGTCATTTGAGTGATCTATTTTGCAGCTTTTCTGGAACCATGATTTTGTGTCTTTGGCAGGCTGTTTTGCACATTTTTATGTTCAACTTTTCCTTAATATGCCTTTTCTGGACCAATTTTGAGGAGTAAAAAGTTTAAAAATATTAAGTTTTACATGTTTTTATTTTTAAAAACTCCAACTTTTGTGGAACTTGGGGACCGGTGACAGTAGAAAATTTGGACGAACCCCCTATGTCATCACCTGTAGATTTCTGAAGAGCTGATTTGAAGCCCAGTGGGCAGGTTCCACCACCCATCTTGGCTGCGTGATACATCTCGTGACTCCCAAAAAATACAAAAACAGAGCTGAGAGCAGGGCTGTGAGGGTGTGGGCCAATGATTGACGCCCAACAAACTCTGAGACAATGTAGCCACGAGCTAAGTGAGCTAACCAAAGCTAACTGAGGTTGGCAAGTGTTTTTTAGCCAGAAAACCTCTGTGAGTGGAGAAAGAAGGAGGCAAACCATCAATGTTTTCGCTGACAGCTCATCTGCTACCTGCCACTCAAATGGACCCACCCCTAATAATTCATAATTTCAAGCTAATTGCACCTAAACAAAAGAGTGGCCATGATGGTAACCTAGATCTATTAAATCCAAAATGTTTTTGAACCAGGCTATAAGTTCATTTCTGCTGTGAACTTGACATTTTAAACATGGAAGTCAATGGGAACTTGCTCCTTTCTGGAGCCAGACCCTAGTGGATGATGGAGGAACTGCAGATTTTTGTTGCTTCTTGTTGGCTTCAATTTGGACAGGAGATTGCCCCTTGGTGGGGAATAACTTGATGGTTGTGGCTCTCATCTTAAAATCTGGACACCCCTGCTATAAACCCATTTCATGTGTTTTGATTGTTTGTTTTTCTTTTATTTGTGGAAAAAACCGACAAAATAAAATTTTATAATCAAGAAAGGAGCATTTGGTCAAAGACCTTTGGCCTTTTGTGTCTTTTCAACTGCAGATTGTGACAAATTTAGATAAAAAGTTTATATTTATGAGGGGAAAATCCATGTTCATTCAAGTAATTGAGTTAAGAAAATAACATTTTTTATTTGCAGCAGTTTTACAGCAAATTTATTTTAATTTCCATTTGCTCAAACAGCCAGCACGAGTAAAGCAACTCTGCAAACTGAACTAGAAGGAAATAAAAGAAAAACAGAGATAAAATTAAATAAACTAACTGGATTCCTCTGCACCAGCTCCTGGTTGTTCGCCACCGCCGTCAGCCAGATGATGGTGATCACAGAGTTCAGGACAAATGAGAAGAAGAGGTTTTTGTGAAGGGTGATCCTCTGGCAACTCAAACTTCTGCAGGAGGAAACATGAGACATTTCACTCACTTTAGCTGAACTTTCTTAAAATAAAGACTGAGGCTGAGATGAACTCACTTGAAATGAAAGAAAATAGCGAGGGAGATGAAAAGGGAGATGAGTGAGAGTCCGTGTCCGATAAGAGCCAAGTAGAAAAGATTCATAGCCGTCTAGGAGGAAACAAGAAGTGGATGTTAACTACCGGATCGCGTGACAAATTCCTCATGTTGGGATGCAACTAAACTCTGCAGCACATTTGTGCAATTTTGTTTCATTTAAAGCTTAAATTTCTGGAGGGTTTATTTATAATATTTGTTTCATAAAAAATAAAAATTAGTTTTTTATATATCATTTCTAGTAATGAAATTTGTAAATCCTTTCATCAGAACCTACACGAGGATTAATGGCAGCTTCATAAATGGACCCACCATCATGCCTTCATTGGTGTGCTCATTGCAGCGAGTGTAGTTGGTCCACGTCCGGTTGCTCTCAGGATGCTGAAACCACTGACCGCCATCGCTGCAGATCTTTGTCACCATTTCTGAAGGAAAAATACAAAAAATAAGTAAAAATTCTATGATAAGTTATGTCAAATCTTCAAAAGTTTAAATAAACTTGAGCAGATTTAAGTAGTAAGCCTTTATACAACCATACAATTCCCTACACAGTGGTTCACAATCTCCACCAGCTGCAAAACATAGCACTTTCAGTTCCTCCTGGTAGAAGCACACTCCAAATAATCACATGTATAATAAAATGTACCTTTATGCCTGTTTATGTTACTCGTTTTTATGGTCAGTTTAAAAAACCGGAGTTGAGATCTTCTGTGGAGAACTTTGAGTTAAGGAGAGGCGGCCTGACATTTATAAAATACAAGAACATGTTTCAGATTTCACCTGAAGGATCAAAATCCTGGAAGTAGTCGGGGCAGTGCTGTTCAGACGTGACTCCTGCTTTAGTGTCATCCCAGCACAGCCAGCCATCCCAGGTCCGATTGCACATGGGCTCTGAGGAGTGTTGTAAGAACATTATTTTATCTCTGCTCATGACACTAAACTGTATCAAGTATGGGTTTAAAATCTGTGTATCATTCATTCTTTCCATAGTCAAATAAAATTAAAAAAACAAAAGATGAAAAAGCAATTTAATTATTCAGAGGCTTTTGTAATTAATTCATCTTGAATAATCACATTTTAATCATTCAAGACAATTTGCGCCCAAGCTGATTTTTGAATCCACATTAATATTAGTGAGACACAGATAATATACAATCACCTACGTGAGTATATTTCCATAACCACAAAGTCTGTTTGATTACTTTGGTCTCATAAAGGTAGCCATTGTGGGATTCACTGGGATGTGTACTGAACTGAACACTAGGTGGCAGCAGAGCACTGCTAATATATAATTAGAGGTGTAGCGTAGAGTTCAGGGGAAGTTCTGCTGAGGGTTACAGGATAAATGCTGTGTGTGCGTGTTCCTCCTGCTGTAATAAAGTTCAAATAAATAGATAATGCCTGCCTGCTTTCTACCCACTAGAAAACATAATAGTAAAAAAATATATATTTCTTTCTTTTCGTCATGTAAAGCAGTTTGTCATGATTAATTTAATTGTAGTTTATTTTTGTTTTGGGTTCAAAGTGTTTTTTTTTTCAAATTAATCGCAATTAACACATTCAATTCCCACCCCTAAATTTGTGTTATTTGTTTTTGAATTGGATACAAAAACACAAATAAAAATCTGTTTAACGGTTTGTTTTAGAATATTTTAAGCAGAAAGATAAACCTAATTCTGGCTACCTTGTCTGCTGTGTGTGTTGTCCTTCATTATCTTCTGATAACACTCAAACTGCGCCGTAACGATCTTGTTCCTGGTGACTCCGATGTCATGGTAGACGTTGGTAGGATGCTGCTGCTGGCTTTCATTTACCTCCATGCTGGCTTTCACTAGAAACTGCAAGGATGTTGAGATGGAGAAAAAAAATCCATACATTCAATGAATTTGATTTTTTTTAAAGAAGTAAAAATGAGCATTCATTTCCTAGAACTGCAGAAAACGTGAGTAAAGAAAAATATATCAAGAAGTGAAAACAAAACAAAAATTAAAAGCAAAAATTTTTTAAAATGACAAATGCTTTCATAAAAAGATTTTTTTTAATTATGCATTATAACCATAATTACAACTCTGGACAGTTACCTATATTTTGCTATTGAAAATAAAATGCTGGATAAGCAGCTGAAAAGGATGGATGGAAATTAACTTTGGAATGTAACTTAAATTTGGAAAATTATGAATTATGAATAATTCCAATAAATCACTTAAAATGTTATTCATTCATCTTTTATTGTCCATTTATCCAGGGTCAGGCCGCGGGGGCAGCAGCCTATAGAGGCCCAGACTTCCCAATGCCCAGCCACTTGGGCCAGCTTCTCCGGGGGAAACCTAAGGCATTCCCTGGCCCGCTGAGAGACATAGTCCCCAGTGTGTCCTGGGTTTTCCCTTGTGTCCAGGAGGCATCCTAAACAGATGTCCGAGCAACCTCAACTGGCTCCTGTCGACATGGAGGAGCAGTGGGTCTACTCCGAGCCCCTCCCGAATGGCCGAGCTTCTCGCCTTATCTCTAAAGGAGAGCCCAGCCACCCAGTGGGGAAAATTCATTTGTAGCTGTGATCTCGTTCTTCTGGTAACTGCCCAAAGCTCGTGACCATTGGTGAAGGTTGGAACGTAGATGGACCGGTAAATCAACAGCTCTGCCTTCTGGCTCAACTATCTCTTCTCCACGACAGATCGGTACAACACCCGCATCACTGCAGACGCAGCACCAAGCTGCTTATCAATCTCCTTCTCCATCTTTCCCTCACTTGTGAACCAGACCTTGAGATACCTAGGGAAAGAGTCCTTCACTTCAGCCAGGACCTCATCCCTGAAGCTTTTTTTCATTTTTATTCAAATGTGTATTTGTTACACTGTTCTAGTGTATTGACATCATAATTAATTAAGACATGAATAAAAAATAACCATTTAGAGAAAACCACAAAGAACCTGTCTTCTTACCCTGGTTAAATTACATAACAGCATCAAAGCCGCCATCCGACTCCATCCAAATCTCCCCCACTTCCTGTCAGCCATGTTGGGATCTGATAACAATTCACCAGTTTCGGATCTGAAACAGAAGGAAAAACAACTGAAAACTCTGATAAGACTTCTGCTTAAACAATAATTCTTTAATTTGCAAAATAGTTTTTAGGCCAGCGTTAAGATGAACTTGAAGCAGAAATCGGATCCTCCAAAACAGAAGCTGCTATGAGTTCAGTAACCCACTAATCCTATGCGCTCTGAATTTTGACAGAAGCCATAAATTGTGACTTTGTTTACATCTATACTAGTTGCAGAAAGCAGAGAGTCCATTAAAGTAGAGCTGGAGGGGTTTCAATGCTGCTGCAGAGCCGACGAGGCAGGAAAAAACCCTCAGGAGGAGCAAATTTTCTACACAAAATAAAGTTTACTCAGGTAGCTGCACTGTCAGTCAATTTAGTCTTATTTGTTCGTCCAAGGTTCCATCCGTGCATCTCATGGGCCATTCCCATCTGTACCTGGTCGGCCCGGCCCGGATAGCATAGCTTGCTTACCTATCTTGGTGGCCTGCCTTTTTTCAGGGTGCAACGAGACTGTTTTTCAGCCCTCTTTCTGAGGGGGTCTGATTCAGGGCCAACACACCCACTGCTGACAGCAAATTCACACCTTCCATTAGAGCAAGCCTCTGATTGGTGGGTAGAATAGGCCCACATAGGCTTAAGGCATGCTCTGGGACGTAATTTTGGGGGGGGACGGGTGGGACATGTCCCCCCCACTTTTTCAAAAGGCAGTTTTGGTCCCCTGCACTTTTTTCCGTCCAAAAACAATGTTACGCTCCATTAAATGGATTTGGTTGAGCACTAGGACCGAAACGGAAACCGGTTTACTATTAGACCCGCCCAAAAGCTAATCTATTGGCTCTGCTGATACTTGCTAACGTATTATTGGCTGTTGCTGCTGTCACTCAAGTTGTAAACAGTCAGAACGTGCTCACATTGTTTTGCTAGTTTGGAGCCGCTAGGGAACACCGGTATTGAGTCACATCGTCAACTAGACGCTGTGTAATATCAGAGCTCAGCTCAGCTTCCATTACATAACATTTGAATAAGTGTTCATTTGTGAGTCTTTGGTAGTTAGGCACAGCCAGGAGGCAGCATGTCAAGAAAACGAAAAGTGGATATGAGAGACTTCTTTCAAAGTCAAAACGTAAGTTGGAACATGTGACACCCCTGCATTAAGCTCAGACTCACCTCCTCCTTCACAAACATACTCAAAACTAACTTTTACAAACTCATCTCCTCCACATAACTGACTCCTCAGACACAATTTATTCGTATTATTATAATTATTATTTTTTTTATTATTACTATTATCATCATAATTATTATTACTAGTAGTAGTAGTAGTAGAAGTGTAACTTCAAAACTTTTATCATTTAACTTTATTGTAAACTTATCTATTGCAATGTATATTTTCACATTAAAAAGCTCTGAAAAATGAACAGTATCATCGTCGTCAACAGATTTTTTAAGCTTAATGTCAAAGATGTACACTTTTCATTAGATTTATCTTATTTTTTCCATTTATTTTTTGTGTGTTGAAATGCAACAACTGTTTAAACACTTTTAAGGGAAAAAAACATATTTAATATGTTTTTATACACTCAAATGTTAGAGTGATGATCATGTGTAAAACATTAGTTCAGCATGTCCTCTAACACAGCAAATGAACAAACGGCCAGATCTCAGGAGGGACCGTTTATGTATAAATAATTTTTATACTTTTGACTAGGCCTGGGAAAGTAACAAATTTTGCTGGACGATATTTTGTCCAACAAATTGTTGATGATAAACGATATCATTGTCAACATTATCTAGACCAAAATAACCACTAATATAATGTTAATATATCATAATAATGCAAGTACACCCTTTAAAATGCAACAAATAAACCTTCATTTAACATTGAAATGTACAGAACCAGAACTTCTAAATGAATAAAAATAACAAACAAAAATTAAATAAAAAAGGAATCTCACTCCCTGTTAGAAAATGTTGCACCAAAAACAATAAAAAAAAGACCCAAAACAATAAATACAATGGCCTATCCATTGTCAACAGCCAAAACTGCACTTCAATAATGATAATAGATAAAAATAATAATAGAGTTGTACATTTTTTAACTTTTATATATATTGAGGATGGAAAAATTATTGAGATGGGCACGTGACGTGTCAAGGGGTCTTTACATAACACCCCCCACCCCAAATCCGCACAAGCCTGCTGTGTCCCCCCCACTTCTGAAATCAAAATTTCGTCCCTGGGCATGCTCAATTCATTATCATTCATTATCATGACGATTACCTAGAAGCTGAAAATGTCTCTGACTGCATTCCTTGCATACCTAAGCAAGGATGTGTGGAATCAACCGGGCCAGGCTGGGGCCGACTGGAGCTATCCAGGCAGGGCCGACCAGGTACAGATGGGAATGGCCCATTAAGTAACCAGAATGAGGGAGATTATTACAATCCTGCAGCAGAAGTGTTTTCATTTTAAAACTGGGACAGTTTAGAGAAGACGTGCAGAATGGCTTTTCGCTGCCATTTGAAATAAATAGACTTCGATAAACAAACAGAAGTAGGTCATTTATTCAGTCAGAGCAGCCCAAATGCACCCATTTCAACTCCAAGCACATTTCAGCATTTCTCTTTTCTTTCCTGTTTCGCACCAGCTTCGGCTGTTATCACCCCATTCTATGGCCGCTATCAGCTGAATGCAAGGAATTAGCTTGGAAACAAAAATCTGAATACATCTGCATCCAGTCAGATTAAAATAGGACTACAGGTGAGAAAAGAGTTTAAAATCCAGTCGGCAGGCATAGCTGAGCCCCATGGATGATAAATGACCCGCACTTGTATAGCGCCTTTCAGAGTCAGAGGACTCCAAAGTGCTTTACAGTACAGAGCATCATTCATCCATTCACACACACATTCACACACTGATGGTGATGACATCAGCGTGTCATCACCATCAGTGTGTGAATGTTTGTGAATGCATGCTACATTGTAGCCACAGCTGCCCTGGGCTGCACTGATAGAGGTGAAGCATGAGCACAGGCGCCACCGGTCCCTCCGACCGCCACCAGCAAGCGAGGTGGGACATAAGGACACAACAGCAGAATTCTCTATCCGGAGCTGAGATCAAATCTACAAACTTCTGATTACAAGACAACCTGCTCAACCTCTTGAGCTACTGCTGCTTTACATGTGCAAACTGTACGGGTGCCAACAGGGTTTGTCTGCGGTTTCCATGGCGGCACCACAGGGATCTCATTAAAATGATAAAACTCTGAAAACAAAAGATGGATTGTGTTTAGAGCTCGATGGTATTTTAAAGGTCATCCAACATTTTTAGGGTTCCCAGCCACAACTGTACCAACTCTTGTGTTTGCAAAAAATAAAATACAGAAAAAAATGTATACAGAAGCAAAAAATGCTGCTTTCTAATGATGCAAACCATGCAGTATTGGTTTAAATGTCACATCTAAACTCAAATGTTGCAGCAGATGGATCAGACGCACAAAGAACAAATAAACGAATAACTAAAAGAACTTGTTCCGCAACAGTTTGCTAATTGCAGCTCAGAGCTGAAAGAGCGACCTCCGCAGAAGCATCAAAACACTTCACCATGAGTTTGGGACCCAACAACAGAGTTGTGCAAACTGTGGGAGGCCCGCTGTTATCTGTAGTACCTGAGAGCTCCACTCAGGTGGTTAGCGGTGTAAACGTTTCACCAGTGATGACATCACCTTTTTTCACTGGATGAGAAATACAGTTTAAACATCTGCTGCCTTCCCACCTGATGCCAGATTACTGTCTGCTCTTATCAGCTCCTGCTGTCCCTGCAGAGATGTTCTGCTGCCTGTAAACATCCTCCCGCAATCACAGGATGTTCGGCACCCCACGCTCCGTGTTACAACCAGTTCCACCCAGTGGCATTCACACGTCCATTGAACTGGATTATACCTCCATTACTGTGTCATTCTAAAGCAGGATGTGGCCTTAAGTAGACGCCTGTTCCAACTGATGGTGTATATTTGCAGATTCAGCATAGAAACAAGTGTTTTTGTTGCACCGTTTGTGAAATCCATGCACATGTGTGTGCACACAGATTTTTAGTTGATTAATCAGGAAAAAGCTTCACTTAAAAACCCTGCTCAGCAATCGTGCAAAACTAGTGCAAACAACAATCTGCTGACAGCTGCGTTTTTCTAAAATCCCCAAAGAGTTCCAGTTTCACAGTCAAATACTTTAAAAAAAGATCTTCCTTCCTGAATGATGGATGAAATCCGGTGTAGAGGGAAGGCAAAAATAAATACTTGATGGATTGAGCTGTCACTCGCTAGTGTTGGGAGAAAAATAAAAGCACCAAAATGGCCACTAAGGTCCAAAGATTTTCATTTTTAACATTTGTTCTTGTTTAAATGTAAGAATGAACATGTGTCACTTTTAAAACTGGTTTAAATTAAAACACAATCTAAACTTCATTTAAAATTCAAATTCTTGATGCTACATTTGGTCTAATTAGTTTATAGTAGGTTAATTATGTGAGTAACAGGGAACTAATGAATCAAAATCAGTGTAATGAAAATGAAAAATAAGAGTGGTGAGCTGTTTTAGGTTATTTGTGCTCCCAAAAGCCTCGTGACAAAACAAAATCTGCTGGTTTCAAAGTTTGTTTGCATTTAAATCTTCGTGATTTAATTTTGCTGGAACCTCCGTCAACTCAAAGCCTTGTGCTAATTTGCATTTGCAGATTAAAAGGAGATAGCAGGTTATTTATTGTCCAGCTAATGTTGGGAATGCTGTCTGATAACGACTTGTTGGATCAGGAACAACTTTCCTTGTTTCTTCCTTCTTGTGAGATTTTTGTTATTTAAAGCTAACCAGCTTTCCGGGAGGGCATTTTCCACCTGAGTGAGGTAAAAAGAAAATAACCCTGGCTCTTCTGCTCTGTCATTCTGAGGATTAAGTGGGAAAAAACGATCATCCGTGATCATGGAAATTCCCGTGTGTGTTGGGCGCATGTGGGTATATGAAAAAGAAGCTTTTAGGTCGGATATGACTAATCGGATCCTCTGAGAATTACATCGCTAATTCAGCAGAGTTGCCTTCAGCCCCAAAACATTTCCCACATTAGCAGCAGCAGACTGGTTTTCCCATGTGAATGGAAAACCGCTTAAATCAGAGTCAAAGGTCCAGGACGTGTGAGCAGACCATCAGCAGATTTTTGCGGTTCTGGTTCTGACAGATCCACAGACTACAAGCAGCTTGTGTTTTGTGGTTTTAAGTCAGACAATAACTGCGATACCGAAGCATTCATGTCATCACATTCACACTCTCACCAGTGTGCCGGCCTCCTCTGAGGCATGCACATGGATCTGTTTACTGTGACACTGCAAGGAAGGGAGAAACTCGGCATTCTGGAGCTAACGTGCACAACGTGCACGAACTGAAAAGTGAGGAGAATCTGCTGCTGCTGCGAAATGCGTCGATGCTCTGAGACTTGTCTCTCGAGCTCTGGAAGCTGGACGGACAAAGACAAGGACAAGAATCCCAACGGTATTATGAATATTGAAAGAAAATGTCACTCGGAATCATCATCTAGGGCTCTTGGTCAGAGGGAGTGCTTGTGTGTCTGTGTGTGTGTGGGGGGGGGGGGGGGTTGCTTTAATTTGCTTACGCCTGAAACGTAAGCAAAGACATATTGTAAAGGTTTCAATGCAAACATGAATAAACACAATGTGCAAATAGAATTCAGCATGAATTGATATTTTATATAAGAATGAAGTGATTATTGGGCTGCAGGATAGAACGGATTGCAGCACTGTTTCCTTGCAGTAAGAACAGGGTTCCCACTCTTTTCTTGAAATAATTTTCCAGGACTTTTCCAGGACATTTTCAAGACTTTTTCAGTGTACAAGTCAAGTTATCATAACTGCGGTTTGCCGATATCCCGATATATTTAGAAACAGATATGATATTGTACCTACCCACACCGTTATTTTGACAATATAGTTGTGGAAAGATTTTTGTCTTTCACAAGCCCACCTGCTTTCCTCTACTTACAATGCAACACAACTAAAACAGAAGTTATTCTCTACTTTAGTTCATACCAGAGGTGTGACATTGTGGCATCATCAAGTCATCTCCATGTCCTGTTTTTGTTCTGCTCAGCAACTGAACCAGGTTAATCCACTGTGCTGAATGAAATCGTCGTCGTCTTCCTCCGCTTATCCGGGTCTGGGTCGCGGGGGCAGCATCCCAACTAGGGAGCTCCAGACCGTCCTCTCCCCAGCCACCTCCACCAGGACCCCAAGGCGTTCCCGGACCAGATTGGAGATGCAACCTCTCCAATGTGTCCTGGGTGGGTACTCTGAACTGGTATTTAGCCCATAAGCGCAAACTACAGTCAGGACCCGTTCCCCGACCCGAAGGCGCAGGGAAGCTACCCTCTCGTCCACTGGGGTAAACCCCAACACACAGGCAGAGAGTCTTGGGGCTAGCAAAAAGCCAGTTTTGAAAAGTTTTGAATTGGCACCGTCTTCCTAAAGCCGGGCGTACACTGTGCGACTTTTTCACTTTTTTGAGCCGATTTTCCAGTCGTGCGAGAAGCCACGACATCGGGGCGAGTTTTGCGTCGAGCAGTCGTGTAGTGTACAGGGGGTTATGAGAGGCGATTAACACCACGTGACCAGCCGCCGATCAGCAGTCGTGAGGTCGCACGGACTTCTGGTGTGTTTAATATTTCGCTCGTCCCTCGTGAGGGTATCGCACTGTTGAAGCGGCGCTGCGAGCTGTTGCGAGCAGCTACGATCCAAAAAGTATCAGAACCGCTCACGGCGCATGCGCGCGCAATCCTGCATCAACGCCGGCCGGTCGCTCGCTATTTCCCTAATAACACACGCTGTTCGTTTTTGTTTCTACACGTTTTTTTTACTCACAAAGATTGTCAAGAAAGCGTGTTTGTCGTGTTCATGTCAAATTAAACTGATCACAAAACACAGATTCACTTTCTTTATTTCGTTTTCCTCATCCAACCCCCATAAATCCCTGTGTGTCCTCCTGCAGCACTCCCGAAGGACAACAGGCAAGACAAAAAAGTCTGACGTGTTGAGTAAAAACTGCTATTTTTAGCACATTTTTAGGGCCGACGTGTTGCTACCAGACGTACAGTGTGAGCAGTCAGGTCGCATGCGAGAACTGGGTCGTACAGTGTGAGCACACGACTCGTGAGATCTGCTCTGCGAGGAAGTCGTACAGTTTGAGCTGAAGCTGAACGCTGCGAGTGAAAAAGTCGCACAGTGTACGCCCGGCTTTACATCACTCACTCCTGCCTATAAAGGACACAAAGACATATTTTGAAAGATTGTTACTGTTTATACAATAAATTAGGCCTACTTTTCAAACCTTAGCTCTTTCATATCTTTCATATTCTATGTATTATACTTACTGTACACACCACATTACACTTTACTGCTTATTCCACATAGTTGGATGTTTAACTGCATTTTGTTGTTCCAGTATTGGTCATTTTAGGTTAGTCCAGTCATCCAGAAACAAGATTCAGGATAGATGACTAGGCTAATATCTCCCGCTAACACCACAGACATATTGGACCTGAAAAATATTTTTTTCTACCTCAGAGATAAGTACTTGTAGTTGTTCGCTACCATTTTAGTCTGGACTGTACGTAACATTACTATGATAAATATATAGTTACCACTTAAAATCATTCTAGTTATTAATTTAGCCGTGTTGAATTCAATTTAATTACGTTAACAACTTTGTTCAATGACCATGCCAGTCCAGTTCTCACTGCCACCTGGCTGCGGTCTGTGTAGCTAGCTAAAAACAGTATGAACAGCTGAGGCTCTGTCCTCTGAGCACGTACTTAGAATTTTGATAGAATCAAATTCATGACATTTTTATCATTCACATATTTTTGTTTCTGCTGTTGGACGATATAACAACTATGAATTACTGAGTGGAGCGCGGGTCCGGTAGACTACCTGCTATCCGTTGCTATCCCGAAGCTCTCCTCAAGTTCACTCGTCTCATCGCATGAGTGAAAAAAACAAAAGCTCTCCGCTGCTCCTTTGTCACTCAACAGAGAGAAGGAGAAAAACCTCTCGCTCTATAAACTGCGATAACGCAATACTCGCGAACCGAGTCGCTACTTTTGGCCCTTCTTTAGAGAAATAAATCTAGGGGTGAAAAATCTGTAAATCTAGCCAAAAAGACAGTTGGAAAAACAGAAGTGGAACTGGAACTGAAGGAGATTATGCAATCTGATTGGTTGGAAGCGTCATGTGGGGCGCTGTGCCAGCTAGATGCAGAAATTAAAGGAGAAGCGCTACAGCCCAATATTGCCCAAAATGTTTAATCCATTTGTTTATCCACAAGGATGGAAAATTATTTTCCAGGACAACTCAAAAATTTCCAGGACATTTTGCGATTCCCCCCATTTTCCATGTGTTTTCCATGACTGGAAAATTGGACTATCATTTTCCAGGTTTTCCAGGTTTTCCAGGACGCGTGGGAACCCTGAAGAAGGCTGCAGGTTAGAAACCCAGCTGCACCCTTTCTTTGTGGAGTTGGCATGTTCTCCTCATGCATGCATGGATATTCTCCAGAGACTCCAGTTTCTTCCCACAGGGCAAAAATCTGCATGTTTGGAAATTGGAGACTCTTAAATTGTCCCCACGATGTGAGAGAGTCTGTGCATCTCTGCTGGGTTGGAGACCTGTCCAGGGTGTCCCCCACCCCTCCCCCAATGACACCTCTAGATAGACAATAGAGCTCCGGGAGTTGACATCACGTTTCCCGGCATGCAACAGTTCAAATCGAAACGGCGCCATTAGGCAGGCAGAAGCCAGCAGCTGGACTATTTGTTATTGTCAGAAAACTCAATCAGACAGGAAATATGGTAGATTCCTGTTGTGCCCCAGGATGCAGAACAGACACAGACAACATAAGGAATGAGCCATCTACAGGATTCCCCAAGATCCGGAGCGCCGCAAACGTTGGATCGTTGTAATAAAACACACTAGTGACCGGGCTAAAATGAAACTGTGGGAACCCGAGAGTAAAGGATTTCACTTATGCAGCGACCACTTCATATCAGGTACTTAAACCAACGTTTCCTCAAGTGTGTATGGTGTGTATTTTAAATACTTTTATTACGATTCTTAGTGGGCTTCCTAAACTTATTTTGGCGTGGCTTTTTCTGTCTTATTACTCACAGCAACAAGTAAACATCACGTAAAACGTTGCCTCGTGAGTTCTGCGTGCTGCCGTTTACGTGTTTTATGATCACAGCAATTAACCGGCTAAGCTGTATTTAATTTTTAAGCAATGGTTGATCAATTGTCAGATCACACATAAAAAGCACTTTGGATTGCTATTATCTGTCTCACCGAGACAGATCCTGAGACGCTCCTGCCTGACATATTTATTTTATTCACGAAAAAAAATCAAACTAGTGATTTCTCTTGGTGTTCAGTTTATACATTCAAACAGCACAGCACTCTGTTTAAACTACTTACGTGTAAATCTGTTATTTGTCCATTCATCCATCCATTTTCATCCGCTTATCCGGAGTCGGGTTGTGGGGACAGTAGCCTAAGTCGAGAGGCCCTGACTTCCCTCTCCCCAGCCGCCGGAGCCAGCTCCTCCGGGTAAATCCCAAGGGGTTCCCCAGCTAGGTCCAGTAAGAAGTCCACCCCGACAGCTTCTGGCGTCAGAGCGGGCAGTAGCGTCGAGAGTCCCAGACCTCTCCCCAGCTCCTCTGGCCGGGGGAATCCCAAGGGGTTCCCCGGCCAGGTCTGGTGTAGCCTGCTCCTACAGCTTCTGGCATTTTAAAAAAGTATCCCAGGGGCACGGTAAGGGTCGGAGATGTTTAGTCTATTTAATTTCTGACTATATAAAACGATTTCTTCGGTTTTAAAGTGTGAAGTAAACTCAGACGAAGTAAAATCCAAGCGGATCCCGTTCACGTTCATGGTTACATCTGTGTTTGTTTACCTTTTTTTCCTGCCAAAATGGCGTCTACTAACTGAGAGTCACGTGGGGTCTGGAGCTCTATAGCTCCCCAGTGAGCCTAGTAAGGATGAAATACTTAAAGAGCAGGTCAATTGTGCCTCACGTATCAATTTTAAAAACTGCAACATTAGTAGGCGTTGCCTGGCAGACCGAGGGCGGAGTCGCGGCAGTGACGAAGACGATGGGTAACGACCAAGCCCCCACAATGGAGCTCTAAAATAGAGTCAAACCTGGAAGTACCAAAAATTGAAGTTCCACCCTCATCCGCTGGGGGCTGGTGTCAGAAGCGAGCAAATCCTCATTGACTCCCATGTTAAAAATACCAATTTCACAGCAGAAATAAACATGTTTACAGCCTGGTACCAAAACATGTTTTTTGTTTAAATGATCTAGTTTACACTCATGACAACTCTGAGGGGGGTGAATTCTTTTCTCACTTTTCTGTTTAAGTGTATTAAAAGCCTAAAATTCTGTATAATTAATGAGCATCCGACCCACGTGACCACAGAGCTAGCTCCGTGGAAAGGCCTCAGTAGAGCCTCGGTCTGGCTTGGAAACTGCTCCGGGAATTTGAGTCTCTGTGTTTGTGTATTCTTTTTTGGATATTATTTGTGCAATTGTTGGACAAAATGACTTGCTGTGGTATTAATTGTCCAAGGAGTCTCCACTTCATTTTTTTCGGTAAGTAAAATTATATTTATGTATTTTAGGTCACTGCCAAGCTGAGCTTAGATTTTAACCATGAAATTTAAATGTAATAGGGTAAACCCAGTGCATGCTGCACTTTAGAAAATGGGTTGAAATATCACATGTTGGTGGAGCTGGGTTCCAACTATTGGCTTGTGGAGCTCTCGGGAGACCGATGTTTTCCACCAGGTTCTCCCCTGGCTTTGCGGCTTCTGTTTGCTGCGCAGAATGCCGGCTGTTTCTCCCCGCAGCTCGGCGCATCTCTGTCTGATCGCGGCTTCTGTTTGATGCGCGGGCTGCCGGCTTGTGGAGCTCTGGGATGGAAACCTTTCCACCCGGTTCTCCCCAGCAGCAGCTCTGCGCATCTCAGACCGCAGCAGCACTTGTCTGCTGTGCGGCTGCCGGCTTGTGGAGCTCTCAGAGAGCTCTGTGTTCCACCCGGTTTTACCCAGCGGTCAGCCCGGCGTATCACAGTTAACTCCGGTTGTACCTAGGTTGCTACCTCCGTTAGCTTAGCTCCCACCTCCGCGTTAGCTTTGGGTTAGCCAGGGTTAGCTTCAGGTTAGCTTGTAGCCAGTGGCGGCTGGCCAGTAGAGGGCGATAGGGCGCCGCCCTCCCAGTTTCCCCTGTGTTTTTAATTTTTATTTTTAAAAATAAATAAATCAAATTAACAATAATCACATATTCTAAGTTAATTGTGTGTTTTGTAACAAAAATAAATCATATATGTATATATATCTATATTGGTCTCTGCCGGTCTCTGCCGAGCGGTGGAGGCTGTGTGCTGTTTTTCAATCGCCCAAACAGGACGGGACCAGTTGTCCAATTGCTGACAAGAAAATCAAAGGGTAGGAATGGGAATGTATCCAATCAGCGTCGACGTTGTTTCAGAACGTTTCAGAAGCATGATGGGCGATAGAGCTACCGCCAAGGCTTTCGTTGATGTTCGGTAGAACTCGGAGAGTCTCGACTCCAGCACGTTTTGACGGTTGTGACGCAGACGTAGACAGTGCGCCTACAACATGGATACCGGATCTCAGCAGCCACTGAATTCAGTTCGGTCTCCTCCAGTATCCGTTCGAGAGGAGAACTATGGTGGAAAAACGTAATGTCAAAGAGCTTGGACCAAATCAGCCCGACGTAAAGATAAGCCAGCAGGAGAGGGAGAAGGGTAAACTGTACACACAACGCTTCTCCCAAAATTGGTACACCAGGAAGCAGTGGCTAGCTGGATGCAATCACGCTAATGCGTTATTTTGCTTTCTGTGTTTGTTATTCAAAACGGCTGGGATCCACAGAAGGTGGATGTGGAACTTGTGTCTCATTGGGGACTCCATTCATTTTCTGACTGAGGAATGCAGCGCATCAGTGCAGCAGCCAACAAAGAAACGGAGGACGTTTGGACAGGGAGAACAGCAGCTGGGTGCAGAGGTAAGCTGTACATTACATTTCTGTAAACAAGACAATCAGAATCAGAAATCCTTGGTTGTCCCACAAACCGGGACATTTGTTTAATAACATGTACATTGTTTAATGTGCAATAACTGTAAAAACTAATTTCAACACACATACCTATTATACATATTTAATCATGTAAATGTGTATTTCAAGTAAATTTGTACATACATCAATCTGATTCTATTTTACTTGTTACACTTCTGCTGCAGCAAACAAATTTCCTAGCTTGGGAAGTGGGAAATATGACATTTGTAAGAGGATACTGATGACATTATTTCCTATGAAAGTGTTTCCACTTTCCATAAGTCCTAACAGTGTAAATTTCTGGCATTTTGTCTAAGTAGTGTTTACTACCATTACTGTAACAGTGACCTGCTCATAATTGTTCGTGTTCACTCAAATGTTGAAATTAAACAAAATGTTTTTGTTACTTGCCTCTTGCATTGCCTATTTACCATTTATGGTCATGTTATTTTATGTGCAATTTAATGCAGTATTTTTCAACCTTGGTCCGCAAGGCAGTTTGCCAATAGTCAGACACACCTGGATTAATCAGTTTGTCCAATGATGTAAGACAGGAAATAAAAGAGCTGTGCTTAATTCAGGAAATAGTGAAGTTGTGCACAAAGCTCAGAAAGCACAAGTTTGTTTAAAAAAAATAGCACAGCCCCACCAAAAATATTTTTCACCAGCCGCCACTGCTTGTAGCTAGTTCGACCGGGTGTCGTCAGTTGATCCCAGCCTTACAGCCCCACCCTCAGCTCCTCCTCTCTTCCCTTTTATGGAATTGTCTGGGCTTGACAGAACCTGTGACACGGTCAAAATGGTGGTGGTGTCCACCTCCCACTTAACCTTAAAAAAGTGATATTGAAGCCTATGGAAAGGAGATGTCCATATACCTGTATTAATGGTTCACTCTGAGCAGTCATTAGAAGTGGAGGATGTTTCTCCCCTTCCTTACCCAGACACTCGAGAAGAAAGGAACCAAGTCTATTTGGAGGAGACAAGCGGACCTGAGCCTTCGTGTTTTGAGCTTGTGAGTTGCCTGAAACTACCGGAACCGACCCAACAGAACCAGCTCTGAATGGTAAGTAGCCGTTAGCCATAGCATTAGATTGGCTGCAGGGTTTGGCTCCACAGCCCTAGAGAGATAGTTTTCAGCATGTTTTAGAGATTTATCTGCTTCAACACACCTGGTTTTAATCAGCAACAAATAGCTGAGCTGCTTAACAGCTAATCTAACCTGTTTAAGCAGGAAAACCACTGAAACGTGCTGGATAGCAGCTCTCCAGGAGCCCTGGGCTTAAGTTACAGTCTGCTGCAGAGAAAGTTATGAAACTACCCCATGAGAAAATTAATCTGTAATGTGTTCATTTATGTTACATAATCCCAAACAGCCCACTAAAACTGCCCTGATTTCATTATTTACTGATACCCGCTGCTCTCTTGGTCGTAGGTGATCCTCTGGTGTCTGCAGCTGGTCTCTGCTGGTGTGGTCAGGATCAGGAGCTTCCAGAAGAATGTGCCTCTGAATGACTCTTTCCTCCTCTAAACAGTTATTTGTTATATTAATTAAATAAATCTCAATTGATATATTTCCTGTATACAGTTCATCAGCAAAAAAAAGTTAATTTAGGCGTTACTTGCTCTTTAGGGAAAACAAAACTAAACAAAACAAAACAAAAAAAAAACCTTAAATGGTCTCTATATGGATCCATGTTAGAGAATATTTTTAGAAATCCTTAAAAAAAACAATAGCTCTGCTGCAAAAGTTAATTCAAACAAAGCAATATGTTTCTATTGCTGCATGTTTACAGGTAAAATAAAGTATTCATCCATTCATCGATCATCTTAAAGAGCAAGTAACGTCTAAATTAACTTTTTTTTGCTGATGAACTGTATAAATGAGTGTCTACTAGTGTTTTAAATGTGTGTATTCATTATTTTAGCATTTTGGTCCATTTTCTTTAAAATTTTAAAATTCTGCCTAAATACCACAGTATAGCGCCACCTTCAGCTTAAAACATAGAGTTTGAGTCATTTTGAATACACTTTAGCCAATGGCTAAAGAGTAAGATTCTACGTAAACCAGTAGAGTACTACGTAGCAGCTCTGTATCAAAGTTATAAAGCATCGAGAGTCTCGGCCACGCCTTGTGGCGAGTTGGGAGTTGGATTTGCAAGCGAGTGTAGGACGGTTAGCCGTAGTTCAGCATTAGCATATAGCATTAGCATATCCTAATCTTTAGCATAGCTTTTAGTGTTATACATACTTATTTAGTGTTAGCTTGGCTGTTGGATATTGTAGTTTAGTTAGAGTTAAGCTGTTAGTGTAATTAGGAAAGTAGTTCGGATTTAGTGTTCCATATCGTGTTAGGATGGTGAGAAGGTGTAGTGTAGTGGGTTCGGTGGCTCTGTGGGGTTGCACTCCTTTCCACTGGACTTAGAAATTAGGCGCCAGTGATTGCGCGCAATCGGTGTCTGGAAAACATTCAGCTCCCGTCTGGTGCTGTAGTTTGCAACCAGCATTTTACCCGCGATTCCTTCACCAACATGATGGAGTTTGAACTGGGTTATTCTGCACGTCTCCGTTTGAAGAGGGAGGCTGTGCCCACTGTGGCTCTTCTGCGATTTAGATGCAGCCCACCGACTCTGCTCCCTCACCATGGCGGGCTCCAGTCTGAGGTGAGTAAGCTAAATAAAAATTTTAAGATATTCTAATGACAATTTCCTACCTAAATGCAAAGTTTGAGAGACGTGGTTCACTTCTTTTAGCTAATATCAGTCTGCACTGCCTTCAGGCAGATTGTCAAGTTCACAAAATGTGGAACGGGATGTAAGGTTAGAATCAGCAGCGAATCGGAACTTATCTCGAAGCCCTGACCGACGAAACGGTCCGCATGACTATTTCTGTCAGGCTCGGAGAAAATTCTGGTTGTTTTTGTGTCAGTCGGTAATTCTGCTAACAGTAGCTCTTAACTAACGCAGCACTAGCTGACAGACAGCATTACAGCGTGAAATCCAGCTTTACACCACAGCGTGACCCGGTTCTGTGAGGAATTCTGTTCAGGAGGTCGCATTTCAGGCTCTCTTCGCATCATATGTGACTGACTTTTACGTTATAATAACGATCACACACTAGGAATGTTATAAATCGCCTATATAGGACAGTTTCTTTTGTATAATATCTGACTTTATAAACTCCAACAACAATGTGCTTCTATTTTTTTCAGGCTAAATCTACCCAAGACATTGGCTGTCAGACTGATTTAGCTGGAAGAATGCACTTGTCCAGGCTGACGTGAAGCCTTACCCATGGCAAAGGTGAATTATTTTTTAATAATCTTCTATGTAAACATTTTACCTTTACATTAAACCTTCTAGTTTTAATTTGTTTTACAGATTATTGTTACACGTGATTTTATGCTCTTTTAAACATTTATAAATGTGCTGCTTCTTTGTTTTTTACATAGCCACCCAGTTCAGAGCTCACAGCCACAGTGTTTCTGGTGACACAGGGACCATGATGGAAATTCATCTTCCAGAAAGTCCCAGAGCAGCGTCCACACCCCTGAAAAGACCAAGATGTGAGGTGTCTGCTGTTGATTCCAGCTTCCACCTCAGTGACAGTGCAAGCTCAGTGAACTGTTCAAGGTAAAAAAAATTAAAACATTTCAGAATTTTTAAGATATTAACAATTAAATAAATGTATGTAATTACATCATGACATCATGAAGGAGGCTACTGATTCTGCCCCTGTTACACTTGGTGGTGACGTGTGAGCTGGTTCACCTGGTAAATAACTTTTACATTAAATATTTTGTTTTTGCAATCAAAAGTAAATTAACTAATAGCCTGCATTATTGCAGGACACTCAGCAAAATATGGACTCTACACCATGAGGCAGGCACACGTTAATACTCTACAAGAGCACATTAGGTGAGCAACACCACATGTTATTGTTATTCCTGTACACTGTCCTGGGTTTGTTTTCTTTCTGCATCTCATTATTAGCCTGGCTGATCACCTGATAACTCCTGTCATCTGGTTATGACAGCATGAGGATGTCCACACACACCTGTAACCTATCAGCTGGTATCGGCAGAATAGAGAGAGAAGAGACAACACCACATCTCCTGTTCCTGGAAAGCCTTCAGCTATCCTTCGATGACTGAGAACCTCCATCAGCTCTGTCTCCTGTCTGCCTACAATTATTATAATAAATATTGTGTTTGACAAGTTTTTTGTGCTGCCAAATGTCTCATTTTGATTCCAGTTTTTATATTTTAATGGATATTTATAAATTACATTAATTGAATTATCACATTTTTGCATGTTTAACTAGCTCTATTGTGATGAATTAAACTAGCACCTCACTGTTAAAAGCTTGTTTTAATTTCAAGCATGAATAAGTATTTATGGACATGAACAAAAACAGGAAATATATAAATTGAGATTTATTTAATATAACAAATAACTGTTTCGAGGAAAGAGTCATTGAAAGGCACATTCTTCTGGAAGCTCCTGATCCTGACCACACCAGCAGAGGAGACCAGCTGCAGACACCAGAGGATCACCTACGACCAAGAGAGCAGCTGGTACAGGCACGTGCAGAGGGGGGGGGGGGGGGGGGGGCAAAGGGTGCTTGAGACCCTGCCCCTTTAGTCCCATGTGCCCAAAGTGCCCTTTTTGAGGTTTAATGATTTTTTTTATATATTTATTTTATTTATTTATTTTTAAAAGAATTTTCTGTTTGTGCCCCCTCAACAATAACAAAAATAATAATTAATACAATTTCTGTTTAATAAAGTTATATAGCTGGCGTGACTCACGTGACCACCTTCCCTTCCTGACGCCAGAGCGCACAGCAGGTCACAACAAGCTGCAAGCACCCACGTTTCCTTCATGGCCGAGGGAGCGGTGCAGAGCTTTTAGGACATACATATTGATTGGGAGAAACTGACTAACACCGGTAAGTAGGATGCACACTACTATACAAAGTTATTAGATTATTTTGTACATTATTAAGTTGTTTTGTGGCACTAGGTGTGTGTGATATATTACTAGCTGCGTGTGGGTCTGTGGCTGGGTACCAATTCTGAACCTCAGTAGCTTTAGGATTAACCAAAAACATTCTGTACAAAAGTACTTGTACGAAAATATTTTTTCAATCTTAAATATTGGGAATTTGCCAATAAAATGTTGTTGTTGTTAACTAGGTGCCGTAAAGTTGCATTCCTATTGCTGCTGCGTGTCACGTGACAGCCCTGCTTCTTGTTTACAAAATCACTTCCTGGTTCGCGGACTAATAAAACTTGAACAAATTTTTAATTTAGCTACCTTTTGTGAAAGGAAATAAGAAAAATACTAAAGGTAACATCCGTCACAAGTTTTGTGTTACAAAATATTCAGTCCTTGTCTGTAAATTCGGTCCAGCGTTTTAGGGAACATAGTTTTGTTTTAGATTTTAAGGTTTCTCAGCCCTTCAGGTGGGTTTTATAGTTAACTAATACTATGCATATTCTCAAAATTAGGAGTTTATATTTGCTCTCTTTTTGAATGCATTGTATTAAAAAACATTATGTTTTAAAGATGTACATTTAAAAAAACTGTTTTCACAGCAAAATTATTTTATCTGTACAGTTCTCTGTTTTGCACAAAGTAGATAGTAAAACTGAATGAAAGCATAAACATTGTTTTATTCTTTATTTTTATTATAATTACTAAAGCACTATGAAAATATGGAAATATTCTGGATCAGCATCATGAAGCAAATTTGTGGCCAAATTATATACAGTTAGTTTTCCGGAAAAGGAATGAAATGTCCCAGTATGTGTATGCATGAATTTTATATGCATGAAAAAAATTATTGTAAATTAATTATGATATATCATTGTACAGACATGCCTCGTAAGGAGAGGAGGCGGAAGCAGCGACAGAAAGAGCTACATGAGGCAGCTAAAGGCAGTGGGTCCCTCACCAGCTGGATAAAAAAAGAGTACAGGTAAGTTGCATCACAGCAACAAGTGTAGAAACAATAATATACACAACTGCAATGCTTTGATGCCAGAAAATGTTTTTTATTAGCTACTTGATCAGGGATTAGGTGCAAGACCTGTTAAATGTGAATAACTACATAATTCATTCATACAATAGCTAATTTTGCCTTGTTCTCGGATGGACAGCAAGTGGAGAGTGATAGATCACATGAGGAGATTGAATACACACACACACACACACACACACACACGCACACGCGCGCGCACACACACACAACTCTTTCTGTTTATATTTCTGTCACATTCTTATCTCTGACATAAACTCCTCTATTATCCACTAATGTTTAGATTTCCATTTATTTACCACAGGTTTTGTCTCAGATATTTCTGTCTTACAGTTCTAAGAGTTTTCACCAAATTTTGCCATTTTTTTTTATCATCTTACATTAATTTTGTAATTGACTAACATTTCTCCTCTGTTCGTTTTACTACTTACAGTCTGAGATCAACACAGCCTTGCCCTCCAGCATCATCATCAGCAGCAAGAGGAGCAACCCTGCAACAGCTACATTGTACCCCATCATCAGGTAAAATAGGACAGCAATAGATCAGGAGGTGGAGCAGGTTGTCCAGCAATAAGAAGGTTGCCTGCTGGTGGTGGTCGGAGGGACTGGTGGCGCCTGTGCTCAGCAGCTTCACCTCTGTCAGTGCGCTCCAGAGCAGCTATGGCTACATCATAGCTCATCACCATCAGTGTGTTAATGTGTGTGTGTGTGAATGACTGATTGTGTTGTAATGTGCCTTGGGGGGTCGTAGAACCCTAAGAAGGCATTATACAAATACAGACCATTTACCAAAACAAGTTACTTTTGCTTTACATTGTCCTTATGGTGTATATAATGATTCGCTTCCATTTTGAATTTCTAATAAATATGATTTGTTATTCAGCCGGGTATATTGTGGTTATGTCATGGTGTTAGAAAATATTATTCTGTGTGCCCCTTTTTAAATTTGAGCACCCGCCCCTTCAAAGGTCTCTGCACAGCCCTGAGCTGGTATCAGTAAATAATGAAATCAAGGCAGTTTTAGTGGGCTGAAAACATTACAGATTAATTTTCTCATGGGGTAGTTTCATAACTTTCTCTGCAGCAGACTGTAACTTCAGCCCAGGGCTCCTGGAGAGCTGCTATCTAGCATGTTTCAGTGGTTTTCCTGCTTTAACAGGTTGTATTAGCTGTTAAGCAGCTCAGCTATTTGTTGCTGATTAAAACCAGGTGTGTTGAAGCAGATAAATCTCTTAAACATGCTGAATACTAGCTCTCTAGGGCCGTGGAGCCAAACCCTGCAGCTAATCTAATGCTATGGCTAACGGCTACTTACCATTCAGAGCTGGTTCTGTTGGGTCGGTTCCGGTAGTTTCAGGCAACTCACAAGCTCAAAACAATAAGGCTCAGGTCCGCTTGTCTACTCCAAATAGACTTGGTTCCTGTTGAACAAAGATTTTCGATTCCTCCAGACTTGTGTATTAAACAAAAGCAGTTCTGGATTACCTCTCAATCTGTGTGTTAATAAAACCAGGCTGCGAGGTCAGAGAGAGGTCTGTGTGTGTAAATGTGTGTGTGTGTGATTTGACTCCTGATCTCCCAATGTCGTAAATAATGGATGTGCTTCACTACTCTGCTGTTTTTGGTGAATATATGTTGTGGCTTTATCCTTTTACTGACCACTGTGGGGTTAAGTCCAGTATGCAATAAATATTTAGGGTAGACGCTGCGTCTGGGATATGTTTAGGATTGGCTTAAAGCAGACCGCAGGAGTGGAGAAGAGAAGGAAGGGGGGTACCCTGTCCCTCCTTGACTGATGACCAGAGGAAAGAAATGAGGTAATGCCGGAAGGACACCAAGCAAGAGACGCTGGGAGGAGTCACAAAGGCCGGCAGAGTGCTTCCTGAAGCGGGAGTTGTCGTAGAGACGAAGAGGAGACCAGAAGGAGGGGGAAGTGAAGGAATAAAAAGGGGGGCCCAGGAGAAGTTCTGAGTTCTGGGAGAGTTCTGTACGAGTTCGGTGGAGCTCGGTGTTTTTGTCTGACCCGCTGCGACGAGGTGATTCTGTTAGGATTAATCTTTTTTCATCCTATTAAATAAAAACCTTGGTTTCTTATTGTAAGAAACGTAAAAGGATTTTCGGTGCCTGGGGTCCCCGTCGGTGTCGTGTAACCGAAAAGGTGAGATGCTGGTTACTAGGGCTGCACAATATATCGAAAAATTATCGTCATCGCGATAACAGGACGTGCAATAGGCCCATCGCAAAGCACGTCAAAAACGATGATAAATGTTTGGTTCAACATTTCCATCTGTGTCATACATCACCTTTTTGTAAACCAGCTCTGTCTTTTACGCAGAAGTATTATTTGACCAATCAAATGTAGCCCTTTTGTTATGCAACCAATCAGATGGGTCCATTCACGTAATACGCCCGCCCCCTACGTAGACCCTTAGGATTGAAAGCAACACCCGAACTGAGTTAGCGGTGCCGTTCCCTTGTTCGTCATGCTGGCTCAGAGCAAAGAACGCACTTTGTGCTGATGTTTCTGGAATCAGCGCTGCTTTCAAACGTGAACGTGACTTCGCTCGGTGTTGTTAAGATAATAACCGGGCTGACTCCGACATGTGCCGGTGAACCAACCCACCTCCCTCCATGTCGCTAGTGTTCCACCGGGTGGTGGCTCCGGTTAGCTTCCAGCTAAAAGGCTACAGCACTCTCTTCCCAGTCCCACCCTGCTAAAGAGGGCCTGGAAAAGTTCCCCCACACATCAAAGTGATTTTTCATTTATGAGCTTTTATAACCTTGTTAATCAGGATAGTTGATTTGCTGCTGCACATAAACTGTCAGTCTGAAGCTCAGCTAGCCGGTTATCTTAGAGGAGCTAGTTCAATTTGTTAGCTTGTCATCAGAATCATAGTTGCAGTTTCATCATCTGAGCTGCTTTTTAAGATCCAGGTAAACTTGTTCAATTTGGGGTTAAAAACAAACGTTTTCACATATTTCCATGTGGTTTTTTTTGCCAGTTCCTCTTCTGAAAGGTAGACAATTGTTTTTCTCTTTCCCTCAGAAAATCTTAATATTCTCCTAGTTTGGCCCAGCACAGTTCACTTCCCAATAGCAGCAACAGCCTTATATCATAACCACATAAGTGGAGAAAATGCTCAGTAGCAATGAGAGAATTTGCTGTTGCATTTCAGTGATGTTAACTATATTTAACATTTAAACTATTTATTCTGAAAACCCTGGTACGGGATGTTTTTCTGTATTTGGAGCATCAGAAAAAGTTTTATGGTGGAGGTGATGTTTTAAAGTCACTGAGGAACTGCATGCATGCAGTTTGTTGTTTTGCTGCTAATACAGTAGCAGGTGCAGCTGCTAATACAGTAGCAGGTGCAGCTGCTAATACAGTAGCAGGTGCAGCTGCATATTTTTGCAATAAAAATGTTATGTTGTAATGGAATTCATGCATTAGTTTTGGTTTTCTTTGAACCCAGAGCAGACATCACACGCCAGACGACATCAACACTGCATACTTTAGTATTTGTTCATTTATCGTGAGTAATATCGATATTGCAATATTAAGCACTGTTATCGAATATCGCAGGTTTTCCTAATATCGTGCAGCCCTACTTGTTACTTGTTATCCCACTCCAAAAGGTTTACTCCAGTCAGTTTAGAGTCATTAACCTGAGCAATACATGAGTTGCAGGTGACTAAGATGTGTTTGGGTTTGAACCGTCTTCCTTTGAGCTGCAAGCAGCGTGTTTGCCGGGATCAAAGTCTAGGTTAATGATGATCGCTGATCAGCTCCTATAGTGTGCAGGCAGTCATAAGGAGTGACTGAATATCACGAAATACAAGTCAACCCTGAGACGTAACATCTGTTAAAGAGTCAGCTAGTTTGGGAAGATGGCTTGTAACAGTTCCTTTCTTCTCGAGTGTCTGGGTAAGGAGGGGAGAAACATCCTCCACTTCTAATGACCGCTCAGAGTGAAGGGAGCTAGCATCGTCTAGTTACACATCGTCTTCGTCACTGCCGCGGCTCCGCCCTCTTGGTCCGCCAGGCAACGCCTACTAATGATGCAGTTTTTAAAATTGATACGTGGGTGGAGAAGGACTCTGAGGCACACTTGACCCGCTCTTTAAAGGCACACTTGGCAGTTTTGCTTGCTTTTAGCACCCCCTATTGTTCGTTATTAATTCCCTGTGGTCAAACCAACACCAAAATCTCCTCACTGTGCGTTTGTCTTTTTAACACCTTAATCAAACAGCTGAAGCATCTCCCAGCCTTCATTAGTGTCTACAAGAGTGATTCATCATTAAATTAAACAAATCAGCTGTGTTCAACATGCAGGAAACCTAGTGGAACCAGACTGCAGGGCCAGGCCCAAAACCCAACAGGTTGGCCCACCAGGCAGAAGCTGCACATGCAGTTTTCTGGCCACAGATGGCGGTGGGTGTCTGAGTGACATTTCATTAACCCTGTAAAGGTTCATTTTAGCACATCCTGGCTCAAGAAAATGTTTAAAAATATGAAAAAGTTGCAAAGTATGGCTTTAAAGGGAGAAAGTGTAGTTTTTGCCATCAACATGCTGAAGTCAATCCACATGCACGTGCATGATAGAGCACTGGTCGCATTACTTACAGGAAACCACTTAGCTTCATGGTTCCAGCTTGTTTTGACAAAGGGGGCTTGAAACTAAATAAAAGTTTTGATTTAACGTGTTCATCCAAGTAAAAGTGAGACATTTAAGGTATATAATTCATGCCAAGATGAAGCCGCTTTTGGGCATTCAAACTGTGGCAGATGCAGAATGAAATCCTACAACGGAGCTCTGTGTCGGCTCTCGCTGCTACACAGGACTTGGAGTCAGGAAGAAAAACAAGACAGAGCTCATCCTATAGGCTGGGATACAAACCACATCACCCAATCATAAAGTCACTCATATTTAGTTCACCCAATCAGAAAATCATGCATAAATAGTTGTCAGTTTCATGCAGGGAAGACGTTCTGCTTCAGGGAGTGAATTCATTGTTGTTTCCACGTGGACAAAGTCAGGAAGGACTCCCACTGGATTTGAAAACCCTCTGATGTTCCCCTATGTGTTACTTTGAGGCTTGGCACACATAAACTATGGCTTTTGGTCATGACACCTTCTCCATTAAATCCATCCGTTTTCTTCAGCTTATCCAGAGTCAGGGATGTCAGGGAAATCAGGGAAGTCTGGGCCTCTCGACTTAGCGGGGAGGCTCAGACTTTCCTCTCCCCAGCCACTTGGGCCAGATCTTCTGGGGGAACCCTAAAGCATTCCCTGGCCAGGTGGGAGACATAGTCCCACCAATGTGTCCTGAGTCTTCCTTTACATCTCCTCCTGGTCGGATGTGCCTGGAAAACCTCACCAGGGAGGCGTCCTAATCAGATGCCCGAGCCACCTCAACTTGCTCCTCTCAATGCGGAGGAGCAGCAGGTCTACTCCAAGTCCCTCTCAGATGACCGAGCTTCTCACCCTATCTGTAAGGGAGAGTCCAGCCATCCTGATGAGAAAACTCATTTCAGCCACTTGTATCCGCGATCTTGTTCTTCGGTCACAACCCAAGGATCGTGACCATAGATGACGCCCGCATCACTGCAGACGCAGCACCAGTCCGCCTTTCGAGCTCAGGCTCCAGTTTTCCCTCATTCATGAACAAGACCCCGAGATACTTAAACTCCTCCACTTGGCGCAGGACCTTGTCCCTGACTTGGAGAAGGTATTCTACCCTTTTCCGACTCAAGACAGTGGTCTTGGATTTATGACACCTTCTTTGTGGTTGTGTCCTTGAGCAAGACACTTAACCCACCTTGCCTGCTGGTGGCGTTCGGAGGGACCGGTGGCGCTTGTGCTCGGCAGACTCACCTCTGTCAGTGCGCCCCAGGGCAGCTGTGGCTACAGTGTAGCTCATCACCACCAGGGTGTGAATGGGTGAATGACTGAGTTGTAAAGCACCTTGAGGGTTCCAGGACTCTAGAAGGCCCTATATCAAATACAGGCCATTTACCATTTGTAAATATATGTATATAATGTAAATGTAAATGCATGTATTTAATTTAGTGGCTTGCTAAACTAGATCTTTTAGAAGTGGTATTGGTAGACAGAACATGTGTGGAACTCCATTCTTAGCGTACCAGCAATATTACATGAAAAACGCTGAGGAATGCTTCGCATTTTTTCTGCAAAAAAAACCTGCATTTATGTTAATTCACAACTGCACTTAACAGTTGTTTGTTTTTTACTCACACCCTATAGTTTTATTCTAAGTGCTTAAAATGGTTCGTTACAAATGTTTGTGGTTTTCACTGCAATAAATATGTCATTTTTTCTACTCTGATTTTGATTTGTGGTGTACTTTCAGGTTCAGAGTGGCCAAATGAAGAAATGACTCTAAATTCAGTCACATAGATGAGGTTGTACGGAAAAGAATGATACCAAAAAGAATGATACCAAACAAGGCATGAACAATCAAATATAGAGTGAAATATAAAGCTGAACACTAAAACTTGTCAAAACGGCTAATTTTGCCACCAACTACAGAGGGTTAATCTCTGGAAATATCTATTGAAACGTTGAAAATAAATGAAACGATCCCCAGTTGTTGACAAAAATTGATGGATTTTTAACATATACCCATAAAAATGGATGTGAAATACATCAGTGCAGGGATTTTTTTTTACCCTAATGGTCCTCCGTTGGCAAGGTCTTACTCAAACACAAAAATACAGCTTGCTTGCAATGATTTAGGTACGTACCGCCCCCTATCACCAGGGAAAATACACACAGTCACTTAAGTATGAAATATTTATATCAAAAAAGGATCATTTTGGGCCATTTAAATGGTGGTAGACTTACAATCTTTTTTAACATAAAAAGGTAAATATTAAAATAAATCATATTTAAACATTTTAAAATATGTATTACTTTTTAAAATGAATTATTATTTTTTCTAGGCCCTGAAAAGGGTCAGGGTGTTGTGGCATCTTTGATTTAAATCCATCTTTTTCAACCATTTTGAGTTTTATAACTCTTATTCACTTGTTTGCTTGTATACATTTGCTGTGGTTTCTGTTATAAATGTCTTGGAGTCATTCTATGTGGTAAAAAAAAAAAAAAGGTCTGTCGCTCCTTTTTCAGGTAGTAGAAAGTAGTCGGAGAAGAAGGGAAAAGAGCAGGATTTGAAGTCTTACTCAATGTTTTTCATGTTATTTGGACATCTGGCCTCTGACAGGCTAACAGCAACACGACTCTACCACGGACTCTGTTTTCTCTGCAACACTGATGTTTTACCTCCACAAATAACACAAGCTTGGCGGAGTTCTGTTGTGTGGTGGAGTTGCTAATGCTAACAGTACTAGCCCAGATGTTCTCTGTCGTTTCCTGGTTGCTAAACCAGCAACAGCCTTCTCCGTCATGAACCAACGCGGGTGAGTCCATGAATGATAATTTACAGTGTGACGTACATTTTGGGGCGATTTCTGACCAGTGCGTTTCAACGCCTACTTTCAAACACTCAAATTCCTTAAAGGAATTCCAAAAAATAAAGCAGAGCGCTGACAGAAGAACTTGGTGGATGTTGAAATGATTGTAACAAACATAGATTGTTTAATTGTGCAAATGTACTTAGTCATCATTAGCATTAAAGTGTGAGCTCATGGCAGCCATGCGTGTGTTTGTACAGACTAAAGAAAGAGGTCAGTGTTTCAAACTCGTGGAACTTCCGATCAGGATTGCCACTTGGGACAGAATCTCACGGTGGCTTTCTGCCGTAATGTTCCTGCCATGCATGCATTTAGATTCTACAGAGAAAGAAACAGTCCTTTGGTTAGCTTTTTAAATTTTAATCTAAAACGAGTTTTCTCATCCTGCAATCATTTCTTCCATTTGTTGATTGAAATTGTGCAAAACGAGACCTCCGGGCTTCCATCAGTCTAAACGAGAGTTTGAGGTGCTGCCAGAGAAAGATGATCCTATTCAACCGGCTTCTAGTCGACGCAAAGAAAATAAGACTACAAACATTTACAGGGGTTAAAAATAAAATGGGCCCCTGCAGGCATTGCACCTGCACAATTTCCTTAGTCTAAATGTTTTGATGTTGCTATAGAACCATCAGATGCATTTGACTTTGAATTAATTAGTCGGGTGAGACTTTCTATTCCAACAGTAATCTGTTCCTCCTGAGTGTGAGCTTTCTAAATCTGTCCACGATGCTGCTTTTCTCAAGGGTTCGTTTATGTGTGCTGATGGATTGATGAGCCGTCATTAAAGAGGCAGACAGCCTGAGTGGGAGTTTCAGTCTCTGATTTTCTTCGGGAATGTGGAAACGCTTATTTATGATGCATCTGTCGATTTTGAGCAAGAATTCACATCTTTTTTTTTTTTTTACTATTATTGCACTAAATGTTGAACATTATTAGCTCTAATAGAGGCCCTGTGGGAGATGTTGTGGAGGTTTGTCGCAAAATGACTGAAGCTGAATTATGACTGGAATTGGAAACAAAATGTTGCAAGGACCTTTACTAATTTTGACCAAGAACAATTCAGTAGACAGACAGACAGACAGACTGATGACCATAGGTGAGGGTACGAAAATAGATCGACCGGCAAATCCAAAGCTTCACCTTCTGGCTCAGCTCTCTCTCACCACGACAGACCAGTACAACACCCGCATCACTGTAGATGCAGCACCCATCTGATCTCATGCTCCAGTCTTTCCTCACCCGTGAACAAGACCCCGAGATACTTAAACTCCTCCACTTGGGGCAGGACCTCATCCCTGACCCAGAGAAGGCATTCTACCCTTTTCCAACTCAAGACCATGGTCTGGGATTTAGAGGAGCTGATTCTCATCCCAGCTGCTTCACGCTCGGCTGCAAACCACTCCAGCGGAAGCCGGAGATCACGTTCTAATGAAGCCAACAGGACCACATCATCTGCAAAAAGAAGAGACCTGATCCTAAGGCCACCAAAGCGGATCCCCTCAACACCTTGGCTGTGCCTAGAAATCCTGTCCATGAAGGTTATGAACAGAATCGGTGACAAAGGGCAGCCTTGGCGGAGTCCAACTCTCACTGGGAGCAAGCCCGACTTACTGTTCATGAAGCCAATCAGTAAAAAGTTTCCTATATAAGGAACCCAGCAGGTTGCATCAAGTCACTGACTGTTGTCAGAGTCTTTACAGCAATCCTCATTACTAAGCAAGCATGTAGCGACAGTGGAGAGGAAAACTCAAAAATCAGAGTTTAATTTCTTGTTCAATGAGCTCTCTATCATAAGTGCTGACTCATGCTAACAAATCTTTCATGTTGGTCAGAAACTGGAGTGGAGAAAACATTATTTTCTTATTGATACAAAATTGGGATCAGCTTTCAAACCTCGAATCGGCACGTCCCATTTATTTACCGCTTTTAAATACAAAATAACTCTTCGACTTGGACATCGTCCTGAGTTCTCTGCTGATAAAAAAAGGATAAAAGATAAAAACAAGACTCTAGTTTTAAAGTCAACAAAGGTAAAAATCCTTCTTATTGTTTGATGACAAGAATTTTGGATTCCCATAAAAATTAAACGCCGATACATATTGCTGTTTTTCAATCATGACAGTTTTTTAAATCCATTTAAAGAACTGCTTCAACTAAGGATTTATTGATCTATTTCTGATTGACACGGACATTTGGGAGTTTTAAGGGTTTATTTTCCACGACCGAGGTTCGAACATTCAGATCTGCAACTTCAGCTGAAATTAGAAAACACTGAGCTCGTAAATGCTCCTAATCCATAAATAGATTACCTGGAGAAGTGAAGATGAATTTTCTCTGTCTGCCAATCAATACTTAATATATTCAACCCCACAGCAACAACTTAGTTTGTATTTAGTGATTTCAGGGCAGTTAGACCTGCAGCTGAACGTTGACCACATTTAACCAGAATAACTAGGTTGTACACTTTATTTCATTAATACAAACAGGAAAACTCAAATTAAAAAACTGAAAATTGGGCAAAAGTGCTACAAATACTTCAGTCATAATATTTTTGTTTTATTTTTACCAACTTTCTGTGTTGCAAAGATGTTATTTTTTTCAACATTTATTTTTTGTTATTTAAGTTCACTGGATGCATCGGTTCTTTGGTTTAATACCACCTTTAATTTCATTTACAAACCACATGACTGCCGCTTGTTTCCTTTTTTTTCTCTCAGTTACCTTTATTTATCTTTTAGTGGAGTTGGTGATGAAGAGTTTCCATCGGACTTGCATGCATGATGCACATGCTCCTTCTCTGATATTTGATACCACAGGATTGTTTTTAGACCTGATGTCTAAAGCTTGAGCTGATGTTTTCTCCTTTTGCAAATAAGGCAAATGCAGAATCTGCAGCATCATGTAAAGAGTTTGCAGAAACTCAAGGACAGAGTTTATTTTTAAAGATCCAGTAAGACGGCTGCACTAAAACTGACCAAACTGACATTTACAGATAAGTTGGATAAGCTGCGTTGGATAACAGTCCTACAACTGAACGCTGGCTTTTGGAGGCATGTATGGGTGCCAGCTGGAACTGAAATGAAAACTAATATGGTGGTGAAAAGGAGAAAACAAGTAATTGCAGAGAAGCAGCTTATTTCCTTAAAGAAACGAAAGGGCACAAAGACATTTATGCATTTTACTGAAAGCAATTAAGATAAGTATTAAGTAAGATACATTTAGGACACAGCTTGCAGCCTCCTGAGCTTCACAATAAGATTACTCACATTTTCACAATAGAATAAGTTGGATAATTAGAGACAGACGTTTGCTCGCAGCGTCACATGATGCAAAAAAGATGCAAGTTTCAAGTGTTTCAGCTCAAGAAGACATAAACAGTGAAACATCAGTGAAACATAAATCTAGTCCCCTGAAGAGCTAAATGAAATCAGCTAATTGTGCCATACTTTCACTTGTGTGTTAAAAGTCTCTTTGTGGTACTTCCCATACGTCATAAAGTACTCCAGCTCAGAGAAAGTCACCACACTCAGGCCGAGCTGACGACAGCAGCCCACTACAGCGTCCATCTGAGCTAAAATTAAATCAGGGGAGAAATTATCCTTCATAATGCATGAAAGGAAAATCACCTCCAAAGGTTTCACATCCCTGAACCCCAGGAGGAGCGTCACTTTGTTGTGTTTTTACTCATTTGATAACATCAGGAGACAGAAAGGAACATTTAACAGTTTCAAAGATGGAAAAATACTAAAACAATAGGAATCAATATGTCTGGATGATTTATGAGGGGCTGATATTTGTGAGAAGTATCATTATTCTTGTGGCTGATTAGTGGGGGGTCTTTCCAGTCGCCAGCAGTAATTTAATGGGTTTGATTCGACGACGCAAGCAGCAAAACTTTAATCTTTTTCCTGTTGGACGGTGGAGCTGCTGAGCTCTCCGTGTGAATGGGATTCCTCCTAAAAGTCCAGAGCTTTAGCAACAAAAATCCATGGCACAGTGAAGAATTCACGAGCTTTGGGAGCAGCGAGCCAAGACCTTTGTCTCACTCACATTTAACAGCTGCTTTCCTGACATGGGCAGTAAAGTCTCCACATAATAGTCTGAGGGGTGAATGTGGGGCTCACACACACCAAATGTGTTGAATGTAGGCTCAGGTCGATCAGAGAGGGCAAAACAAAGTGTTCTAGGAATCCAAACTGATGCAGAATCACAGATTTGGCAACATATTTTTAAAAAGCTTATTTATAGGAAAGAAACATGATTCATGTGCAGCTGCTTCATGTAAGAAAAATGATTAAGTTGCAGAAATAAAACCATTTGACCAACAGAAACATTCTTCAAATGTGTTTCACACTAGACCAGTTCATTAACAACATCCCACAATATCAGGAGTCAGACCTAGGCCTTCCAGAAAGCTGAATAAGTCTGAGTACGTTAACCCTGGCCATTTCTCAATACTCAAAGACGCTAGTAAGTTCTTGTGTACAAGTATGTTCTTGGCAAGGACACCAGAAAGTCCGTTTGTACCGAGTACTGGAGGACGAGGACGGCATTTGGAACAGAACCGTTCTCCATTGTGTCATGGCAACAAGCGTTGCTTGTTTCTAGCTAGGATTAAATGACCCGACATAAAAATAAAAGTCCACTTTGTTCCTAAAATAACAAATTAACAACAAAAACATATTATTGTATTAGAATCTGTTCACTTTTGATCAAAACTGATACATTAACAGCATTTTCAGCTATTAGATTAATACACAATATATTTTCTTCAAAACAGAGCTACTATGCTTTCATTTTGATAGTGAGTTAGCTAATTAGCGTGTTGAGGGATTGTGAAAATTAAAAGCCCAATACACACAGCAATTTTTACGGTTCACACACAATACAGTAAGACAACTAAATATTTATTTATTAGTATTTCTGAAATAAAATTCTACAGTTATTAGATGATGTTCGGAGTATAACGGTTGCGATGCACTGCATTGTGGGATACCTTGCTGCCCCATGGCTGCAAAATATGCATTGATGCATCCTTGATACAATGGGCGCAGCTAGAACGCATCCAGGAAGTTTGAGCGAACTTGCCATGATGCACACTCAGGACTGGAACAGTCCTTGGGCCACCGTTGAAGACGTTTCACAAGGACGTGAGTACACAAGTACAGACAAGTTTGCATAATGAGGAACGGTTTCTGTCTTTGGAGAAACTAAGTTTTTCCTTTCAAATTGAGATAGCGAATCTTGTGAATCACGCTATCTGGGCTCCACTGATGATGCCTTTTTATTACGATAAACTTAAGTCAGAGATGCTCAGACTGGATAGACTTCACTGAAATAAGCCATTCTGGATCCAAAAGCTCACAAATGTATTTCTTCAGTCTTACAGCAACACCAATGAGTTTTTTTTAACACTTTCAGCTATTGCTTTCAAACTGGTTTTAGTGGTTTTTAGCCATAGCCTACACTTGAGGAACTTCACACTGGACAGCACCCTGTAGCCTTCTGCGGACTAGAAACTGCACTTAGCAGCATTGTGGTTTGGGTAGAACCACTAGTGGGAGGTCTCTACCTGCTTTACTGCAATAGCTATTTACTGTGTCGATAGCTCATATAAAGACTATCAGTTAGCATTTTCTGTCTGCTGACCGCCAACAAAATGCTTACGAAAAAAAAGAAGAATTTAGCTTTTATGTTGGCATGGTGGAGCCTGAAAGGAAAAGTAGGAGACTAATGTTTTTGGAGGCAAAACATAAAGCTAAAATCTGAGTGAACATCCGTGCAGCTTACACTCATTCGAGGGAGCTAAAGGAGGCTACAAAATCTCAGACTGATGGTGACCTGGCTTTGTTGCTACGGGACTTGTGTGGGCAGTGTAGTATCAGGCTGCTTCACTGTTGTTCACAGTTGTAATTCCATTTTCAACCCATAGGAGGGAGAAGTGGGAAACTTATTAAGTGTTGCTTTAACTCAAAGATAATCAGAGTTCACAGACTTCATTAAAATCAGCCATTCTAAAACCAAAACTAATGAATTTCCTCACTGGTTAAAATGTGTTTCTGCCAACAACTCTAATCTCAAAGGTTTAGAAGTTAATCACTGTGGCTGTTAGCCGCAGAGATTAACTGTGTAGTTAGCTACTGTCTGGCTGAATTTTACAACAGTTCTTTCTCAATAAATATGAAATTTGAAATTCATGGAAAAGCAAAGTGCATGAACCACTCTGAATATCTGGAGAATGGAATTGTTTTAGCCATTGTTTTTCTAATCTGAAGCAAAGATTTAACACTGCACTCGTGGGTAAGCAGGAGTTCTCCTCTGACGGTTTGGACCTCAACCCCCGAGAATAAAAAAAACAAAGTCACGAAATGGGGATCCTTCCTTGAAAGGGTTACACCTGGTTGAAATATGACACCGTTTGTTCAAATAAACTCTCACTTCTAGGCTGTTCTCACATGAATATGAGATGCCATAAACCCACAGCAAGCGTCATGGAGTTGTTCAGTTACAAACAAGCTTCCATGCTTGTGAGGTGGATCATAAAAGAAGCTAGAAAAACAAAATGCCTGAAGGTGAAAACATTACTTTGTATCATTTGCTGTTTGGTAAAGTTTAGGTTTAGAAGCTAAAACTTCTAAATCTACCGGTTTCTTTACTGAAAATCAACACAAAATCCTGTTTCATTAAATCACAATTTAAGTTTTCAAAATAAATGTTGACACCACTCAAAGGTGTCAAATAGGCAGGGATGTCCAATTGTCCAATTTATATGAATCTGGAATATTACTTTTCATATGATTTAATATGAAATATAGCATGAATTGTATTTCCATATTTGGAGTTCCTTAATTTTTAAAAGGAAGAACATGCAACTTCCTTTATTATAAACAATAATTTGAGGTAATGTGTTTATTTTCTATCAGAATCTAATGCAGGGATAGGTGTAGGAGACGACTTTCATGTCCAGTCTGCATGAAAAATTCTGAGCGACCAAATTATAATCAAAAATAATCAAAGTGCTTTTTCTGTGAACTACATCTTTAACAAAGCACTGGATCTGTCAATTATATTTTAGTTTTTATTTAGCAATATCCAAGAATATAGCTATGTAAATTGTATAGGTTAAGAAAAAAAACATTGTACAGAAAAAAATATATAATCATGTAAGATAAATAAATAAAAAAAATTATGTAGGGTCCTAATAGCTTATAAAGATAATTTTAATATTCAATTCTATTGTTACAATTATTGAATTCGTTTTCAATCATGCCTTTATGTTTTAGATAATTCATCCAACCAATGAAGATAACTATTTTTGGAAATTACTAAATAGTGTTTATGGCAATGTTTAGTTTCCAAATGTGGTTTCAGGGAAGAGGTTTCTAGTAAACTCAACTAATTCAGGATTACAGTGTAGCCTAACTTCATTCGGCTGTAAATGTTGGTTTTAGGATTAAGCTGTATAAACATGCAGTAAATCATAAAATTCACAGATCCGCCTACGTGACGCAGCTAAAAACCAGTATATTCCATGTAATAGAGACAAACTTAGATCTAATGATGTCACCTGTATGTACAGCAGGTATAGCATCCTCCTACACAGAACCATCATCACCATCATCATCCTTTCATGGGTCCAGTCCAGCCCACAAACTTCCAGCATGTCCAAATCTGCTGCTTATGTAACCATGCAGATGATTTAGCAACCAGTGGACCAGGCTGGAACTAAAGGCTGAGAGCCGAACGCATCGCTGCTCTCCGGGTTGATCAACGCGAGGAGCCCACTCCCAGCCCTCCGTGGTGATCTGGAGATGTGTTGGATGGTAGGACAGGTCTGGTTAGACCAGGAGAAATCCCTGAGCCGGGTCAGCAGCGCGTGGATTTCTGACTGGATTGTTTCCAGTCTGATACAACCCAAAAGAAACGGAGCGTAAAAACATTAAATGGTAGGAATCCTGCGTGTTTTTCACCATCTGAATGAGATGTAAAAGCCCACAGTTAACGCACTGGTACCGACAACGCGCACTTCCAAAACCACACACGGTGAGTCCCACACCTCATGAGCATTACCCCTAAATGTGAACTGTCCAGTTCTGCCCGAATCCCACCCAAAAACAGTCGTCTGGGTCCACTTCCCACACACCCAGAACAATGCGGACCGACTGGATCCAGTTATGCAGCTCTAGTCTAAACGTTCAAAACGGATCTAGACCACATCAGTGTGGTGCTCATGAAACCCGTGCAGATTGAGCTGACCTTAATAACTCAGCACTGAGATCTAATGGACACCAGGCTGCTGGGGAACGTGGAAACAGCGCAGCGCAAAGACGCACTCGTCTGCGCTTCCTACCTGCAGCAGCAGGGGATTGGATCTCTGAACGCCTTCGGGGGGATTTCTCCTCAGAAGCTCCTCCGAGGCTTCGGCTGTTGCGCAGGGAGGCGATCAGAGCGGATCTCCGGCGCGCAATGAGCGCATCTGAAGCGGCTGTCAGCCTGACGCTGGAAACCAACCCACTACTTCCTGTTACATCACAAACGAGCCCACGGCTGAGGAGCTGGAAGCTGCTGCGACCCTGACACAGCGCACTATCCCCACGCTCCACGCACCGATACGTTTATGTAATAAAACTGCAGTTTATTCAGTCAAATAAAATAAAACAAATCATGTTTCCACACTGGATGTGCACAATTATAAGTAGATTTTATTTCTCGTTTTTTTAAACTCAGTCTAGTATTTAAAACGCCACAAGTTGACAGTTCTCTAAGTATATAGTAAAAAATGATACATTTACGGACTTTATCACTCAAATTATATGTGACTTTATAATTCTGCTGAGATAGAATTAGTCTTAGAACCGTTGAACACGTTTTGATGGGCGAATTACCTAAATACAGAGAAAAGTCATTGTCTCTGTGTTGAAAATTACACATCAAATAAAACAAAACAGCTATTTTATTCTCAGATGCTTTACACTCAGGTATTGCATTGAGATTAAACGACTTTGTGCAACACTGCCCCCTCGTGGTTCTCTTTTTACAACAAGCATCACTTCTTCATTATGTTGGTCTTGAATAAATCCCGGACAGGTCAGAATTGAAAAAAATATATAAATATATTTTACCTGAGCATCAAATTAATTTTGTTTTCTAGGATGATCAATGACTACCAAAATAAAAACATCAGCTGTAATATGCAAAGACAGTAAATATAAAGCAGATTTAGAGAAGCTTGGCAGCACTGTTTCTAATATTAACAGTATGAAATTAATATCTTATATTTGTGTAAAAACAAATCACATAGCAAACATAAAACAAGATTTCTTGTCTCACAGAAATTAAAATAATGTGAATAACAATTCTGTACCAGAAAGAAGTACCATTATTTTAATTCAGTTACTCTAAAGCCGACCAAAAGCAGTTTGTTCTCTACATAAATCAAAACCATTTAAATCACTGCCAGAAACAGTTCTTTGTTTAGAATTTTTAGTTTCAAAACATATTATCATATGCACACAAAAAAATACATGTTTTCCTTTACAACGAAATTCTTTGGCCCACAATTAATGCAAAAAAAACCCCACAAGTAAACGTTATAATATAAACAATATAAAAATCAACAAGGAAAATGTATACGAAAAGAAAACACAATCACCATGAGATTTTAATTATCATTAACTGCTTACAGCTGTTTAGGAATCAGACTTCTAAAACCACAACAGCAAAAAAAATAATTTGCTGATTGGAAAGAGGATTGGTGTTATAAACTAGATGTTTACACAAACCGTAGCAATAACAAAAGATTTAGCTCTGCAGGTTGGTCTAGTCATGCTACATTTGAGCCTCAGCTGGTCTACCATTGGACCAAACAAATCACAGCACTCGGTTTGCTGAGGGCCAGAGCTGCAATGGAGAAAAACTACAAAAATGGCGTCTGCTCAGGACCTGTACTCATTTGAAATGGCTTTGGCATCAGCTCTCATCGACTTGGGCTTTTCCACAAGACATGAACAGATAGAGGAACTTCAGTCATTTATTTCAACAAAGGGATGTTTTGCTTCTTCTTCTTCTATGGTGGACTGCCCACTCGTCCGTTGCTCTGATTGGTCCTAGCGTTGACCAATTGCATGCGTAGACAGCTTGAAAGACAACCGTAGATTCTGCCCCATGGCTGAGCTCTCTCAGTGGGTCATGGCCAGACTATTATTTATCTATGGTCGCGAGCTTTAGGTAGTGACTGAAAGAACGAGGTTGCGGATACAAGCAGGCATCTGGTTAGGATGGCTCCCTGGTGAGGTTTTCCGAGACCTAAAAGAAGACCCAGGACACGCTGTAGGGACTATGTCTCTCGGCTGGCCAGGGAACAGCTTGGGATTCCCCTGGAGGAGCTGGCCCAAGTGGCTGGGGAGGGGGAAGTCTGGACCTCTCTACTTAGGCTGCTGCCCCCAAAACCCAAACCCAGAAAAAAAATGGATGGATGGATCTTAAATTTGGAATCACACAAACTGGAATTGACTGGTCTGTGCTGTACAAGAATTTGGTGTTGACTCTAAAAACCAAAATCAGTGCATCTCCACATCTGTCTTGAGTGTGGGCGGTCTGCTGAGGGTGGGTCGAGTTCTGGTGATCTTCTTACTGGTTTTATACAATATTTAGAAGTGTACGGTTGTCATACCACGCAGTGATGCAGCTGCTGGAGTTATTGAGGACGCAAAATTTAAACTGAAGTAATAAACTTTGATCAGAAAGCCACCAGTGCAGTCATGATCTGAAGCTCCAGCTACCTAATAACAAGAAGTTTCTAGTTCCGCCTTCTACATGAAACCCTTCAGGTTAAGCTGCTGCCTGGCATTAAGGAGCCAGATTTTTAAAGAGCTGAGTTTAAAAGGAGCTTTGCAAATAAATGTAATGCATTCATATTTTACAAGCTCAATATAATACAAGTTTCTGCACAGCAGGATTCATGCTGTGTTCAGACTGAGCGGTTTAAAACGTTGTCCATGTTCTTCTTCCTTATTCGGATCATCTTCCCTTTGTGACCTGCAACAGGAGTTCACATAAAGACAAGTTTCCATCAACAGCTCTGAAGAAGAGGATTCAAAATCACTACACATTCTTTGTGACTGAGTGCTGTAAGCTGAAAGCAACAAAATCACATTTTCTGTTTTTGTTAATGATTGAGTAGCTCTCCATGGATACCCTTTTGGCTTTTGATGCACTTGTGATAGCAGCTTTTGCGAGATCTGAAGTTGTTCCCGTTTCCTCCGCAGCCGCTGTACATGAACATCTGGCATCTCTTGGTTTTTGGGTTGAATCCAAACCTTCTCTCTGACCCGGCACACGGCCCGTCAACCATTGGACTCAAGCAAACCTCTGAAGGACTCATGTCTACAAATCACAATCATAAAAGCATTTATTTAATGGACAAAACCCTAAAATACACCACACTTCTGCCACACATGAGAAAGAGTCGATTGATGACTGTTTGCTTCATCACAACTTTCAGTCTGACAGGCAAAGCTATTCTTCTGTAGCCTCTCACACTGAAAAAGAAAGATTTGTTTCTGTATTTTCCCATGAGGTCTTGCAAGCTTTCATCTTTGATCACGTCACCAGGAAATGAAACGCACAGCCTTTTCCTATTAACGTGGTTTTGAGTGATTTATCATCATGTAAAGAAATACTTTCAGGGTGTGAGAAGGTTCATAGAGCTAAACCAGGATAGAAAACAAATATGGAGGTCATTTTCAATCTGAATGTGTGATTCTTGTTTGTTTATTTTGTTATATGCTGTTTATTATTTGTTTGTTTATTTTGTTATATGCTGTTTATTATTTGTTTGTTTATTTAGTTATATGCTGTTTATTATTTGTTTGTTTATTTTGTTATATGCTGTTTATTATTTGTTTGTTTATTTAGTTATATGCTGTTTATTATTTGTTTGTTTATTTTGTTATATGCTGTTTATTATTTGTTTGTTTATTTTGTTATATGCTGTTTATTATTTACTCAGACGGTTAAATTCACCCCGAGCTGCAGAGATCATCTTCTTCCTGACTGAATCCTAGCCTCGGACTGAAACCTTTTCCTTTGCTCTGGTTCTGATCAATACTCTCAGCCATGCAGATGGGCACAATACCACAGCGTGATGCTGCCACCACTACGCTTCCCTGTGTGGGGGGTGCCCAAGATGTGAGCCACATGTGGCAGTTTCCATGGTGATCGAAAGGTTTCATTCCCTCATCTGTCCATGCTTCCCAGATCTCATATGCTTTTTATCAACTATGAAACCTTTTATTTCTGATTTTATTTCCTTCAGTAGCGTGGGCACCTGAACCCACGGACAGCCGCTCTAATCTGTTTTGTTCAGTTTGCTTCGACCCTCCTTATCTGTCTGATGAATGGCCTCTTTGTTGATTTGGTGCTTGACAGGTTTGTGATGGTGAAATGTATCCTTCCATTTCATCAAATGGCTCTGCCTGAGCTCGGTGGGATGAGGTTTTTTTTTTTTACGTTTTATAACTTGACCCTAGTCTATATTTCTGCAGAACTTTATCCCTGACCTTTGTTCTCAGCATCTGCTTGTTTCCAGTGAGATGCTGACTTTAGTTCACAGCTGTGATCAGAACCAGCGGAGCATCATGGAAGCCGAACTGAGTTGTGACATCTGCAGATGCAGTGATGAGGTGTGTAAGCGATGGGCAAGAAACTTGATGGTCAACGTTTTTCATCTACCAAGAGATGGACTTTAATGGAGAAAGGATCGCTGGTGACAAACCTTAAAGATGAGGATGAAAAACAATCATTTTCGTTTATTCAAACTTTTTCCTGTTAGCTGACAGGCGCTGATCTCTGTTAGTGTGAAATGTCTGTTTTCAAATAAAAGTTTAAATCCAATAAAATATTCCATCCTTTGGGCGGTAAGGAAGTCTGTGATTGGTTTGTCTTGTTTCCTGTGTTTATTGAAAGGTTGAGTTTTTTATTTATTTATTGAAATGCTTGATCAAGTAAAACAATAAACATTAATAAAACTAGATTTAACATGACAGCAAAAGCCAAAATTTGTGTTTTATTGTTTCGCCACAAGATGTCAGTGTTTGGCTTCCACATGCTAACAATAACCTCCCTTTAATTTGAAACCTACATACATGCCAAATGTTCCACACCCCCATTATCAAACAATGAAAATGTCTTCAAAGAAATTAGGGAAATGAAGAAGAAACCTTACAAAGAGCAGAAATCTTGGAGGCTGATGGTCCTCCATCTTTCCCTCTCAATATTCTGTGACATGAGTGAAATTGAATTTTTTGAGTTATACCTCTTACTGGTTTGAGGGAGGTGGGCCCAGTTCTCCCTGTGCTCCCCTGCTGCAGCAGAAAGCAGCCTTGCCGCGTGACAGCTAGGATATACGCTGCCTCCCAGCTAACACACAGAAAATGAATGAGTGGTTCTTTGTGACAAATCGGACGCAAGAGCGAGACTCTGATGCACTCCGTTTCTGCCCTTTGCTCCTCACAACAAAAGCAATTCTACAAGCTGTCGACCATCCATGCATCACTGCACCTCGACGTTTTTAAAACACTTCTGGCACCCATCACCGCTCTCATAAATGGCCTCCCCACTTTGAGGTCTGAGTTTATTCCAGAACTTATTTAAGAATTTGGCATGGGCTCATTGCTACTGGGAGGGCACGATGAGCCATTTAATTATGCATAATTGATTCAGCATTTAATGTTTCTTTCCCCCACTCTGCAAGGACAGACTAAGCACCAGCTCTAGCTTTGTTCCAGAGTTTTGCTTTTGACATCAGCAGTTAGCAGCGAAAATGTAAGTTCTAGTTCTGAGTTCTACTAAAAGCCTCTTTTGTGTTTCTTTGAAACACATAAAGGTGCAGTTTGTAAGAATTCTGCTGTGAAATAATCACAAAACAGTCTGTCTCAATCATGTTGGAAGGAAGGTTACAATGAAACAGATTTCATCTCAGCTGGCTAGGGGGTTGTCAGGTTTTCTGCTTTCGAAAAAAAATGTGTTGCAACTGTCTTCTGTAACTTTGTACAACTGTGTAACTGAAAAATGTATAACTGTAACTTTTGCTGCCTCTTGGCCAGGACTCCCTTGAAAATGAGGTTTTTAATCTCAATGGGACCTTCCTGGTTAAATAAGGAATAAATAAATAAAGAATTAATTAATTAATTAATTAATTAATTAATTAATTAATTAATTAATTAATTAATTAATTAATTAATTAATTAATTAAAAATAATAATGAAAATGAGACACAGTCATGTTTACACTCTGAGTTTGTGAGGTTGCCGAGTCTGCACTGAGCTAACACATCATGACGCAACTGGTTCATAATTGTGGTTTCATAACAGAAATTTGACGTCGGCAGGCAAAACTTTCCGAAGCCAGTAAACAAAAGCTACCCAGAAGTTATTTCTTGTACTCCTAAGAAGCCACGACATGTTCTTATTTTAAGCAGCTAGAGGCTAACGTTGAGCTACCAATGCTAACGCTGAAATAGAAGCAAATAGTCCGCTCTAAAAATGTCTCAAGCTAATTTTTCATTTACCAGCATCTCAATATCACAGTGAAGTGTGTATGAAGTGAAAAATGGAACATTCGTTCGTTCCTTTAATGAGTTGCTCAGAACTATAACAGCAAGATGGAAAACAACACTTTCTGTAATGACACACTAACGTAATAAGTGCAGGAAGTGTACTACCGTGAAACACCCAAGAGTGCTAATAACATCTTATATGAAAATGTATTTATCTACTTGTCAGCTGTGTAAGACTCATCTTTAATTGCCCTCTAGAATTCTCTGGTGCTGATCCGTAACTGGCAAGTCATGAAACGCTTCTTTATCCTCTAGTATGATTGAATGTCTCATGGGAGGTTTTCTGTGGAAAGCTCTGGCGTTCCCGTTTCAGGGGGTAGAAATTTGTTGTGAAGGAATGGCGGGTAGAAACATCCGGCTTATGAGTCTGACTTATTAACATTCATGATATGCAAACATCTCTCCTCTGATTGGCCAATAGCAATGGACTCTTCTGCTGCCTCATTCTTTTGTTTTGGGTAAAAAAAATGCAACATTGTGTGTTATCACCACAAACAACAAAAGCCTGAACAGTTAGGTTCTACTAGCCGAGACGCACGCTGCTCTTGCCCAGCCGTGTGATTACAGTTGGAAGCCAAAGTGGGCGAGGCTATGAAAACCAAATTTCCCTATGAGATTGTTTTCCTTCTGTGACATATGCAGGTGATGGGGGGTTGGAGAACACATTATCTCAGTGAGCGAGATCTTTAAAAAGGACAACAGACATGTTTTTCTTACCGTTTTGATTTGAAGAGTTGTGATGCACCAAAGGCTCACTGGCCGGCACGTTCACTGAAGAAGAAACATATTGATCAACAAATCTTTCAGGTTTTCTTTGCAGAGAGAAAGGGGAACATTGATCATATGTCTCTGGGTAAAAATGAAATCTGAAAATGGCTCGCTTTGGTTGGAAAATGACCAGACTGGTGATGAAAAATTCAAATGTCCCTCCACAGCTTTTTCTGTAACTAAAACTAACTGATATAAAAAGTTATTTATGGAGAGTTTGTACCTGATGAAAACAAAGGTTAAACACCAAAAAGCTGCTGATGGGAACATCAGATAATAACAGATAGGTGCACTAACATCAAAGTTAAAGCCACTGTAATGCCCCCTTGTGGCTGGCTGCAGTACAGGTCCCTCCTGATATGTAAAATACATTTGATTTGCATAAAAAACTCAAAATGTCTAAAAATATAATTAAACATAATATTTCCAGAATGAAGACAAAGTGAGGAAAGTTGTGGACTTGTGACCTTTTCACCAAGTCTTGTTTAATGTATGGAAGACATGACAGTTTCATAATTCAAGGAGGGGTTTAATATTTTGAAATTAATCACACAGAATGATCTTCTGAGCGTTCACTATGCAAATTAGCCCATAATTTACCACCTTTAAAAGTCTTAAATGTTGGTGTGTCTGCAGCTGCTGCAGGCTGGAGCTTAAAACAGACCAGGATGAGATTTTCTATTTGTGTAAATTACTTTGGAAAATAACAATAAGCCATTTCGCCAATGCATTAATAATCATTTCAATATAAAACATTAATTAAACTCCACAAAAGTAATCAACAGTGTTTAATCTTTTATATGGAAACAGAAATGTGGTAATGGTTGTATTTTGTCTAATTAGTAAAGGAGATAAGTTGAATATTTCCACAGATGTTTGTATTTTGTTGTCTCTAAGGTAAAACAAACACTGAATGTGTCAGTGGTGAATTTAGACGCCTGCATTTTTGTGTTGCTGGTGTCTGCTGCTGCTCGAGCTCAGTTTCAGTCATTATTTTTCATCCATTCTGGGTACCGGTGTCAGAACTTCACCTGCAGACTCAACGCTGACATGTTCTGATTTGCCTTGTTAGAGGACGCTTGTGTCCAGCCATGCATAAAAACCATTTCTGCCAGTAAATGGAGTTTGTCCAGAGCTACAAAATGCATTAATCTGATATAATCTGTCACCAACTCTTTACGCCCCTTCGGCGTTCTGTCTGAACATGTTTAGATTGGTTTGTGGTGAATTTCAGAAACAGATCAGAATGTTTATCAGGAAGAAGGATCAGTTAGAAATCGGTAAAGTGGTCATTCTGTTTGCACCAATTACTACAATTCAGAAGAGATTACAATTACATATTTGCATAGAATTGGTTTAAACTGTGATTATAAAAACAGAAAAAGTTATTTTCTGTGTTATTTTTGGTCAATGCTGGAAAGAGCTGCTGGAGAAGAACCAGAGTCACTTGTGGCCCCAGAGCCACAGGCTGCAGACACTTTAAGACTCTTATTTTCTAATGTCCTCAATTTTTCCCTTCAGTTCTCCACTTTGAGAACTGTGCGCGCCTGTGCTTCAGCTGTTAATCAACCCACCTGCTACGCATTACACCAGCCACCTCCTCCTCCAGATATACACCTCTAGCTGTCAGATCCTGCTGTTTGCTTCCTGATGTGGCTGCTTGTGTTTCCTTTATCTACTGATTTAACCCTTGAGAGTTTTTCTATCCTGAAGGTTTTGATGCTGATAAAATAAGATAAAACCAAAATTGCTGAATGTCCACCAACATCAACAAAGAACTTAAAAAGCTGCAATTCCGTTCACCCATGAAGACAGTGGGAGGGTTAAAGCTGTTATAATGAACGCAAACGTGGTCACAGAACTCTGACCCCTCTCCTCGGGTATCTTCCCCGAGACGCTTCCGGCGGAACCGGAAACCCGCATTGCCGGACTAAAGATAGTGCAAAACACCAGTTGTCATTTTCTAGGTCCAAACGTCTTTTGTAGATGTCCATGACTTAAATTGTGTTTTTCTTTTTGTGACTCGGGTAGTTTGTCCTAAAGTTGAAGTGCTAGCAGCCGACTGTTTGTCCTTATTGAGCTGCGAGCGTCTCACACCAGTGGTGTTCTGTAGCTAAATGCGTGAGTGTGTGATGAGTGACGCATGGAAGTGTCCAGATGGTCCAATAGTTGGTTTCGGTTTGAGGTTTTTAGACAAATACAAGAACCACTTTATTAATTTTATTTATCTTATATTTTTTTTAATTTCCACAACATATTTATAGCTCTGTTGGAATATTGTTGAGCGGCATGGGAAAAAAAAGGTTTTAGTCTAATTTGTTTTTACAAATTTTTATCATAGCAGCTTCAATAGTAAAGTGGGGCAAAACAAGAGCGAGATCTCAGAATAAATGGTGACGTAGTGGAACAGTCACACAGCATCCTCGTCTTGATTAAAACGTTACGAATCAAACGTTCCATGTGGTTTCAGTACGTCCTGGAACACCGTTTCCATCTTGCCATACCCTATCTGACACGATGTTCCTTTAATCACATTTAGATTTCTTGAACAAGTATCAATTATTGCTTATTTTAGTGCTCATTCTGAATACTAAAAATGATGGAAATAAATCACTGATGCAAACACAGGTGCAAATGTCCAGGTGAATCAGTAGGGGGCAGGGCCTACGAACAAAGCCTCTGGAACTGCCCTTACTGCTCAGAGCTTCAATCATCTCTAATTTTGGGTTGTTTTACCGTATTTTCTCTGTAGGATCTAAAACTGAACCAGTGTTTCACGTGGGGCAGGTGAATGCACAAATGAGGGACAGATGATGGACAGCAAGAGGAAAGAAAAAAACTGTGACACAGGCAACAAGAAAACAAAAACCAATGCAAGGTTAAGATAAAACTTAAAAAAAGTACTCTAACCTGTAATAATTTTCCTGAACTGGAACAGAAACAATAGATTTAAAAAAAGAAATGCTTCAGCAAACAGAGTAGGAGATGTATGTGTGCTGCGCAGGTTTACCTGCATTAACGGCTTGCACGATTCTGGGAGACGTGAGGTCTCCTGTTGCTGCGGTTGGAGTAACTGGTCATCAAACATAAAACAACCAAAAGAAAAAGGAAAACAGTTAACATCTGAAGCCTCCACATGTCCTAATCTGCATATTTTCCAATAAATTAAATGGAAAGCTTGAAATTATTGTGTAAAACAGAAGAAAAGGTTAATTGTTTTGGGTTTTATTTCTGTAGAGAATGTGCTGTTGACAGAAACTGTTTCAGTAAAGTGAGTTCTTCTTTATTTTCAAACGTCTACCGCACACCTCAGCTGAGCATCATTGAGTCGGCTTTGCTGTTCTCTCCGGGTGCTCCGGCTTCCTCCCACGGTCCAAAAACATGACTGTTAGGTTAATTGGTCAGTCTAAATTGTCCTTAGGTGTGTGTGTGTGTGTGTGTGTGTGTGTGTGTGTGTGTGTGTGTGTGTGTGTGTGTGTGTGTGTGTGTGTGTGTGTGTGTGTGTGTGTGTGTTGCCCTGCGATAGACTGGCTCTCTGTTCAGGGTGTACCCCGCCTGATTGCCCATTGACTGCTGGAGATAGCCCCCCCCCAACCCTAACCCTTTCCTGGCGGGGTCACCCATGAAGGCAGTGGGAGGGTTAAGTGAGAGGACAGTTATGATTAAGAAGAGCTTGGCATCCCGCCCCTACCTGGGTTCTGACACCTGGCTTGGCACTCAGGCAATCTCCTGAAGTTGTTGGCGTTGCCGAAACAGCCACCATAGAAGAAACGTTTACACTGCTGTGTCTCTCTGTCGAAGAAGTAGCGATTCACCAGACCTCGACACGGACCGGGAGCCTCTGGTAAATGGCATGGGTTCTTATCATCTACACAAAAAAAGTCCACATTAGACTCTTACAGCATGTTAAAACGCTGACCCTGGAGTTAGCTTAGAAACAAACACATAACCGATCCAACGTGCAGTCCCTTGGTTCTGAAGTCAAACAGCCAACAGTTTATATTGAGTCTAAACAAATAACCCCCACTGAGAGATGGACGGCAGTAAAATGCTACTGGTGTTAAACAAAAAAATGTTATGCAAAGTGACTTTGACTCCAAAACTCTGGGAAACAGTGAAAGATCAAAGATTGTTTCTCTAGAGCAAATCTGTGATGAATAATTCAGAAATAAACTGTCTGTTTAGGATGTGGAGCTCAGAAGAGGAGGGCAATAAAGAAAAGTGACTTTAATCCTTTATTGTGTCACAGTTTATTTTGAAAATGGGTAAATAATAAAGAATGTCTTAATTTATTCACATATTAAGTCAACACTCCTTTTTTCTACCTATTGGGAATATGCATTTAATATTTAATCTTATATATATATATATATATATATATATATATATATATATATATATATATATATATATATATATATATATGTATGTATCAATATCATTATCCATCCCTCCAGCCATTTTCATCCGCTTATCGTGGGTCGTGGGGGCAGCAGCCTATGTTGAGAGGCCCAGACTTCCCTCTCCCCAGCCACTTGGGCCAGCTCCTCCAGGGGAATCCCAAGCTGTTCCCTGGCCAGGTGAGAGACCCTCCAGCGTGTCCTGGGTCTACCTTTAGGTCTCCTCCCGGTTGGACGTGCCCGAAAAACCTCACCATGCAGGGAGATGTCCAGGAGGCATCCTGACCGGATTCCCGAGTCACCTCAACTGGCTCCTCTCAATGTGGAGGAGCAGCGGGTCTACTCCGAGCCCCTCCCGAATGACCGAGCTTCTCACCCTATCTCTAAGGGAGAGCCCAGCCACTTTGCAGAGAAAACTAATTTCGGCCGCTTGTATCCGCGATCCCGTTCTTTCGGTCACTACCCAAAGCTCATGACCATAGGTGAGGGTGGGAACTTAGATTGATCGGTAAATCGAGAGCTTCACCTTCTGACTCAGCTCTCTCTTCACCACGACAACATCGCCTGCATCACGGCAAATGCAGCACCAATCCGCCTATCGATCTCATGCTCCAGTTTTCCCTCACTCATGCACAAGACCCCGAGATACTTAAACTCCTCCACTTGGGGCAGGACCTCATCCCTGACCTGGAGAAGGCATTCTACCCTTTTCCGAATCAAGACCATGGTCTCAGATTTAGAGGAACTGATTGTCATCCCAGCTGCTTCACACTCGGCTGCGAACCGCTCCAGCGAGAGCTAAAGATCACGTTCTGATGAAGCCAACAGGACCACATCATCTGCAAAATGCAGAGACCTGATCCTCAGGCCACCAAAACGGATGCCCTCCACACCTTGGCTGCACCTAGAAATTCTGTCCATAAAGGTTATGAACAGAATCGGTGATGTAGCGAGATGAATTGTCCATTTCTGACCTAAAGGCCCTGCTCTATTTGCTCTGCCCAAGCAGAAACACAAGTGTCTGACACAAGCCTAATCTACAAGATATGGGCCAAGGCCACTCATGCTCTGTGCTCTTATCTGTTGCTTCCTCGGACAGCACAAGAAAGAATAAAGGAGACAGAACTCTTCTCTTTAAATGATAATCAAATAACTTTGTTAGTCCAAATAATCATGTGAAGCTAATGTTCAATCAATCTGTGAAATAAGAATATTAATTACTTGATATTATAATCCTACGATAGTATTTTAATAAGTAATATAACTTTAAATATTTACACTAGACTGATCTAACGTAATGCTAAGTCACATGACACATTTCCTTTTTCTGATCCAATCAGAACCTTCCAGCTCTGACGCGAGGCGTGGTTTTGTTGGCGCTTGTATAATCCCCTTTTGTTGTCAAATTCTGATTCGACCATAAATCAAAACATCCAAATTATAAAACTATGCCCCACAGCATCTTAACTTGAGTTCAAAGCGTTCTAGAGAAGTTGTCGGAGTGGCCAATCCGTAACTTGCCTCTTATTTATTTTTTATTTTTATTTATTTATTTATTTTTTTTACTGTGTCCTGTCTGGCTGTGAAGCAAGCAGAATTGATGTCTGAATGCTGGTGACAAGCCTTACAGATTTACTCTCAGGTGGAGCATCAAAGCATTTGCTTTTAATGTCATGCCTGATACTTAAAACTTTATTGTTATTGTTGTTGAAAGCATTGTAATTCCGACCAGACACGGAGACAGAGGTGAAAGAGAAAGGAAAAGAAAAGGTGGGGAGAGAGGAGGGGGGAGGGGGGTGTTCCACAAAAATAAACAATGAACAAGAGTCTGCTTCTAGACCTGCAGAAAAAGACAAAAAAAAAGGGACACAACAACAATACAACAACTGCGTCAACTTGATGAAGAAAATATATAATCAACATTGCTTAACTGAAGAATCACGATAATAAATCACAGTGCATTGTGCCCACCATAGTCTTAAGACCTGTGTTTAACATTCCCAAGCCCATACTTTTGAAAGCACCATGTGAGCACCTGTGTGTGTACACGCGCTTGTTTATGTAAGGTTTCTCTATAGGAGCGTCCAACTTAGAGTGTGAGGGACCACAGATCCGCCCCCCAAAGATGCGCAGGAGACGGGGGGAGCTCCAAGTCCCAGAGATCCAGGCGCTGCCCCAGAACACAGGAACCCCAAGGAGACTGCAACCAGGAAGCCCCCCCCCCCGAGAGGCACAGAGGATCGTCCCGGGGGGCCACAACCAGCAGCCGGCAGAGTCCCGGGAGATATCAGCGGCAAGCCCACAGGCCCGCCCGCAGCCTCCCACTCCCTAGCCGGCTGAGCCCGGGACCCAGCGACCCGGGACCCAGGGGCGACCACCCCCGCCGGGGACCCAGCAGAGCCCAGGGACCCAGACCCCACCAGGCAGCCACCGGGATCTATCAGGCAGATGCCTGAAACTTAAACCCCCAGACCCGGTTGCCACAAACACTCAGGCAGACCATGGCACAACCCCTCACACCAGGTGTGAAAGGGGGAGGGGGGACAAAGATCTATATCGTCAAGAGAGGATCCAGGAGAGGGGAGGAGTCAAAGGCCCCACCTGACATATACAATCATACACAAACACAGTCACACACTCCCTCCCTCACGCTCACACATGCACATACAACTCAAGACTTGCAAAAATGCACGCCGGACACCCACTCATGCTCCCCATACACACCCATTTCACTCTGGTCCCGGTACTGCTGCACACTGGGTACAGCCATCACCAGTAACCAGAGTTTGACCCTTTCTGCTGGGGTGCTGATGAGCAGGCTCCCCCGCCCAACGCTGAGCACAGCAACCCACCACCCCAAACCCCAACCAGACGGCCAGATCTCCCTCCTAGCCTCCAGCCCCAGGAGGCCTAGCAACAACAGAGGTGGCTAAGACCCCTAGTCTCCCTCCGCCTGCTCCAATATAGTGTTGTGTGATCATGAGGTGTATTCCATGGCTGTGGTGAGTGGGCAGTGCGGGCATCATCCGGCCTATGCCAGCTGGTGCCACCGCACCACCCCACTTACACCCTCAGCCATCAGTGTCTAAGTGCAGTTTAAAATTGGAAGTGGGCACCGGCTCCCGGGAGGAGGCTGAAATATCCCCCTGCCGAATGCCGTTGAATGTGCTCACTCCCAAGGCCCTAAGTGTGTGTTTGTGTGGAATGTCGTCAGTGGAAGTGTATAAGGTGCAAATAAAATTGGGGGGCAGGTTGCCACAGGAATGTGGAAATGGGGTCCATACCCGCACTCCCTGACTTGCCCACCCCCCAAGGTACTATGTGTATGTTTGTGTGATGATGTGAGGGAGCCGGAGGAGAGAAATATGCGGGGATGGAGAGGAATGGCTGGCTGGGCTTAGCCCTCCAGGGAGCCAGCTCCCCTACTGGCCCCAATAGGCACCTCTGTTGTCAAACTGCCACCCAGGGCATGGAGACCCCAGCCCATCCTGCCAGGGCCCAAAGCAGCAGCATTACAGAGCCTCACGGAGTCCAAGGGCACCACTCCAGCCCCACCCCAGCAGAAAATCTATGCCCATCCCTGCATTTGCACAACTTCCAGAATATATAAGACATGGGACATCCAGGTAAGGTTGGGTCCTCCCCCTCCTGAACCTCCCCCTCCCCTGTGATGGAACGGCAGAGGAGCCAAGGTCTACCTGAGGCCCCCGAACCTGGGCCAGGCACTGCTGCGTGTTCCTGCCTTCTTCCCGGCAGCATACATGTCAGGACCTGACCCCCAAGGCCCCGCCCAGAACCCCACACGGGGCCGGCCACCCCCAAAACCCGAGCCCCCAGGCCCCCACCTAGACCCGCCCAGGGGCATTGCAGCCGCCAGGCAGTGACCCATGGCCGCCGCCAAGCCCCCCAAGGGGCCCCACTCACAACTGCCAGTAGTCCACCCCCCGAGGCAACCCAAGCACCTCCAGAGGGGGGCAACGGCCCCCCAGTCCCAGGCACCCCCAGTGAACCCACCTCCAGGGAACATCCGGATACTCCAAACTCAGACCCCACACCCCCCCACCCACACCATCCCACAGGACAACATCAACAGCCCCCCACCCTCGCTATGTGATGGAACCGATCAAAGGAGCCCAGAGAGATTCATCTGAAGTGGAAGCACAGGCTATATCAAGTGCAATATGATCTAACAAAAGATTTCTATACTGGTTAATGCAGAGAGTTTCTCTATTTTTCCAATTCAAGAGGATAGTTTTCTTAGCGATGCATATGGCAGTCAGAACCACGTGAACCAAAGATGTTTCAATCGGGACATCGTCCAGGTTTCCCAGTAAACAAAGAGAGGGGGAAGTTGGGATATGACATTTCAGACATTTTGACAGATCCTCACATACTCTACCCCAAAATTCCTGGACAGGTGGGCAGGACCACAGTGCATGAATGTAATTGTCAGGAATGTTGTTTGTGCAGTGTGTACAGGTGTCAGACGACACAAACCCCATCTTGAACATCCGATGACCTGTATAGTGTACTCTGTGTAGAATTTTGTACTGAATTAATTGTAAATTGGGGTGTCTGATCATTTTAAAAGTTTTTAAACAAGTTTGGGACCAGAAGTCCTGGTCAAAGCTAACTGATAGATCCACCTCCCATTTTTCAATAGGGATTGCAATTTTATCATCTATTTTGGACAGTGTCTTATATACTTTAGACGGTAGTTTGGGGGGTTTGAGATTATAAAAGTCTAATACCCTTGGTGGTGTTTGTAATTCTATTTTATTGAGCTTAAATTTTTGTTTGACTACAGATTTAATTTGGTGATATTCTAGAAAGCTATTCTTATCCATTCCAAATTGGGAGACTATTTGATTAAATGGAATGAAGTCCAATCCTTCATATATGTGTTCCAGGTATAGGATTCCTATATTTTTCCAGTCCGGAAGGTTCATCATTTTGTTGTTTTGCAAAATGTCAGGATTATTCCAGATAGGTGTGCGTCTGCATGGTACTAGTAAAGACTCTGTCATTTTAAGATACCCCCACCATGCCGTCAGAGAAGTGCTGATACTAATACTTTTGAAGCTTTCATGTTTTCTTATGCTTGAGCTAATAAATGGTAAGTCTGAAAGCTCTATCGTATTGCAAAGTGTCTGTTCTACATCTAACCAGGACCTATCTAGTGGGTTATCTTGCAACCATCTTGGTATATATTGCAGCCTGTTGGCTAAGAAATAATAATAAAAGTTGGGTAAATCCAGTCTTCCTCTGTCTTTGGTCTTCTGAAGCGTTTTTAAGCTAATTCGTGGAGGTTTATCCTTCCAAAGGAATTTAGTGATTGAGGAGTCCAGAGATTTAAACCAGTCAGCTGGTGGTTTGTTTGGGACCATCGAGAATAAGTAATTTATTCTGGGTAAGACCATCATTTTAATTGTAGCCACTCTCCCCATGAGTGATATTGGTAAGGATTTCCATCTTGCAAGATCATCTTCCACTTTCCTTAAAAGTGGGATGTAGTTTAGTTTGGTTAGATCTGCTAACTTGGGAGAGATATTAATTCCAAGGTATGTGATATTCCCTGACTCCAATTGTGTATTAAGCAAATTGACAAATGAGAAATTAATTGGTAGAACTGTGGATTTTAACCAGTTTATAGAGTAATCTGAAACTCTGGAAAAAGAGTTTATCAGTTCTATTGCTTGGGAGAGAGAGGATTGAGAATTCTGGAGAAAGAGTAAAACATAATCTGCATAAAGACTGATCTTATGTTCTATTTTCTTACACTTTATCCCTTTAATATCTGTTGTTTGCCTAATTGCTGCTGCTAGTGGTTCAATAAAGATAGCAAATAGTGAGGGGGAGAGTGGGCATCCCTGCCTGGTCCCCCTCTGAAGACAGAAGCTAGCTGATATTTGGTCATTCGTCCTGACACGTGCTGTTGGTGAACTGTATAATGTTTGTAGCCAGTTTATGAAGAAGTTCCCAAAACCAAATTTATGTAAAGTTGCAAATAAGAACTTCCAGTTAACTCTAGCCTGTAGCATGAGGGATAATCTGGTGTTCGCAGGCCTGCCGGAGCAGACGGGAGGGGCGGAGAACTGCGAGCATACAATCAAGAACTTTCTCCAGACCCAAATGAAAATACCCGAAGAAACGGTAAAAAACATCACATTTCACCGGGTACATCGCCTTGGAGCTAGACGAGTGGACAGCAGAAGACCTCGTCCCATCGTGGCTAAATTTGAACATTTTAAGCAGAAGGATCTTGTTAAAAGTCACGGAAGAGAGCTCAAATGGAAAGATTTCAGCTTGAATGATCAGTTCCCGAAGGAAATTCTGGATCGGCGCCGGGTCCTCTTTCCGCTGCGTAAAAAGTTTATCCAGGATGGGAAGAGAGCTGTCATCTCGGTGGATAAGCTTTATGTGGACAATAAGCTTTACAAGGAGCGAGGAGTAACTGACTGGCTGTATTAGCCCAACATCAGGACAGACATTTATTATTCTTATCAGGATTCACTGGGTTTGATCACGTCAGGATTAAACAGCTGCTAAATCCGTATTGTTGATGATAAGATCACCTGTTCATCACCACCTCACACCCCATCACCTTTTCTTTTTAGTTCTTTCTTCTTTTTTAACCTGTATCTGTATTTTCCCTTCCTTTTTACCTGCTTCTGCACCTTTACACCTGTAACCACACAACTTTCCAACACTGCGTCAGACCCGACACACACACGCACACACACACACACACACACACACACACACACACACACACACACACACACACACACACAGATATATTAAATTCACAGCACAGTAAATATCATAATTTATGCGTCAAATAATACAACCACAAACACTGTTGGATCTTTATTATTATTATTATTATTATTATTTACTTTTCTGTTATTTATTAACATACAATTTTATTCATTTAGATACTTATTCCATCTTATTCACATGAAGGCGTCATATTTTAGCTACTCACACACACATCTATGGGTGCACTAAGATTTGTCTCATGGAATGTACATGGAGCTGGCTCCATAGAGAAAAGATTAAAGATTTTTTATCAGCTAAAGAGAGTGCAAGCAGACGTAATATTGTTACAAGAGACTCATAGATCTGCCACATCCGCAGATGAACTTAAAACACCTGAGTTTCCCTGCATGTTCTCTGCCTGCTATAACTCTAGGCAAAGAGGAGTAGCTATTTTAATACACAAAAACATCAATTTCACAGTACTGGACACAGTCTTTAATCCAGAGGGTAGATTTATAATGTTAAAAATATCTGTACAGAACCAAAGCTTATGTATTGTCAGCATATACTGTCCAAATATTGATGACCCTCCATTCTTTCATAATTTTTTCTCTGTACTCTCCGAACACTTGGACTGTCCACTTATACTTGGAGGTGATTTTAATTTTTGGATGAATTCCTTAACAGACAGGTTCAGTACAGCTGGGACTCAGCGCAATTGGTAATCCACTAATATAGCGCAACTGGCAATCCACTAATATAGTTAAACAGTACATGAGTGATTATGGGCTTTGTGATGCATGGCGATCTCTTCATCCTAACCGTAGAGAGTATACTTTTTTTTCGCACGTCCATCGCTCTCATTCACGTTTGGATTCTTTTCTAGTCAGCAGCTCATTGTTGGCTGACATTTCAGACACTGAGATACACCCCATAGTTGTCAGCGACCATGCTCCGGTTTCTTTAACTCTGGTAAATAAGAAGCCAATCCCATCAAGCAAAAACTGGAGGTTTAATACATCACTGCTTAAAGACGAAGGTTTTATTGAATTTTTTAAAAAGGAGTGGGCTTTATATTTAGAACATAATGACCTGCCTGGAACATCAGCATCTATTCTCTGGGAGGCAGGAAAGGCAGTGATGAGAGGTAAAATAATCTCTTTCTCATCACATAGGAAAAAAACTGAAAACAAACATATTCAGGAGTTAGAGGAAATCATCAAGTCTTTAGAGGCATCCACAGAAGAAGAGTCAATGAGCAAATTACGTAAAGCTAAACTAGAACTTCATGGAATTATTGACAAAAAGACACAATTTTCAGCACAAAGACTACGAATAGAAAACTTTGAACATAGTAATAAATCAGGTAAATTCTTAGCTAGCCAATTAAAAATAGATAAAGAGAAAACTACCATATCTGCTGTTAAAGACTCAACCGGGAATATAGTTAATGACCCTGAAAGAATAAACAACACCTTCAGAGACTTTTACCAAACGTTGTACTCACCACAGATAAACCCATCAGATAATGAGATCAATGAGTTCCTTGACAGGATAACACTTCCTAAATTATCAGACAGCCAAGTTACAGTCCTGGACTCGCCACTAACATCAGCGGAGCTCCAGGAAGCCCTTAAATCCATGAGTAATAGGAAAGCTCCAGGTCCAGACGGGTTCCCAGTAGAATTCTACAAAGAATTCTGGATCATTCTGGCTCCAACATTTTTCAGAATGGTGAGGGAAATCGAAGAGAGCGGCAAATTACAGCCAAACATGAATTCAGCCAATATTAGTCTCTTGTTAAAACCAGGCAAAGACCCAGCATTTCCAACCAGCTATCGCCCAATTTCTCTTATTAATGTTGATCTCAAAATAATTTGTAAAGCCCTGGCCAAAAGATTAGAGAAGGTAACCCCCTTCATAATACACCCTGACCAAACTGGTTTCATTAAGGGTAAACAGTCATCCACAAACTCACGTAGATTACTTAATTTGATAGATTTCTCTTACAGTAGAAACATAGAAACTAGTATATTATCTCTAGATGCAGAAAAGGCTTTTGATAGAGTTAACTGGAAGTACTTATTTGCAACTTTACGCAAGTTGCCTCTTAAAGCCGAAAGAACCCAACGACAAGCTGGATTAAATCTGTTGCATGTTCCACCTGCTGCAACAGTTCCTTCAAAATAAAAGCTGAACCATCACGACCCCCTTCAGGGTCACGCTGATGCCAATAAACTGTCGTGACTTGGGAGTATCTCAAGACGGGACTTGTAGGCAACTGCGACTTTGCTACAGGCTTCGGTTCCAGACAAGGTCCAAGCTGGACCTCGACACCTCCTGATCTAAACAGGGACTTCCGTTGGAGTACGTAGACCGACCAATGGTGTCTCAATGTGTGTTATAATCTCCAACCAAAGCTTAGAGCGAAACACCATTTCACTCCCATCAGAACTAATAGTCTCTCCGGATTTGCTGGTTCTGAACATATTTCACACACACACCATCCTCAGTCTTACGCCACCTTAGTTCATCATCACATAGTGTTTAAAGTTAGTCTTGTTTAATTTGTTTAGAAATAAATCTTTTAACTTTTTAAACCTGACTCGCTCTCTCTTTCTTGGAGTTGATACTGAGTGTTGCTCAATCCCTGCAATAAAAAGATCCGATCTTCTGGTAAAATTTATTCAAAGATCCATTAAGGTGATATTTCATATTTTATGATATTTCACATTGTATGGTTTCTAACTAAATGTAAGAACATCTTCTCTACAGTGACAAAGATCAGCCTTGGCAGAGTCCAACTCTCACTGGGAATGAGCCCAACTTACTGCCGGCAATGTGGACCAAGCTCTGACACCGGTCATACAGGGACCTAAATGCCCGTATCAGAGGGCCTGGTACCCCACACTCCTGGAGTAACCCTCCACAGGGCCCCCCTAGGGGCGCGGTCAAACGCCGTCTTCAAATACACAAAACACGTGTAGACTGTGGAGGCGCAAATTCCCACGCACCCTCCAGGATACCTCTAAGGGTATAGAGCTGGTCCAGTGTATATATATATATATATATATATATATATATATATATATATATATATATATATATAGTTTCTTTATCAATATGTGCAAACACTAGAATACACCTGAAGTTATTTTATAAAGAAAAATGTCTTGATATTTTTCTTTTATTTATGTAAAGGGCCAAAACTTTATGATCTTGTACAAAAATGGTATTTTTATTTATAAAAGACGTGTTCTTAAAAAACATCACCTTGTCTGTGCATGCAGGTTGTTTTTGAAGCTTCTGTCAACTTAAAAATCTCAACAATACATTTAAAAAAAATCATCCCATTCCTTTTTCTCATTGCTTTAGAACATTTCCAACCCGGGAAACTCTGGGTCAAGTTTGCAAAATGTTTTTTCTCTCAGAAGAAATCCATCATTTATCTGCTTCCACCTTTAACATCAAACCACTCTGCAATCAGTCAAGAGAGGAAAGTCCAATTATTTGCTGCTTTTATCTTTGCTGTTACTGAAATGGATGTCTGGAGATTTCCTTATTTTAGATTCAAATGTATTTTCACCTGTGAAACTAGCTTTTAATCAATAAAAATGTAAGCATGTAACTCCGTCTATGACTGAATCATCATAAGTGATGAGCTAATGTCCCAAAACGGCTCAGATAAATAAAATCAAGAGTTTATAAAGTGTGGCTCTTTTATTTATATATCCAAATTTATTCTTTAATCATCTCTGGTCCTTTTTAGAAAAAATATCACCTGTTTAATGAAATCCTCAACAAGAAAATAATATAAATTTTACTTTTAATTTGATTATTTGGGTCCAGGAAACTCCTGTCCTAATCTGTAATCTTGTAAACCATCACACTGGGGAGCAGCAGTGGCTCAGGAGGTAGAGCGGGATGTCCAGCAAACAGAGGGTTGTAGGTTCGACCCCGGCTCCTGGCAGAGAGAGCTGCTGTTGCGTCCTTGGGCAAGATACTCAACCCACATTGCTAGCTGGTGGTGCTCGGAGGGACCGGTGGCGCCTGTGCTCAGTGTGCTCCAGAGCAGCTGTGGCTACACTGTAGCTCATCACCATCAGCGTGTGAATGTGTGTGTGTGAATGGGTGAATTACTGGTTTTGTTTTGTCATTTATTTTAGAAGGCACTATACAAATACGGGCCATTTACCGTCCCACTGTGTTAATACTTTATAGCTAAAAATAGATCATGATGCTGGTTTCAACCGGAGGTAACAAATTTCAGTAAATCATTTCTGCTGTACATGTTTTGTCCCCGTTTTTATCCTGAAGCAAACTCCGCATCTTTTCAGACTTCATTGACTTTTGGAGTTTCTACTGGTGAGTCTCCGCCTTACAGATTTGTCTTTACGGCTCAGATTTGATGGAACTGATGGGAAAAAAAAGAGATTGAGTCTCAGTCTGCAGAATGCTAATCTGGCTGCATAATCCAACGTATCTCATGCAATGAAAAGGTGAAGGTCACCGTTAGCCTGTGGGACGAAGCACTTTGTCATATTACTGAATTACATCAAGTTGCTTCTCTTGCAAGGACGTCATTCACGATGACCAAATATTAACAATTAACTCTTTAACTTCCACTACAAGAAAAATCTAACAGTGGAAATTAATCTCTGTTTGCCTTTTTAATTCATTTAATATAGTATATATTTTTATTTATACATTTCTAGATTGTTTTGTTAATTATAATGCATGTTTAAGTACAAGTGTCTAAAATATGCCTTTTATCACTGTTTACGGTTTACTACAGATTATCTTAGTGGGAATAACTGAAAGTCCTACAATGTAAATTATGTAAATATCGCAGCTCTAACTACTTTTTAGTCGGTTTAAAATCACCCAAATCTGCCTTTATCTGCATTAAAATGAAAGGCTGCATTTTCCTCAAACTCTGTCACCTTTGACTCTTTGCTGTTAGTCATCCTCAGATTCTCCTCCAAAGATATTAAATTTCACCGTTTTGTTCAGGCAAAGTTTTATGTGCTGAGATCAAGTCTCGTGTCTTGTTTTGTTGGACTTCTCCTACCCATGATGCACCAGTCACGCCACAAAGAAAACAAAACAAAAACATTACTTTGAAAAAGAATGAGCAGCAGATGCCACAAAGCGTGCTGCAACTTGTGGTGTGAACGGGCGAAGAACTTTAGCAGCATCAGCTGGGAATACGTTCCATCTGGAGTAACAAAGAAACGCTCGGATATAATCCCTCAGTTGCAACTGTTTAATCTGATTTATGACTGAACAAATAACAGGTCTAATCACATTACAAGTTCATTAGAACTTACAAAGTCCAAAGTCTTCTGCTGCCAAGAAAACCCTCAAAACAGCAATAAACAAAGAGCATCTAGGGTGTAGTAATATTTACAGGTACATTAGCAACAGATACCTTGGCCCAGTGCATTATGGGATGTTTGAAGTAAAATCAAGCTGCTTCATGTCAGGTGAAAGCACATCTACTATTATCATAGGCAGATAAATGGAAGCGCTGGCAAAGACACAGAGACAAAAATAGCACTTGGATTTGTTGCAGATAAAAGACACGCAGCTTTTTATCCAATAATTTCACAAATCCAGGATTTACTCTGCTTTTTTCTGCTTGGATTGAAAAAAATCTCCTCAGATGAAAAGCAAAATATCTTCAAGGATTCTGCAGAAAGTCTAGATAGGATGGGAATTACCATGTCCTGGTGTCGCTTATCACTGATTAAGATAAAAATAATTTGGCAAATAAAGTAATTTAAAGTTTAGTGTGATGCACAGAGTGACAGAAATTCCAAATAAGAACAAAATGTGATTGAAATCTTGAATGATTATCCTGACTGACCTCCTTTTTAACAGACTATCCCAGTGTCCAGTGGGACGCCAAACAGTAAGACGACCTGAATAAACTTTATAAATGTGGACATTAGGGACAGGTCAGGGGTCTCATTTATCAAACATTGCATAGAATCCTTACTAAAACCGGATGACCGAGCCTCTCACCCCATCTCTAAGGGAGAGCACAGCCACTCAGTGGAGAAACTCATTTCAGCCGCTTGCATCCACGATCTCATTCTTTCGGTCACTACCCAAAGCTCATGACCATAGGTGAGGGTAGGAACGTAGATCTGTGTTCACCTTCTGGCTCAGCTCTCTCTTCACCACGACAGACCGGTACAACTACCGCATCACTGCAGACACAGCATCAGTCTGCCTATCAAGCTCACGCTCCATCTTTCCCTCACTCGTGAACAAGACCCTGAGGCCCTGTCCACACGTAGCCGGGGATCTGCCAAAACGTAGATATTTTTCTACGTTTTGGCCTGTCATCCACACGAAAAGGGATCTTTTTAAAAACTCCGGCCAAAGTGAAGATCTGCGTTTTCTCCGTTTTGGGTGTCTGCGTGTGGATGGACAAAATCGGAGTTTTAAGGTCCGCAACGTCACTTTCCGCGACAAAAAATGCTGACATCACGTGTGCGACCTGTGTTTACACTAGCCGACAGCATGGATGCCCTCAGAGCTGCACTCGCTTTATCAATTGTCCAAGCGCTTTTTGCTTGTTTGTTTTTGCAAGAGGAATTACTGCTCCTTGCGGAAGACCACAGACGAAGGACGAGGTTAAGAACGGGGGAAGTACTGCCACCTACAGGTCTGGCATGTCCTTAACAACGTATTTATCCAGGTACGTGTGGACAGAGTTTTTTTTTTAAATGAGGTGGTGTGGATGCAAGTTTTTGGAGGGGCGGATATTCGTAAAAAAAAAAACCCGGCTACGTGTGGACTAGGCCTTAGATGCTTAAACTCCTCCACGTGAGGCAGGACCTCATCCCTGACATGGAGAAGGCATTGTCCCCTCCATGGTCTCGGATTTAGAGGAGCTGATTCTCTGGAGTGACTAATCATGTTTCAAAAATAACAAGAAAAAATGGTCTCTGAGTGAACTTGGCTTTGTGAAGTGATGCCAGCTTTGATTACATAAAACTAAATCAAGTTATTATTTTGTGTCATAATCGGATTAATGAGCTTGGATTAAATGTGGTTTTAGAAAGGCAATGTGTGTGCATGTGCGTGTGTAGACTGTCAATCAAATGAGAATCAGTAGATCTGCACGTTCAGACTCTCACGGCTCAGTTAATTAATCTGAGGTTAATTTATCACCAGTTTTGTTTATCAGCCATAAATAACAGCAGATGGACCAAAGTTTCTTGTTTTCCATTAAATAGACACCTTCAGCAAAACTGTACAGCATTAATGTTCTGGCAACGTTCCCTCTCTCCACATGCCTGAGCTGGAATGAAAGTTGAATGAAGATCAGTTTTATTTACCCACAATGCAAAGCTACCAGATCTCCATTTTCCTAGGAAAACTTCAGGGTTTGTCTCACCTGAGACGACACACATCTCCTCACACTCCTGCAGCGTCTCAAAGTTGTTGATGTTCCCGCCGCAGCCTCCGTACTCGAACAGCTCACACTGACCCGTGTTCACGTTGAAGAAGAACCGCTCCTTGATGGCCTTGCATGGACCCGGATCGTCTTTGAAGGCACACAGCTCTTTGAAGATGAACGGTTCGGGTTGTACTACATGCCCTGAAATGGAGAGAGGAAGGAAACTTTAAATATGGAGGAAATTAGGCCACAGCATCAAACTCGAACCTCCGGCTTTGAGATAAGAGGAAGCTGCATGTTGGCAGAATTTCCAAACGACTTTAGAGTAAACAGTTTTTTGTTTGGGCCTCCAGATAGATTTACTTTGCTGCGGAAATATATGCAAAATACTCTGTAAGTCAACAATTGCTTTTCTGTTTTGTGACATTATCAAAAACTGAACTTTGGGCTCATTGTGGGTTTGGGTTCACGCGTTTATTTGGTGAACCAAAACTGTGAATAAAGATTCATCACTGACTCCAGCTGGAGTCTGGATGCTGCTGCAGGGAGAAGAAATCTCTCAGCGGCACCGAGCTGCAGCTAATCACTTTATTTACCACACAGAGTGAGAGGCTGGATCTTCACCCTGTTAGATGATCCACTCTGATAAAAAAGACGTGTTTGTTTTCTGCTAGAACACCGAGATCATATCAGTCAGAAAGCAGCTCTCTAATGTCATTATTGTTCACCAAAAACGATTTTCCCCTCTCTCGCCAGAGAGTCACTTGATTTTCTCCCACCCAGATCCTTTTCTGATGAAAGAAAAACCAAACAACTCAGAAAAAGATGGATTAGTATTCAAGCAAGTCTGCAAATTGTAGCATGGAGATGATTCCATGTATCATGCAAATACAGTTTATGTATTTAAAAATGTCAAATTTCAAGTTGAGAGGAATATTTCGAATTGATGTTGGTGAGAAATATTAGTGAAAAAGGACTAGTTTGTGAACTGTAAACACAGGATTTGATAGTAAACAGGTTACACACCGAGGCTTTAACGTAAGAAGTCAATCTACACATTATCATAATAACGTGATAAACAAAATATCTTCAGATAGCAATATTCTAATCTAATCCATTCTAATTGTTAATGCTTTAAAATGACCAAAGAATGGTATCTTCTTAATTAACCTCATAAAATTGTGATTTTAACCGTATTCCTTCGTTTTACAACAGAAACAACAAAGAGTGTAAAACAGAAGAAGAGGCATTAATTACATTTTCTAACAACATCTACCGACCTTTGAAGACATGAGAACATCTGAAGACGAACCTGTGGATTTTGGTGCTGAGGTTAGTTAGTTAGTTAGTTTTGACACAACAAACAATCTTAAGCTTGAACTATAATCTTCTAAAGTTTAAATGATGTTTGGATGTGACTAAAAAAGTGGAAAAACAAATATCAGAGTTTCTTCCCACCAGAGCACATCCTTCATGAAGGAACTTGCCCCTTGCTTTCCTGCACAGATGTCAGGAAACATTTCCTCATCCAGGCAAGGTAATGAGGGCAGCTTGCCTCCTTCTCGACCCACGTTCCTCCAAACCGTCTCATTCTGACTTGGCACTGGGACTCACTTCTCAAAAGCACCCAAACTTTTTATTACTCCTGTTCAGATGCATTCTGGGACATTTTGGTTTCAGTGAATTAAATATCAGCAACGTTTTAAGAAAGAAAACGTGATTTCCTGTTCATAAAATGAAGTCCACAGATAATCCTGTTGATAATGATGGACAGCAGTGGTATAAACAGATTTTTGTGAAAGTCTTATAAATAAGTCTGTTCAGTAGGAAAGGATTTGTCTGTCTGAGAAAAGGACAGAAAACAAGTCCTCCTTATTGATTTCTGCTCCTTCCGTCTGAGCCAGGCCGAAGTACAACACAAACGTCTTCAGTCTTTTGTGTCTACGCTTCAGACACATTAGCACTATGATGGAAGACGATATCTTTGAAAGACTGGGGGGTAAATGCCCCTTTCAGAGAAATGTTTTATTAAAAATCACTTTAAAGATATGGATCACTTGTTTAATCAATATATCTGCAGTGGTCTCTAGTAGGAAGGAATGCCTTGTAAGTCATACTCTGGGTAAAAACGCTCAGATGTGCCTGTTACAGGAATTACAGATCAGCTGGAAGAGACAGTAGCTTCAGATGACAAGAGTGGGAGTATTTTTTCTTTATATTTGGACATCTCATTTCTGATTTTCTTTTTTTTTTTTTTTTTACCAGGAAGGTCCCATTGAGATTAAAAATGTCATTTTCAAAGGAGTCCTGGCCAAGAGGCAGCAAAAGTTACAGTTACAACATTCTTCAGTTACATTTTATGTGCAAAATTACAGAAGGCAGTTACAACACAGGGAAGCCATCTCAAGAGCTCCCAGTCGGATTTTAAATGGATTCAAGGAGATAAGCTCAGTTAATTTCCAGTTTTCCTGCAGCCTGTTGCGTGCAGAAGGAGCAGAGTGAACAAACAGAAAGTAATAGCTGACCGTTTGCACGCAGACTGTGAGAAGTTACATTTCTATGTGAGATTAAGTTACAGATGTACTGTAGGTGGGTGGTAATCCAAGCATGGCCTTGTAGATGAAGGTGTACCAATGTCCCAACCTCCTGGTGGACAAAGGCCATCCCACTTGAGAATACAATTCACTAGGGATGTCCCGTTCTGATATCGATATCGGGAGTAATTCGATATCGGCTCAAAAACGTTATCGGATTATGTCAGAATGCATCAAAAATTGCAAAATGGTCTTTTTTTCATACTTACTGTTATTAGCTCATGTTGCCGGATTGAGTAATATCACTTGATCAACCCTTTCATACATTCCACACTACGAAATTGGTAAAGGTATGTATGATTTGTGCTGATATCGTATCTGATTAATATCGGTATCAGTCAATACTGAAGGCTATAATATCGGTATCGTATCGGAAGTGAAAGAGTTGTTTCGGGACCTCTCTACAATTCACAATGATAAGTCAGTGGTCTGCAGTTAGTAATAAACCTCAGCAAGGCATGATAAACCACATCACTCTTACCAAAACACTGTGCTGAAGCATTCATACACGAAAGTCTCCGTAATCCAGAATAGACAGAAATGTTGCACTAACTAGTCATTTTTTTCCTCAAAAGAAAAACAAAGTTTATTTAAAAAAAAGAAACCCTGTCTGAGTTTGAGTTTCTTCATAAGATTATCTATATGGAGCTTGAAGGAGATGGAGTCATTGAGCCAGACACCAAGATATTTGTATGTGTGGACCACCTTTATGATATTTCCCTCAAGGGTGGTCACTGAGGGCATACTTGGAGGTCTCTTTTTAGATTTGTAAACAACATTAGCTTTGCCTTGTCAGCGTTGACTGGATGACAGCAACACCACTCTGCCACCGGCTCCATTTGCTCTGCAACTTTGATGTTTCATCTTCACCAATAACACGAGCCTGGAGGAGTTCTGCTGTGGGGTACGGTTGCTAATGTTAACAGTTAGCTTCTACTAGCTGAGATTTTCTCTGCTGTTCCCTGGACACTAAACCAACAACAGCCTTCCCCGTCTCGAGTCAAGAAGGGTGAGTCCATGAAAGTTAAGTGACAGTGTGGCGTGGATCTGTCAGGATTTTCTAATCCTAGAATTTCACTGTCTATTTTCTATCAGAAGCTAATGCAGGAGATAGGTGTAGGAGACTATTTTCATGTTCAGCCTGCATGAAAAACTCAAGAGTGACTGATTAAAATCAGAAATAATCAATAAAAAATTGTTTTACCGTGACCCACACCTTTAATGAGCTGTAAAGCTATTATTTTTAGTACATCAGGTCAAATAAAAGTCACATGCCCAGGCTCTAGGAAGCAAAATCGTTCATATGAACCATCTATTTTATTACACCTGCCATCAGGTCTCCTCCACTTAGTATAAGTGAATAAAGTGCTGTTTGTACATTGCATCAGCAAAGCCCACCGATGCCAACCAACAAATCAGCTCCCTGAATTATGAACGGCACTAAACGGGAAGCAGAGTTTAGAATATCTAAATTTCAATAGGCAGCTATTCTCTGGAGTCCCACTGACACGTTCAGCCAGCAAAGATTTACACCTCTGGATAAAGATCTGAGCTACTCAACACCGTGCCAAGAACGCCCATAATTCTTGGTGTAGGTGGGTCTGTTTCAAGCCCAGTTCAAGCTTGTTTGGTGTACTGGAAAATTATTATTTGGGTTCATTTCAAGGTTCCTTGCAAGACGGTTGGACTTGTTTTCAACAGGAACAGTGAACTAGTAAACGAGACTCATCTCTTTCAGGATAATTTCTGAAGATTAAAGACTCTTGAATGTAGAAACAGACATCAAGTGAGTTTAGTTGTGTTTCTACCTGTGTTTGCGCCATTGGCACTTTGGAATGTGTTTCCACATATACCCCGAGGTCACACGGGGTCACACTAAAGACCGACCAGTTCCTGTTGTGCTGTTTCAGGATCACGTGAGAAAGGACAAAACAGACACTTCTCATTTTGTTCAGAACCAAAGAATAGCAGATTTTTTTGGGCTGATCGTCCGGTGAGTTCCTGTATTTGTTCACTTGTCAAAGAGCCTCTTTCAGCATCGCAGGTGCGGTGAAATGAGAGAAATTTCACTTCAAATTTGGGTTTGAGTCAACTTTGATCAGTACCAATATATGGTGGGCTGTCAGATGGCCCGGGGGCCATGGTTTGACCAACCTTGCTCTAACAGTATAGAGGGATGGATGGATGGATGGATGGATGGTTGGATGGATGGATGGATGGATGGATGGAGGATGTAACACCTACTAGCAAGTCAAGCTGATAGTTACGTGTGACAATGGGACTTTCACTTTATGAGTGAACCTGAGAGGTGAAAAGCTGTTCTCTGAGGACAAAGGACCAAAGGTGAGTCAGAGTCAAGACTTTAGGTCTGTCCTGGCATCTCCAGAATGATTAACCAGGAAAAACCTCCACAGGGGAAGAACATAGGAGGCAATCCAGTCAGATGTTTGTGCCCTTGGTTTGGTGAGGAGGAGCAGCTCCACACCTACCCAGGATGAGGGAGCTTCTCGCCTCATCTTCAAGGCTATATGTGATGTTTGCATACAGGAATGTTTCTTTTTTTTTTGGTGATGTAAATCATAAATTGACACTAACACGAAACTAAGATTAAAGTGTGCAAATGAGTCAGCTCTGTGTACATTTATAAGGATTTACCAGCAAAATACTGGAACAGTGAAGCTTATTTTATATGTTACTATGGATACTAACCCACGAGACTTCTCAGAACGAGTCTCATCGATACAAACATCTACTAATAGAAACCTGAAAACAGAAAATCCAAAAAAAGAACATTCAACATCAACAACGATTGTGCAGATGACCTCATTCCTGCAGAAAACTTGCAAATGGTTCCAACAGCCCCTCGCGTTGGGATCAAAGAAAGCCCCAGGCTCCGTCTGGAGGACTTTCTCCTGCAGATCAAAGGAATCCCGGAGAGACACAGACACGTCCGTGCCTCCAGGAGAAATGTGTTGCCATTTCTAGACAACAATGAAGGCTTTCAGAGCTCACTTTGTGTGGTTGAGAAACAGACTGGGGGCTCGCCGGAGGAGTACTGACTAAGTGGAACATCTATTGCTGTTTGGTCAGCTACACGCTGCCCAGCGCAGCTCACGGTGCAGAGCGAGATCCTGGCACCAGGTGTTTGTGAAGGAAGCACATGAACACAGTTACTTTAGAGATGACGCTGACATTTCTCCGTGTGTTATCTGGTTTTACGAACAGATTGCGGCTGAGGTTTGTGTAGTTGTTAGGCTGCAGGGAAATCTGCTTCATTATCTGAGCCGCTTGTGAGAGTCATTCATTTTTAATCCCAGTATTGTATGGCAGGTGCTGGGGGAGGAGATAAAATGAGCAAATTAATTGTTGTTCCACTTGAGCATCGAGCGTTAGCGGATCCATTTGTTCATGCCAGAACGGCTTTCTCTCTCAGCCTAGAACCCCAGAGATGTTGCAGCGCCACTTTTATATTTTCTCGCTGTTTAAAAGAAACAACTGTCGTGTTAACACTTGAATTTTCCTGCATTCTGTAGTGAACGTCTAATGATGGAAACAATCTGCAGGGCATTATTATTTTCTCACTTTTTCTCCCTCTTGGTCCAACCAAAAATCCTCTTTACTATAGAAAACCACGAAAATCCTTTTCGCTTCGGTGATTCAGCCAAATCCAGGCTCAGATATGTGCAATGGATCCCACTCTGAGCCAATTAAGGTGACATTTCAGCAGCTTCTTAGTCAGTCATTGGGACCTCTGCTTCCAGGATTCCTGGTTGGTGAAACAAACCTACAAGAGGCACAAAGTTTCTGTGACCTCTTTAATTTGGACTTCTCAGTCCAAAAGGAGCATATGGGAAATGAAGATGCAGACATAAGTTTGCCATAAGCTGCTCATGGCCTCCTAAGGAGGAAGTATCAGAGCACCATCTGCCAAAATGAGGAAGTCATTGTTACAAAACACTGAATTATTCATCACATCAACCAGTTACAGCCAAAGGATTCTCAAGAGGCGGAAACGATCAAATACAGAAGAGTGCTGAAAGTAGTCATGTAGAACCACTTTATAAACTCTATACATAAATACATCAGTGAAGAACAGTTTTCTTTTACAATAGGAAATTGTTCTTTGAGCCTCTATAGCTTACGAAACTATGTTGAGACTGAAAGTGGCCCAGGAGTCCTGGTAAATGACCACTAAATAGGTGAAACTAGGACATTTAGAAAATTGTGCAAAAGTTTATTTATGTCACTATGTCACAGGTTGCACTGCCCTGGTGTCTAACACCTGCCTACAAGGGTGATGCGCATGCTGAGTGAGTGAGTGAGTGAGTGAGTGAGTGAGTGAGTGAGTGAGTGAGTGAGTGAGTGAGTGAGTGAGTGAGTGAGTGAGTGAGTGAGATGAGGTGATGGATTTCAAGCCTCTACAAAAAAAAGTTATGTCTCAACCTATCATAGCCTTTGTTTTTTTTTGCACCTGTATCATTTTTCATAAGGAAGGGGCACAAATAGTTCATGTCCTGGGTGGGATCTGGGTGGGTGGCTGTTGTTTACGGAGTCCAGATGTGGGAGAAGAAATCCCACAATCACCCTGTGCTGTTTTGACCACCCAGGTCTGGGTGTTCCTATGCGGTGCAACTCACGTACCACACTATTGAACTCAAGTGAGTATGCTCTTTATTGTAGCTCTGTAAAAGTTTGGCCAAAGCTGAGGTGAGAGTCCAAGGCCCTCATTTATCAAACGTTCATAGAAACTGTTCTATATTCTCTCCAATGACCGAAATGTAGAATGTGTGTACGAACGGTCAAAGGACTGATTTATGAAACATGCGGTGGACTCTCCTACGCACGTTCCTCCGCTGTCGGCTGATGATAGAACATGAACAATGGAACACACCTTGGCGGTTCCTGATGACGTATCTCCTAGGCAACCAGGGCGGGGCCAAGACATCAAGGCGAAGTACCTTGGCATTGAGAAACACCCAAAGATGTTAGCAGTAGCTCTGGCTAGTGTTAGCAGTAGCTCTGGCTAGTGTTAGCAGTAGCTCTGGCTAGTGTTAGCAGTAGCTCTGGGATCAGCAGGGCTAGATTTAGCAGTAGCTGGGACTAACATTGTGGTATGGTTAGCATTACCGCCAGTAACATTTACTGTATATGTTGCTGACACTAAAGTGGGCTGGGACATGCAGATGTAAAGGTGTGTCCAAGCTTATGACGTGTTAAAGCAGGTTTTCTCAGAATGAACGGTTTCTCCGCGGCCGTCACAGCATTAATAATCTGCATGTGAAATTGGGTAAGACACAGAACAGACTAATTGCTACATCTTACATCCCACGCTGCCTAAAACCCCTTTAAGTACATTAAAGACAAAGGAATTTTCAATCCAATACTCATCACAATAAGTAACACAGCAGACAAAACTCAGGGTGATGTCATTAAAAAAGGCTTAACGGTCCATTTTGTCACCCATTCTGCAGCCTGTACAATGAGGTCCTTTTATATGAGTCCCACTCCAGCCTTTCATCCCTACTGAGTCTTAGTTCTGATTAAAGTTGCCTGTTTCCTAATTTCTGTTAGAGCATCTATAATAGAGAACGGCAGCAGTCCATTAAAGTTCCCCTAAACACATCGATACTTGTGTCGTACGATGGAGCTCTGATTTTTCAAACAACTAGAAGACCTTCGAGGATTCAACATATGTTTGAGCGTTGGCCTCATCTGGTTTGATGTGGCTACACGACTCAATCAATAGGTCAGACGAAAAGCTGGCCACGGCGGCTCAGTCTCCATCCGTGCAAATGCCACTCAGCCGACTGGGCTGTAGATGCACTCGATTAGAGGATCGATACCACAGTCTTCTTTAAAGGTGCAGGTTATCATTCAAACGAGATGGATGAGTGAAAAAGGTAAAACGCTTCTTCTGTCGGCGGAGGAGCAAAAGTAAAGTTTAAAAGCATTGTTTCCTGTGAGGGATTAAGTCTGCAGCTTCTGCTGAAAGGGTCACAACCATAGAACTAATGATTATATATGAGGGGCACGGAAAGTTCAACTCAGGATGCACCATTTTATTCACAAGAGTCACCGAAGCCTTAAGCATGTGCATTCAGCCCTCTAACAGCTGATTCCGATCACCGCTCACAGTTTAAACATAAATAAATAGATTTAAATAAATCAACGGCACAGGTTGCATTTCAGTCAAAAATCAATGCTAATTTGCAGATTTTAAAACAGGCTGGAGCATGCATGTAGAAAATAAATTCACTTCATTGCTAATATTGATATGGTTAATTAATAAGGACCATGTCTGCAGGAGAAGATGTTAACTAACCACAACAATTTCCTAAAACACGAAAAATAAATCCCTGCAGTAGGTGAAAGTGATCAATGATGTTTTGAAACATTTCACGTCCATTTACTCCTGCTGGAGGCTCTCTGGCATAACTGGAGTTCATCTTTCATCCCAGAAGAAGGTCAGATTAGACCCTCATCACCAAAATCTTCAGCTATATGACTGTGATACCTCCAGGCTGCTTCCTTCTGAAGGTTTTCCAGGTACATCCCACTGGGAGGAGACCCTGAGGTTATGTCTCCACTCTGGGGATGATGAAGGATATCTGAACTTCCCTACTGGACCAGTTTGAGTCCAGACCAGGATACGTGGATGGATGTGATGAACTGCTTCAAACATAACTCCTGATGGAATATGTAGGACACCAGTTTCCCTGACAAGAAGCCTATTGCTCTCATCTTTCCTTGGTTTCTCACCAGCTCTGTAATCTCTGAGATGCATAATTTCCTGCCTTTGTCCCACTTCCATTCAAGCTTACATTTATCTACAACGCTCAACTCATTTGGGAAACTTAGAGCTGTTTTATCGGTCTGCACAGCTGAATTCAAACTTTCAATAAAATAAAAAAATATATCCTTTATGAGTCATGATGGCATTTATACAGTAGGAGAGGGATTATCCCAAATGGCAATTTTATTTTGGTCTCGTTTTTCCCCGTGCAACGTGCCATTTATGTGTCAGAGTGTAAGAGATGAAATTCCTGTAAGGAAGTCGAAAGTTTTGTGCTACAGGGTCGATCGGAGTCAAGTTCCAACATGGAGGGAAAGAAATCGGATCTGAATGACAAATTTGCCTGAGTTGGCTGCTGGATTGTGTTAAAAAGGGAAATAAACATGTCACTCCCCGTTTCAACAACCCATTAAAAACTGGGAACTTTAGTTCCTCAAGAGTGAAGACTGGGAAAAACTGATGCTCTGCTATGAAAAATGTGACCTTTGGTGGAAACATCTCCATCAGATCGGACGGCGCTGAATGTCAAACGCAGCACAGGGATGCATCTCTCCGGACCTGAAAGATGGTTCTGACTTAACCAGGTTCGTCAATAATGGGATATTAGATGAGACTGGGAGGAAAGGAAAGGAATCAAACTGCTGCAAAGTTGAACAAATGTGTGTCTATGCAATAATTAAGATTGAGTGTTCTGTGTAACCGTCACAACTGTTTGATGAACTGAGTGATTTTCCAAGGAGTAGTCAGGGTTTCGAGAAGCTTTATTTATGGGACCAAAACTGGAAAGTGTGGAATCCCGGCAGTAAATAGTTTTTGCATCATTCTAGATTTAAATGCACAAACATCAGAACTTCTGCTGTTGAAACCAGCCTATAAACCCTGGCTGTGATGAATTACAAAGGCTTGTTACTTTTCAGAGACAACGGAACAAAGAATCAGATATTAGACTGGAACAGCTCTCCTCCAGGTGCCGTATCAGCAGCTGCTTCCAACCTAAGTGGACAGGTATGTGCTCCCAGGTAGGACCAAGGACCAGACTTCACTGTATCAGACTTTAATCTGTATGTGAGCTGACAGGATTTAAGTATCTGAGGCCAGGATTGTCTACTTGAATTTCAAAATGCTTGTTCAGATCCGCTAACCAGTTCAGGACCCGTTAGTGATCCATTTAAGTGGAACCAAGCAGGGATTCTGCTTTGGCTCCAGCACTACTATGGTCTATTTAGAGCTGAGGGTCTGCCCTCATGAGAAAATTACTATGCAGTAATTTCTCCAAAAGACGTTGCCAAAAACGCCCTGGAGCGTGAATAAATAAGGCATATTAAAAATGAGCGCCAGCAAAAACTTCATTTCCCATGATTCCCTGCAGCCGGAAGCAACGTGATGACATCACCAAAGTGACGCCGAACCCCGGAACTACACAGCTTTCTCCCGCCGGCTGGAAATCTATAAGAGCCGGAGCGCGGAGGAAAACTCTCTTGTCCCAGTTTCAGCTGGTGTGAAGAGACTTCTGCTACAGCTCTGGACTCAGGAACGAGGCCTGACGGCTGAAAAGCAGCGGAAAGCCATCAAATCTGCTCAGCGTGAACGACGAGGGACGCCTTGGTTCGCTCAGAGAAGTTTTTTTTCCCCCTTTTTTCTCCTCTATCTCCTTTTTCTCCCGTTCTCTCTCTAAATAAGTTCAGAACAAGCGATCAAACCGTGCGATTGCTTTAAAGTAACAACGGTCTTTCTCTTCTGTACCAAATACGTCATCCAGACCATCTTGAAGTAAGATCTTTTCCTTCATTTTAATATCTAAGTTGTTTTGAGCTGTGGCCACAGCATAAACAGATTTTTAGATATTCAATTTTACCTTTGATCTGTTATTCTTCTTTCGTGCTTTGTGATTTGAAGTGTTTCGGTTAAGTTTTACTGTGATTGAACTGCTTTGGAAGTTAAAGTGAAAGTTGCCCACAACACACACACACACACACACACACACACACACACACACACACACACACACACACACACACACTCTGGTTTTCGTGTTTGGGGGGACAAGACACACACACACACATATTCTGGTTTTCAGTGTTTGGGAGGACACACATCCCACATACATTTTGGGTCCTTGCTCCCTCAGACAAAGGAATTGGCCATTTTGTTTTGAAACTACCTCCATCTTGAGTTACATCACCTCAGACTGTTATTTCACATTATCATCTCATTGTTTAATCACTTGTTATTCGTTTGATAAAATAAGTCGGTTGATGTTGATAGGCTAAACACTTTGGGAGGAGCTGAAGTGGGTATATTAGTTAATAAATGTTATTGCCAATTAAGTTTTGTCTCAGGTGATTTGTTTGTGTTGATATAAATTACAACTGCAGCTCGTTAAAGATTTGACGATAGACAGATTGATAGAGGTGTGGATCCATTGTTCCCCTGTTAAAAGCGGTGGTGCCCCGAGGACATCCAAGGATTTCCTAATTACGTAATAAATCAGTAAATATTTCCATATTTACGAATTTATTGATGAATCCAAAAAAGTAAGTAAAGCTTACAAATTATTCGTTGACTAATAATCACAACAGTTGGTAGGAGGTGGAGATGGAGGGTTGAGCAGAGTTTTGAATGTTGAAAATAGTTTCTGAGAGTCAGCAGAGCGGAGAATTTGACCCCCCCCCCCCCACCCCTGCGAGAGCTGCGGGTACCCCCCTTCCTCCCCCCACGCCTATGATTGGTGCACCCAGTTTCTGTGGAGCTGGCATGGAAACTAAACTACACTCCGATAGGCTGACTCGAACCACGCTGTACAGAGCTGTTTCAGGCTGAGTGGTGCTCTTCAACTTCCTTTAGGCCAACCGTTTCAGGTTTACATGGTGGATTTAAGGATTGAGGTCTGTGCTAAATTCTGCTTTTGCCACCAAACACTCATGTAAGATTCAGAAAACATCCTTCTTTTGTAGATTTTAGTTCCATGTGGGACCAACGGCCATGAATGTATCCATTTGAGTAATTCTCTCGGGTTTATTATGAAAACTCAGAACCATTCCCATGTGAGGTTGATGTTTTACAGCGTTTATCAAACAGGCTGCATTCAGCTTTAGCTGGCAGGTGCTGTTTTTACTCTGTAAACAGTTTTAGTGACAGCATGAAACCAGAGCTTTTCTGGAGTTGACTCCTTACTGCAAGTGATAATTAAGATGGCACCCTCCAAAGTGTTTTTTTATTTAGTTATTTGTAACCTGAGGCTTAGATATAAAAGAGAAACTTCAAACAGCAAGTGAGCGCCTAATTAAATTTCTCAGCAAATTAATGAGACGCCATGTTTCTGCCTCTGTGAGACGATTAGTGAAGCGACCAGAGTTGTGCTCCAACAGTGTCGATGTTTGGCTCCAAACCAGCTCATAAAATTAAAAGAACCTGCAACGATTTGTCTTCACCTGTGGGTCAGATTTGGCTTTTCTGTGTTGTTGTTTTTATTTTTTTGATAGATGGAAAACTGGATTGCTACTGGAATCTTTGTTCTGCAAACATCTGGATGTTTTCATAGAAAGTATTTACCTTATTTGCTTATGTGTGCCTGGAGGTGGACATGAAAAATGTGAGATGTTTGCAAATGTTAAGCAGCAATAAACGAATCTCCACCTGCAGGAAAACAGAGCCGCCTTCACGCAAACATATTAAAGGGATACTTTGCAACTTATTTTTTTAATCATTTTCTTAAGCCAGTATGTGCCAAAGTGAACATTGCTAAGCTGAGTCCCATTCTGTCCCGCTCTGAACTTGAGACAGTTCTCCACTCCTTCATCTCCTCACGCTTAGACTACTGTAACTCTCTTTTCACGTGTCTGAGCAGAACCTCCCTGAACCGTCTACAGGTGGTTCAGAACGCCTGTGCTCGGCTTCTGACCAAGTCCTCCAAACACACCCACATCACCTTGCTTCTCCTCCAGCTTCACTGGCTGCCAGTCAACTTCAGGGTTCATTTCAAGATCCTGGTTCTGGTCTATAGGGCCTTACATGGACAAGCACCATCTTACATTGGTGATCTTCTTAGTCCCTACAACCCAGCAGGTCCCTGAGGTCCAGTGATCAAAGTCCACTGGTTGTGCAACACACCAGGCTAAAACCTAATGTATGCTTCCCGTCAGCTCCATGAGGGAGAGACTCGCACACACGGATGGAGATGTTTTGCCTTCAGACTTCTCCGTCTCCTGGGAAGTGTTGCAAAGCAATTCCCCACCAGGACAACAGAGAGCGTAGCGCTGTTTTGTGGTATCCTGTCATGTATCTGAACCTAAAGAGTACATTTACTTTTGTGTTTATATTGTGTATTACTCACAATGGCCCCACAGATAAACTCCGTAGTGAGGTCTTGCTTTTATCAGCTTCGCCGCCTGACTCGCCTCAGACAAATCCTGAAACTGAGGCATTTGGAGTCAGGCATCCATGCCTTCATTACCACTCGCCTGGACTATGCAAACACCCTCCTCGTTGGTGCTCCGGTCTCTGCCCTGAATCGGCTGCAGGTCGTCCAGAACGCTGCTGCCAGGTTCTTGACGAATACACACCGACGTAGCCATATTACCCCTGTCCTGGAACATCTTCACTGTTTCCCTGTCATTTTCAGAGTACAGTTTAAGTTATTGACTTTTGTATTTAAAGCACTCAACGACCTGGCACCTCCCTATCTGTCTGACCTGCTCACTCCATATGTGCCCACGCGCACGTTGAGGTCGGCTGACCTTTTGCTGCTGTGTACTACCCAGATGCGATACAAATCGCGGGGTGAACGAGCATTTGTGCATGCTGCCCCAAAGCTATGGAATTCGTTGCCCATTGGAGTTCGGCAGGCTCCATTACTGGCGGTTTTTAAATCTCGTTTAAAGACCCACTTTTATGATTTGGCTTTTAGACAGTGACTCATTTGAGTGTTTTATTGTGTAATTGTTTTAATTTGTTCTTAGTATTCATCATGTTTTATCTGCTTTGACTGGTATTTTTATCCTTTGTTTTATATTCCTTAGAATGGTTGCGTTTTGTTTTAGCCTGTGCAGCACTTTGGGCAGCTCCCATGCTGCATTTTAAACATGCTATATAAACTATGGTATGGTATTTCAGTTACTATTTAACACAGACAAATGTGTCCCTCATTCTCCTCCACCTCTTCATGTGATCGCCACCTCTATACCCACGTTTACCGTCATTTCTGTCCACCAATAAAACGCTTGCTGCGTATCTTTTCAATCCTTCAGGTGAACAAAACGTTCATATTTTTAGAGTTTTTCCACAAGGTATTCTTCAAGCCTCTCCGTGTCTGCCGCTAGATATCTTTGGCTCTCATTATGTTTTGATGGAGCAATGGCAGTGCTATTGATGACAGCGGCGCCCTGACCAATCAGTCTTGCATTCTCTGTCTAATCGGATGGATGTTTAGAAAAGAGCTTGACTCCGTCTGTCCTTACGAGCCTGCTGGATAGCCCTCAAAAGAATGGGTAATGGCGTTGCATGCATCCATCCCATTGCAGATGGAGCATAAATTAGGCTTAAAGACCAAAGGTGACAGATCATTTGCTGCTGTGACCCCCAGACTCTGGAACTCTCTCCTCCTGAGATCAATGGACTCAGCGGTCTCCTTTAAAAAGCAGCTGAAAACTCATCTGCTCAGGTTTTGGTGTGACCTTCATCAACATCCTCTCCTTATTTTGCTCTTGATCCACTGATTCCCTCTTTCCTGTCCATTTTCTCTTGTGCGCTATAGAAAATATAGTTTTCTTTATTTCTTTGACTAGCGAGACTAGAACTTACATTAAAGGCTATTTATTTTAGTTGATTTAATTTATTTTCACTGAATCTCAGTTTTTCAACAGACAGGCTAAGGTGACTAAACAACCAACAGCCTAAAATATGTTCCACCAGCCAGTTAAAGGGGTAATCAATGTAAAACATGCTTTGTACTTCAGAAAATTCCACCTTAGGATTCAGACCCTTTGGTCTTCACTCCTGATGTAAACAATGCTCCTATTAGAAGAAAGAAAAGATGTTTCTGCCACAATTACAAAAATAAAATAAAACCTGTCTAACTGAGAATTTAAAAGCTTCCAATGGTTAAAACGAAAGCAGAAACCTCGTTTTATTAATTATGCATAAAACTCTGTGAGTCAGTTGAAGATAAAAGAAGCAGTCAGTGAGTTTTCAGGTGTTAAATGCTGCAGTTAAAACCTGTTGCCTTAAGCCAAAGTCAGACCTGCACGCATGAAGTGACATTTCATGACTTTTTCAACTAAAACTTTGACCCATAAACACGGATTTTGTTACTGGGAAGAAGCTTTTAAAAAAGGAGGCTTCAGATTTGGACCATTTTGTCTCCAACAGCCTCATAACAAAGCTCTAGTAATGAAACCCGAGGAGAAGGAGGTGGCTGGCCCAGCTAGGTCTTCTGGACTTTAGTCCTGACTCTGACGTCAATGAGAACTGTTAAAACTGCGTGGACTTTAAGAAATGCGCACAAGTGAGGGTGTGGGTTCACAATAAAACTTATACTAGAGCTAAACTTAATTCAACTTTTAGATAAAGTGAAACATGGAGAACAAGGAAGTGTGCTGAATTCCCCAGACTATACTTATTCCCTAAATAGGAATGTGCTAAATCCATAAAAATAATAAACCAAAGCCGGGACGCGTGACTGTCCGGCTCTGCGTCCGCAGCGGCGCCATGGGCACAATTCTATTTTACGCAGAAGTGTCTAGGATAACTAGGCAGACTAGCGCAGCTCTGATGACCCGAAAGAAACAGACCAATAATAATAACCCGCACACATGCACGCGCGTGCACATAAACTGCTTTTTTTAAAATCAGTCTTACCTCTACCTCTTCTGCAAGAGCCGAAGTGGAGGACGCAGGCGAGTGAGACGGCGCACAAAATCCAGCACGTAGACAGAGCCATGCTGCTGCGCAGGGCGCTGATCCAAGAGACTGAAAAGTTAAAGAGGAAAACTTCCAGTTGTAGGGGTGAAGTGTGTGCGTGTGTGCGCGTGCGTGTGTATGGGTGGGTGCGCACTTCCGCTTGATAAGAGCGTCAGTCTGTAGGCGTGATGGAGCTGAAGTTCTCAGTAATTTCCTGATGGATGACATTAAATATGAGGTCATTTTTTCCTGTTGAGGAATTTTAAAAGTTCAGGGAAGATTTTAGGACGAAAATGAGTTTAATCTGCTAAAAACTACTCAGAATGAAGAAAAATGAATTCAGGTGTTTTTATTGAATTCATCTTCCTTCAAATGCCACATCAAGTTGAAAGGTCCCCTCAGATTGCCATCATTTGAATGTTTTTGTGATTTCTCAGTAAAAAAAATACTGAAATAATGAAATAAATGTTTACAAAAATGCTTATATCTGCATGTTTAGGAGTCATGAACCCAGTTTTCATCTGTTTAACCGATTCAGGCTGTCTTACTCCCATCACTGATAAGTTTAATGCTGTAAACTCTATGACTCAATTAAATCACATCAACACACCCTGAGCAAACAGTGACGCGTGCATCAGGTCAATGTCTGAGTTTAAATTAATTTTCTCTTGTATTTTTCTTTAAAAACTTCCCATTAGGATTATTTATATCCCATCAGTCCAAACTCTGTGTTACAGAGGATAAAACCGAGCCACTTGCAGTTTGCCAAAGTACTTGGACACATTTTAACACCCTGAGGTTCATTAATTTGGTTTTACAGCATTAAAGGATACAAACTCATTATTTACTCTCAGCTGTAAGTGACCTCACTTCTTAATGCAAACTTCCACATTTCTGGGAGAAAAAGTCCCAACAAGCAAATTAGGTCAATGGACCAAATCTGAGCCAAAAAGCTGAATTTTGGAGAAAAGGAACAGAAAATTAGGAACTCATAAAGAGGTGAGGGGGGTGAGGACAGACAGGACTGAGTCATGCTGCAGTCAGGTGTGGAAACAAAGGCTGTAGATTGTTTCAGAGCCAGGTGAGACTGATTAATGTTGCTGCAGGCGTTCTCTAATCCACCTCATATACATGCAGCAGGGCTCAGAGGTCTTTAGGACTGTTTGGACAGCAGCCAGACCAGCTGGATGTTTCTCTATGATGTCCCCACTGTGGTTTGGAGAAGATGGTTCCGGTTAGCAGGAACTAAAACAATCCCATTGACTTAAATTTTCCCTGCTAATATTCCCAAAGCTGAAATTTGATCTCCCGCCCCAGTGGGACGTCTATCAGAGGGCTCTCTAAACTTTACAATCCAAAGAAGAGTTTTCTCCCTCAGTCCACTGGAAAAACAGAGCTGCATCTGTTACAGAACCCTTTTACAAAAAGCTATTTATTATTTTGTCAAATCTACGGAAGAAATTAGTGCCACTAAAAACGTTGCTTGTTTTTTTGTCTCAGATTATTAAAATTAATGGGTTTTTTTAACCCTTTTTAACTAATATTAGAGATTTGTCATTTTTTAAAGCTAGTTTGTTTCTATTTTAGGTTTGAAAAACAAATTTTCAAAAACAATATGTATTACCCCTGGGATGTTGAAGGTGGCAGAGCATACTGTAAAAAATGAATAAATAAAAAGATCTAAAATATTACTATTAATTTTTGTGATGTTTCTTGTGGAAATTCAAGGGAATTATTTCATGGAGAAACTAAAATGTTACTTAAATATGCATGTTTTTTAAATATTATTATTTATTTTATTTTATTATTTAAAAGCATGAGTTTGTTTTTGCATTGTGGAAGATCCAAAGAAGCCACTTCTGGGTTACAGACCCCTGGCTGATCGCATGATGAACCATAGAATGCACCAACTTTTATTTTCTTGTTATAGAAGTCTGCCTACAAAAAAGAACACATGCCCCTCAAGCCTGATACATTTACATAGAATCGTGTTAAATGGCAGCATGATTGGAATAAATGTGTGATGGAGGCTAAAGAAAAAACTAAGTGGTTTGTCATTATTGCAGAAAGGATCAGTGATCACGTGCAAAATTAGCTTTAGCTAGTGTAGCGTTATGAATATCATAATTGTCTGCCCTTAACAGCTGCCCCTTTACACAGTAACAACGTGTAGGAATCGCCAAGGTCGGGTGCTGGTTTCAGAATGTTTACACTCCAGAAGAAGAAGAAGAAGAAGAACAGAAGAAGAACGCTTTTAATTAATCAAAGTACTTTATTTGTGATAAAGCTAGTCAAAACATATGTTGATCAATAATAATCAGGTGAATGATCTGTGAAATAAAGATGTCATGAGTTATGTGTTTAATGAATAAGCAGGACTGCACCAGACAGACTGATCTACATTAACATGGAAACGCATGACACATTGTTCTCAGCCAATCAGAACTTTCGTCTGTCGTAGGGCAGAATCTGGGTTGTTTAATGAAGTTGTCCAATCCGGTTTACTAAGATTTATAAACAACTAGGGGATATAAAACAAGGCAACACCATTTTATCCTCAGTTCCATTTTAACCTCAGTTCTGTTCAGTTGGAGGTCCTAAGGAGTTCCATCGTCATCATTAAGAAAGTTGCAGGCTGGCCAGCTGCACTTTCCTACTTTAAGCTGAGAACTGTCAAGCTGGAGATTTCCGTCGTTTGAACAACAAGACGACGTCCCTTCAAAATAAGAGCTGAACTCGCTGACGCCTGCCGCTGCTACCGGAGTCGACCCGCAGACGGGCTTTGTAGTGCTGCGACCAGTGTTTCACCAGCTCCAGCACATCTGAAGGTCCGAGGACCTGGCATTTCCTGATCTAACACGGGAGGCTCCATATGGTACGTGGTCACGGCAAAATGGCAGCTCATGTCATCAGCTTCTGAAGCCTCGTGATTTGTAGTCATAACAACCAGATCCGCCTACGTCAGCCTAGAGATTCTGAACCACACACACACACACACACACACACACACACACACACACACCAACACGAAACAGCCAAATCCATGTGCATCCATCACGGAGTTAGTCCTGGTAGATTGTAAGAATTTATAATTATAGATATTAAAGATTCTTAAACGATCCCAACTCTCTCTTTTCTTGTCTCTCAGTCAATACAGAGTGTTTAAGTAAACTCCCTGATGATAAAAACAACCGCTTCTGATTATAATATCTAGATCTAATTACAGTGGATAAATATACGATCTATATTTCACATTTACATAGAATCGTGTTAAATGGCAGCATGATTGGAATAAATGTGTGATGGAGGCTAAAGAAAAAACTAAGTGGTTTGTCATTATTGCAGAAAGGATCAGTGATCACGTGCAAAATTAGCTTTAGCTAGTGTGGAATTTAAAAGTGCCTTTCAACATTTCAGTGTGTTTTTCTTTGTAGTTGAACAGCCTGTCTTCAGAGAAATTGAGCTAATATGCAACAGGACAGATTGGTTAACAGCTAACTTGAGAGCTGGACCAAAAGTCAACTTCAAAGTAAAAGCACTTCACCTTGGGGTGTGTGTGTGTGCGTGTGTGTGTGTGTGTGTGGGGGGGGGGGGGGGGGGGGGGACAAATCCTTATTTATTTGATCATATTTAATAATTTACACAATCAGGATGTTTTTTATATATTTTTATGAGTGTAGAGCTTTAAATACTTAAAAATGACTAAATAGTCAATTTATATTTCTATTTGAAGAATAAATGTCTGAAAATAAGCATTTATATTACAGTGCAGGCCAAAAGTTTGGACACACCTCCTCATTCTATGTGTTTTCTTTATTTTCATGACCATTTACACCGGTAGATTCTCACTGAAGGCATAAAAACTATAAATGAAACATGTAGGATTATGGACTTAACCAATAAAGGGAAATAACTGAAAACATGTTTTATATTCTATTTTCTTCAAAATAGCCACCCTTTGTTTTGATTCCTGCTTTGCACATGCTTGGCATTCTCTTGATAAACTTCAATTGATAGTCACCTGAAATGGTTTTCCAGCGGTCTTAAAGGAGTTCCTAGAGGTGTTTAGCGCTTCTTGGCCCCTTAAATGGTTATGGTCATGAAAATAAAGAAAACACATGGAATGCGAAGGTGTCCAAACTTTTGGCCTGTTCTGTATATTTCATGGAAAAAGTATAATGCCGTAATCCCATTTTTGAAGACAAATGTTGGGAATCTGCCTAAAAGTAGCAAACTCGGGTTTCAGAAACAAAGGAAGTGAATTTGCCAAAGGCCTCTTTATTTCTTTGCTTAAATAAACGAGCCTTGTAGTCAGAAGCCGAGGGTGAATCACCGACTGATGGGCTGGTTTCTTGGTGTGTGTGCTTTATTGTGCTTTTGTGCACATGCTTGGGGATGTCAGTGGACAAGAATGTGCTTGTCTGGGAGACTAATCTTACTGAGCATTACTCACCCTGTTCAGGGAATCAGAGCCTCTCCACCTTCTCAGTGGAAAATGGGGAAATAAAAAAAGTCACATGTTCAAATCTCCAGAAAAGGTTTTCCTACAACACAACCTGGATGCTCCTGGCTGAAGCGCTGATTTAGAAACTCAGCTTTCAGCTGGAATTCAGATGTAAATATTTAGTTTTTCTTTCAACAAGTGGAAATGTGTACAAATTATTACAAAAATATAACATTATCAGCAGGTTAAAACAGTAAAATGTTTAAAAAATGCATGTTTGTGTAACACTCTTGTTGGAATGGTGCTGCAGCAACGTCTGGTGTTTCTGACACTGAAGAGTAATAAAATTAACCGAAGAGCCTCGAAATTTCCACTCATTATAAGACCTGTTAGGAGTCATCTATTAAATCATGCAGAAACCCTAACCCTGTCCAAAAAAACTATGTTTACTTATTGTTCTTTCCAAACTTCTATGAACAAAACTAAGATGCTAAACTCTAATTGACTAACTGATCATTTTAAAATCCTTACATCTATCTATCTATCTATCTATCTATCTATCTATCTATCTATCTATCTATCTATCTATCTATCTATCTATCTATCTATCTATCTATCTATCTATCTATCTATCTATCTATCTATCAATCAATCAATCAATCATAGGGCCGTGCAGAGACCTTTGACGGCGCGGGTGCTCAAAGTAAAAAAAGGGGCACTTATGGAGCAATCCAATAAGTTAGAAAATTCAGATAATGAGACCCTTGGGTTCAAACAACATAATAAAAATATATAAATCAGTGTCATTAGTGTTAATGTTAGTTCATAAATAATAGTTTTAGTTTATAAAGCCGACTTATACCTAGAGATGTTACAACCACATTTCTGCCCCTGATACGAGTCCAAGTTGTTTGATTTTTGATTATCTTCCAATACTGAGTCCTGTTCTGATACCAGGTGGTGATGCAACGCATTATAAAAGAAGAAAGAAGTCGTCCTTCTGTCTGTTTTTGTCATTTTGTTATTTTAGCCTGAAAAGGTCACTCATTCAGGAAGTACATTTAACAGAAATCAACATACTTTATTGCTATTGCACAGGTGTACAACCAAATATATTTTGCACCTACTAAAGACAGCTCTAGTAAGAGGTAGTAAAATAAATGTAAAATAAATGCACCACAGAGACTTATCCATTGTGATCTACAGCTATGTTAGCTGAGATCTTTTTCCTGTCAGTAGAAAATTCTTGATCCCATTCCATGATCTCACTGAACTTAACACTAAACATGAGAGCTCTGCTACCAACCTAACAACAACACCCTTTACACAAAGGCACCATCATCACGTACATGGCAGGAGTCTCAGAGAAACTTAGAAGAATCTTCTCCAAACACAACATCCCGGTAAACTTTAACCCAACAGCACCCTCAGACAGAACCTGGTCCATCCAGAAGACAAAACACCCAAACTCATTGGGCTCAGTGGGGATGTTTATGCAGTCCAGTGTAGTGAGGACTGTCCAGATGTTTACATTAGAGAAACTAAACAACAATTACACAAGAACATAACACAACACAGGAGAGCCGCCTCTTCAGGTCAAAACTCTGCAGTCCACCTTCACCTGAAGGACAAGGGACACACCTTTGAAGATGACAAAGTCCACATTCTGGACAGAGAAGATAGATGGGGAGAGGAGTAAAAGAAGCTATCTATGTCAAACGTGAAAACCCCACTTTAAATAGGGGCGGGGCTTAGATTTCACCTTTCCAGTACCTATAATGCAGCTTTGAATCTCATTCAGTTTCAGTCTAGGTCACATCTTCCTGCATCTAATCAACACGATAATGGCCTCGACACACGGGAGGCGACATCGCCTCTCCTCCATTCATTTTCAATGAGACATGCGCGACAAAGCGATAATCGCGGGTCTCTCTCCTACCAAGCGAAACGCAAAAAACGTGCGTGTGAAAGTTTGCACTCGTGCACGTGTCGTGCACGGACGACCCAGCGACGCGATCCCAGAAAGTTGAAACATTTTCAACTTTTCATCGCTGTCGCTCGGGCGAGGACCAATCAACGGAGGTTTCATTCACTGACCAATGAGCGGACAGGATGCTCCGCACATCTCTGAGCAAACATGGAGGAGAAGTTGATTATTATTATGTTTTATAGTAAAATCACAAGTAAGATTTCACATAACTCTAGCAGCACCTTGTGAAACATCATATCTACCGCTTTATTAACTCTGAACCGCTTAAATAACCTTAATTCCCTCCAACCTGACACAGCCAAACAAAACAACGGAAGTTTCGATTTCGCCATAGAACAGAACGCGTAGACGGCTTTGCCGCTGGCCGCTACCGTAGATCGCCTCCCGTGTGTCAGGTAATAAAAGCGACAGCGACAAATTTCGCTGATCGCGGTCGTTTGTCGTCTCCCGTATGTCGAGTCCATGACTCACCATCAATAGAGGCTAACGACTCATCATGAGATGGAGAGGCGGGGTACTCAGAGTAGTTTCTGCTCTTTAAATAACAACAGACAGCTACAGCTTATGAGCTTGACTCTCCCATGTTCCAGTCAGAACTGACAAAGCTCCTCAGAGGAGAAGTGAAATGTTTTAAAGAAACCAAAGAAGTCCAGTTGCCTTCATCTTAACTCTTTGGAGTAATAGTCAATAAAAAATACATAATAAAGTAATAAAACGTATATAATTATGCTCACATTCACTTTTACCATCTCTTTGTGGGAGGCGGAAAATTTATCACGTTTAACCCTCTTATGACCATAAATATAACAAGTATTTTTTTTGTTTGTTTTGTGGCTTTAAAATTGTAATAAAAGTGTAAAATGTTTGTAACTCTGCTCCTTTTTTCAGAACAACCTCAGCTTTCAGTGTCTACTTTGTATTTGTGTTTATGTTTATTAAAGTCTGTAAAACTGCAGCTTAAATGAAAAAAAAAACTGATTTGAATTTTCTTTACATTTATTACTAAACAGGAACTTCAAAATGACTTGAGCAAACTATGTCAGAAGAACTATTTAAACTCAGAACTGTGTTGCAAACACTCAGAAAACAGTGTGACCCCTGACCTCATGTTAACCAGTTTAATGACTGCAGCCTGTCTGTGACCACAGGTCTACGCTCTGGTCCAGAGAACCGGATACAGTAAAATAAATACTAGGTATCATAAAATAACACTCATGGACTACTTCACAGCTGTAGCTACATTTCTACCAGCATTATGAAGATCAATAAGCAGATAAAAGGTTAAATATAAACATTTCATTACAAAAAGTCAACTAATAAAATTCTGCACTGATAACATTATATTTTCAGCTAAATAAATATTTATTGTACGTATAAATAACGCTGGAATGAAGCTGAATCATTTAGTAAACAGCTGAGTGTTCAAATAAAAACCAGTGTGACTGTAATCTGTCCCTCCTCATGTCACCATATACAGAAACAGCCTTCTGGGACACCTGACCAACAAGGTGGATTTTATTTGTGACGTTTCCATAACTTTATAAAAGCTGCTGTTGAAGATGATCAGACCGTCTCCTCCCTTCGGTTCTCGCTCTCCCGTCGCGGTTCGCTGCGTTTCTTTCTGTGACGCTGCAAAGCTCGTTTCCTTCTAATAGCGATTTTTGGAGTAACATGAATTACATCATGTAATTCATGTTGGAAAACTCGTTTTATGTACTTTTAGAAACCATTTGAATTATTTTTATTCGATTAGTAATTCAGAAGTTATAACCCGGAGAATCTAGAGTGAGAAACATCCGTGATTCTTTGTGAGTTTCTGCAACACTTCAGGAGAAGTCTCTCTCATGTCTCATTTTCTGTCCCAGACATGCAGCTACCTGACTCTGCTCCACACACACTAACCACGGACTCAAACGCACGTAAACAAAAGCTCTGATATTAAAATCTATCCAGCTGACGTGAAGCAGGCAGAAAAAAAACTTACAGTTATGTGGCAGTGTGAGCCTCCTGTCACAATGTCCCTATTGATCATGCGCCATGCTAATAAAGTTAGATGAACGCAGACTCCTGTCCGCAGGGAAAACACCGGTCTGTCGTCTCCATGGCTACAAGGTAGAGCGACAGCAAGGACAACCAATCACACGTTAGTCTGATGCGGCAGAGCCAATCAGTGAGCTTGTAGGCGGGTCTAAGGGAAAATAGCCTTCAGCTTGAGGCGGCTGCCTCCGCATGGTCCTAGTGCCCGATTTGTATCACAGTATAACAGTTTTGTACGGTAAAATCTGACGAACCATTCAGCCCAGATCGATCGATCGATCGATCATCGATCGATCGATCGATCGATCTATCTATCTATCTATCTATCTATCTATCTATCTATCTATCTATCTATCTATCTATCTATCTATCTATCTATCTATCTATCTATCTATCTATCTATTAGGGCTGCAACAAACGATTATTTGGATAATCGATTAATCGGATGGGGTCTCGACACGATTAATCGATTAATCGGATTACATGGGGAAATTTTTAAAAACTGCTAGGGAAACGTTATTTCTCTCCTTCCTTCACTTATATTTAACACAACATTATTAGAAAACAGTTCAATAGCAGAAAAACAACATGCCATCACCTAAATTGTCTTATAAGGTGTATAGACAGAGACCCTAAGCTACATCTATCTGTGACCTAAAATGCTTGGTCCAAGTTAAACAGCTTAAGGGCAATTCTCATCTGTTTTGTTTGATCTCATCTGTTGACATATATTTTAAATGTAATTAAACATAGGCTGTGAATTAATCAAAATTGATCACTATTTCCAAAAATGACTGAAAAAATACCAAATAAAACAAAAGTAAATGAATGCCATCCTCCTTGCAATGATGCCCTGGGCAACTGCCATAAAGTCACATCAAGAAATGCTGCTGATCATTCCAATGATCCCAAATAGACTCACATTAGGCCACATGAAAGCAACTGAACCCAAAAATATATTAACCAGTATATAACTGCACTCTCACACAACACGCCTGCAGCAACAGTTAGGACTCCTCCCTCCCTTTTAAAAGCGTTTTTGCTTCTGAGGACATTGTGGTTGTAAAACCACATGCTAGTAGTCTGGCCCCGGTGTGATCAACCAGTTTCTGCGGGAATGTGACGGCGGAACCAGGGCCAGATTAACACTTTGTTGTACCCTGGGCAACAATATTCAAGGGCTCCATCATCACGACCCGAGGATCACCATAATGTGGTCACATACAGAATATTTTACTGTAATATGCAGTAAATATACTCAATACTTGAATGCCTGACAACACGTAACCCGCCCAGAGTAACCTTTGACCCACCTCGTGTGGACTGACCAATGAGGAGAGGGTCTTAACTTGAGGCCCTCTCTTCATTGGTCAGTCTGCATGAGACTGACTCTCAACTGACGTTCAGTCGTAGGCAGCGAAGCGTCTCTGTGCAGCGCAAAAGCCCGGGTGGACAGTTTGTTTAATGTAGGGTGACCATATTTCCATTTCCAAACAAGAGGACAGGGGATCTGTGCCTATGACGTCACACTATGGCAACGCCACACAAACCATGTTGGGACCCATTTTTTGTAAGAACTAAATTAATATCAGATTCTGCCAATTAAAGGGCTCTAAAACAATTCATATATAAATATTTAGCATATTTAATGCAAAATCAAATTTTTCTGCTTTAGTTCTGCAACAAGGTTTTATTAATAATAAATTATTATACCTTTTGTTTTACTACAGCATCGGTACGCTTCCTGTGCACAGATTATTAAGGATGCTTGTTTCAGCTGTGAGATTAGACGATAGGATCAATGAAAAAATAAGTTGTCACACACTCCATGGAAACTTTCAGAGAATCCACAAATAGTGGCTTTCAAATGGTTTTGTTACTTTTTGCAAGTTTATAAAAGAAGCAGATGAGACAGCATATCTGATCATTTAGTTTTTCATCTGATAATATTAGAACATGTCAGTAAAGTCTGAGGGGCTTTTATAAACACCATATAACTAACACTACTGGAGAGGGCATGAACTACAGAGGCTTCTGGGGAGCCCAGTTATTGGGGGGGGGGGGGGGGGGCATTTTGCCTTGGCCCCCAAAATGTCTTGAAACGGCCCTGGGTGTGTGACTGAGTTTTGAAGGTGATCTGAATTGTATCAGATGTATAAATATGACATGTGTATAACTTATTGTTTTTTATAGGTAAAAACGTGTAGTGGAGATAAATCTACCTACATTTTACTTTTCAACACTTTGTTTTCAGCGCTTTGTTTCACTTTCAGCGCTTTGGGCTTCCTGACAGGGTTGCGGAAGGCGCTTTATAAATAAAGCTTTGATTGATTGATTGATTGATTGTTTTTTTGTTTTTATTGAACTATTTTCCTTTCCTGTCTGTCTCTCATCTTCCTGCATCTCCTCTTAATTATCCAGAAAATCTGTTGCCTGGATTCTTACCTTTTCACCTCATCAGTTACTTTTGAGCAGATCAAAGGGATCTCCTGACCGAAAAGCGCAGAGCGCGTTTTCGTTGCTGCGTCAGTGAGGTGACATCACCACAGCACAGGTGATGAGCTCCGCAGTAGCGAGCTTCAGGCACAAATAAGACAGAAAATAGAGAAGATGTGCAGACAAGAACGATCGTGTGCTAATTATAGTTTTTTGGTTGCGCCACTTTGAGAATGGACCGTGCGCTGGAAGCAGCTGCCTGGATCGCTGTGCAACAATGCGGAACCGGTTCGCAGCAGCGCAAGTCTGCCGGCTCTCCCTCGCGCTGATCTGCCGCTACCGGCTCTCCCTCACGCTGATCTGCGGCTCTCCCTCGCGCTGATCTGCCGCTACCGGCTCTCCCTCACGCTGATCTGCGGCTCTCCCTCGCGCTGATCTGCCGCTACCGGCTCTCCCTCACGCTGATCTGCCGGCTCTCCCTCGCGCTGATCTGCCGGCTCTCCCTCGCGCTGATCTGCGGCTCTCCCTCACGCTGATCTGCCGGCTCTCACTCGCGCTGATCTGCGGCTCTCCCTCGCGCTGATCTGCGGCTCTCCCTCGCGCTGATCTGCGGCTCTCCCTCGCGCTGATCTGCGGCTCTCCCTCGCGCTGATCTGCGGCTCTCCCTCGAGCTGATCTGACTTGCTCTGGTCTGCGCGCAACGGCGGGCGGGATTCGGGAAGGGGGGGGGGGGGGCGCTTTTGGAAGAGTTGTGCGACACAACGAATCGATGACGCAATTCGTTGCCAACGCTTTTAGTAATCGATTTTCATCGAATTTATCGATTCGTTGTTGCAGCCCTACTATCTATCTATCTATCTATCTATCTATCTATCTATCTATCTATCTATCTATCTATCTATCTATCTATCTATCATCTATCTATCTATCTATCTATCTATCTATCTATCTATCTATCTATCTATCTATCTATCTATCTATCTATCTATCTATCTATCTATCTATCTATCTATCTATCTATTTTCAGCCGCTTATCCGGGGCAGCAGCCTAAGCCGGGACACCCAGACTTCCCTCTCCTCTACTACTTGAGCCAGCTCTTCCGGGTGAATCCCAAGGCGTTCCCTGGTCAGTCGAGAGACTGCGAGAGGCCTCTTCCCCATTGGGCGTGCTTGGAAAACCTCACCAGGGAGGCATCCAGGAGGCATCTTGACCAGATGCCTGAGCCACCTCAACTGGCTCCTCTCGACGTGGAGGAGCAGCGGGTCTACTCCGAGCCCCTCCCGGATGACTGAGCTTCTCAACCTATCTATAAAGGAGAGCCCAGACACCCTTCGGAGAAATCTAATTTCGGCCGCTTATATCCACAATCTTGTTCTTTTGTCCACTACCCAAAGCTTGTGACCATAGGTGAGGGCAGGATCGTAGATCGACTGGTTAATCGAGAGCTTTGCCTTCCGGCTTGGCTCTCTTTTCACCACGACAGACCGGTACAATGCCCGCATCACTGCAGATGCAGCACCAATCCGCCTATCGATCTCACGCTCCATCTTTCCCTCACTCGTGAACAAGACCCCAAGATGCTTAAACTCCTCCACTTGAGGCTCCGCTCCTTACGTATAATGTGGTAAAATGTCTCGACAATTCAAGATGGCCAACACAGTTAATGTATATTGGTGAACACAGAAGATTCAATGTCATTATTACAGTTTTTCTCGATTGGTTTGGCTCATTTCCTGAAACCGAGATGACATTCACAAAATAGCATGGACAAATCTCCAAACCACCTTGCAATTGTTCACAACAGAATGTCAGTTTTCATTGGTTTAATCAAATTGCAAATGCTTTAGTACAAGTCTCAAATGACTCTGTGCTTCTTTTCAAATGATTATGTACAAGTAGCTACAGTTAGCACAATGAGCCCACATTTAGCACATTTCCCAAATAAATAGATCTTGCCGATCTAAACTGATTAGTTGATTTGTCAGTGAAATGGTCACTCACTCCACAACATATCAGCATGGTTTCATTGTGTAAGTCATCATATAAACAATTGTCTGTTCAACTGTCAAAATTAATCAAAGATATAATACCGTGAAAGAATATCTTGGAACATTTGATAAAGTTATGACAGTACTTGACAATCAATCAGGTGAAATTAGAACTAACGAAGGAGCAGCCTCCCACATCTCAGATGACCAATCAAACAGGTTGTTCAGATACCTGACAGGTGTTGTCTATGATCATGACTGCTGCCAATGTATAGTATAGGCAGAGCTTGGCCCGGGGCCAGTTTCATTTGCAGTGTGAACATGGAAGCACCTCGCCAAGTACAACAGCAACTTCCTGCTTGAGGAAGAAGAGGAAGAAGAGGAAGAGGAGGAGGAGGAGGAGTGAGAATGCGTGGAGGAATAGGGGGAAGAGGCCGAGGAGCACGGAGGCACCATGATGTCCCAGATGAAATCCGGGCCACCCTTATTGACCACGTTATAAACCATAGCCTCACAATGGTAGAGGCAGGTCGCCGAGTGCAGCCTAATGTGGCTCGGTCTACAGTCTCCTCCATCATCCAAACCTTTCGCAGGGAAAACAGGTACAGAACTATGCTATTGAACTATTCAGTGTTGGTGTGTGTGTAGGCCTAGTGTACTGTAATATCGTCATGTGATGTTATATGATACTATAAAATGACAAAGACAGAAAAATGGAGAAAATACTGTGAATAGTATTCCAGTCACTGTGCAGTGCATCACACTTCTAGTACCATAGGACAGCAGTACAGTTACAGTGGTAATTCATTTTGTAACAAATTTACAGTGTTGACCTTTGACCTGTACGTCTAGGATTGGACGACAGCCTCAAGTGGGTGGCAGAAGAAAACTTCTAAATGAACAACAAGAACGAGAAATATGCAACATGGTCATTGCAAATAATGCCATCACACTGAGACAGATTCGTAATGCAATCCTGCTAGACAATGTAATGTTCCAAAATATGAACTCTATCAGCATCTCCACAATAGACCGGGTATTGAAGATACATCAGATGACCATGAAACAGATTTACAGGGTACCATTTGAGAGAAACTCTGACAGAGTGAAAGGGCTGCGGTACCAGTATGTGCATGTAAGTCAACTACTGGTTGTCTATCATTGTAACACTATTACAGTAAGACATGGTTACCACTGTTTTCTTGTTTTGCGGTATCCTTTTCACCTTCAGAATGCAGCTTTGTGTGACTAGAGCATTTTGCCTAGAAATTGTCGTCAGTTTCCCACTCCCTGTTTGTACAGTAATTTAGATCCTCCCTGCAGTATCTGTCTCTACTTGACTGATTAGATTTATTTCTATTCGATTGTAGAGAATAATGGCATTAGAAGGCAACGACACCCCTCACATCCTAGTGTTCGTTGATGAAGCTGGCTTCAACCTGGCCAAAGGTCGAAGGCGTGGCCGTAACATCATTGGCCACCGAGCCACTGTGGATGTCCCAGGCCAGCGAGGGGCAAATATAACAATGTGTGCCGCTATATCAGAAAGAGGTGTGGCCACACACATTCCCAGTTTAGGGCCCTACAATACACAAAAGCTCCTCAATTTTTTGGACCACCTTTATACTGATCTGATCCCAGAAAATGAGAGAGGTGTGGAAGGACCTCAGCTACCACATTATGTCATTGTGTGGGATAATGTGAACTTCCACCGCGGCCCACGCATCAGAACCTGGTTCATCACCCATCCCCAGATGCTAATGGAGTTTCTTCCACCTTACTCTCCTTTCCTAAATCCAATTGAGGAGTTTTTTCAGCTTGGAGGTGGAGGGTGTATGAGCATCAGGCTCAAGACCAGAGGGCCCTGCTGCATGCAATGGATGCTGCATGTGAGGACATCACAGGGGATCAATGTAGGGGATGGTTGAGACTTTCACGCCGTTTCTTCCCCTGCTGCATCGCACAAGAAAATATCTGTTGCGATGTGGATGAGAATTTATGGCCTGATAGAGAGCAGCGCGTCGATGGCCAGGAGGATGAGGATGGTGGCCAGGAAAGAGAGGGTGACAATGGCGACCACTGAAAATATTACTGTACTATAGTTCTGAAACCTTATTTACAGTATGGTGGGCTAGAGTTGTTTTTGTTGTTTTTGTTTTTTGTTTGTGTTTATAACTGTTCACATTTACAGAATCCTGTATACAGGTGCTGGCCAGTAAATTAGAATATCATCAAAAGGTTGAAAATATTTCAGTAATTCCATTCAAAACTTGAAACATGTACATTATATTCATGCAATGCACACAGACCAATGTATTTCCAATGTTCATTACATTTAAATTTGATATTCATAAGTGACAACTAATGAAAACTCCAAATTTGGTATCTCAAAAAATTAGAATATTCTGAAAAGGCTGAATATAGAAGACACCTGCTGCCACTCTAATCAGCTGATTTACTCAAAACACCTGCAAAGGCCTTTAAAAGGTCCCTCAGTCTTGTTTTGAAGGCACCACAATCATGGGGAAGACTTCTGACTTAACAGCTGTCCAAAAGACAATCATTGACACCTTGCACAAGGAGGGCAAGACACAAAAGGTGATTGCTAAAGAAGCTGGCTGTTCGCAGAGCTCTGTGTCCAAGCACATTAACAGACAGGCGAAGGGACGGAAAAAATGTGGTAGAAAAAAGTGTACAAGCTCTAGGGATAACCGCACCCTGCAGAGAATTGTGACGACAAACCCATTCAAAAATGTGGGGGAGATCCACAAAGAGTGGACTGCAGCTGGAGTCAGCGCTTCAAGAACCACCACGAGGAGACTCATGAAAGACATGGGATTCAGGTGTCGCATTCCGTGTGTCAAGCCACTCTTGAACAAGAAACAGCGCAAGAAGCGTCTCGCCTGGGCCAAGGACAAAAAGGACTGGACTGATGCTGAGTGGTCCAAAGTTATGTTTTCTGATGAAAGCAAGTTCTGCATTTCCTTTGGAAATCAAGGACCCAGAGTCTGGAGGAAGAGCGGAGAAGCACAGAATCCACGTTGCATGAGGTCCAGTGTAAAGTTTCCACCGTCAGTGATGGTGTGGGGTGCCATGTCATCTGCCGGTGTTGGCCCACTCTGTTTCCTGAGGTCCAGGGTCAATGCAGCCGTCTACCAGGAAGTTTTAGAGCACTTCATGCTTCCTGCTGCTGACCAACTTTATGGGGATGCAGACTTCACCTTTCAACAGGACTTGGCACCTGCACACAGTGCCAAAACCACCAGCACCTGGTTCAAGGACCATGGTATCCCTGTCCTTGATTGGCCAGCAAACTCGCCTGACCTTAACCCCATAGAAAATCTATGGGGTATTGTGAAGCGGAGGATGCAATACGCTAGACCCAACAATGCAGAGGAGCTGAAGACGACTATCAGAGCAGCCTGGGCTCTCATAACACCTGAGCAGTGCCACAGACTGATCGAGTCCATGCCACGCCGCATTACTGCAGTTATTGAGGCAAAAGGAGCCCCGACTAAGTATTGAGTGCTATACATGCACATTCTTTTCATGTTCATTCTTTTCAGTTGGCCAACATTAGAGAAACAAACATTTTTTCATTGGCCTTTAGAATATTCTAATTTTCTGAGATACCAGATTTGATGTTTTCATTGGTTGTCACCTATAAATATCAAATTTAAATGTAATAAACATCGGAAATACATTGGTCTGTGTGCATTGCATGAATATAATGTACAAGTTTCACGTTTTGAATGGAATTACTGAAATATTTTCAACCTTTTGATGATATTCTAATTTACTGGCCAGCACCTGTATGTTCTCTAATGTTAACATTTCTTTGTACGAATGAAAATGTTTACAGTTTCCTTGAGTATGAGTGGTTAATTGGAGGCCGATTTTACTGTGAAATCTATTGGTTTTATTCATAGTGGTATTCTGTTGCTAGACCTGTGCCTCAGTGACACAACGTCTGAGCAATTTGACTTGCAGTGCTTAAACAATGCCAAAGGTATAATGCATTTTGGGGGCATTGACTATTTATATGGGAAGGATATTTAGTTTTGACACATGGATAAACTCTTTTGGGAGAGATATGAGCTTTTGCAGGGGATCCATGGTGTTGTGATAAACCATCCAGGTTATTTTGACAAAAGCACCAAATGAATGCACATGTGCCAAGGCAATTGAGAAGGATTTGTGCTATTTTGACTGTACTGACCTTTTATATGGGAAAGGAATCCGCTTTTGAAGCATAGACGAAGAGTTTGGGGAAAGATATTTGATTTTGCTAGTGAGCTATAATGTTGGGCAGCACTGTCAGACTGTTTGGCCAAATGACCTTATGGTTTTGAGAATGTCATCTCGGTTTCAGGAAATGAGCCATACCAATCGAGAAAAACTGTAATAAAGCATATTTGAAACAGGTTGACGTGTTTTACATGTTAAATACTGGGCAGGAAACATTAATAAATAAAATAAAAGCATAAATAAATCAAAATTATATTTAAAACAAAAATGTATGTTTACACATTTTTGCACCTTTCTTTGTTTTATTGTGCCTTATACTTACATGCAGTATTTTCCAGTTTTAACGGTAAGCCCATCATGATGTTTTATAATTGTCAGAACTATTTATTTATTTTCAAAAAGAGAGTAGAGCACACGTCTAGAGGCAGGTTGTTTGGACCTCGTCTGACTTAAAGTTTATTAGCCGGGTGCCAAACAGTTAAAAAACTTCAAATGTAAGTACAAAAAGATGAAAATCGATGCAAAAAAGGACAGGAAACCAACGAAAGTCTGATGACATGTGGAAAATACTTCATCAGTCATTTTATTAATTTACAACACAAAAGAGCAAAATTTACATTATTCACATTAGTATCGATATTTTAGAGGTGACTATTTAGTTTAAAAGTCCTGAGATGCATTGGAGGACGTGGACTCATTTAGCCTTTGTGTATTTTGCTCAGTTATAATAAAATAAAAAATTTAATGAAAAAAAAAATGACCCAATCTTTACTTCAATGTATTTCAGTGTAACGGTTTAGGGTTTACAGTGTAAAGTCATTGTTTCCTGTCAGTCATAACTTAGTTTCATGAGTCTCCATCTCCTCCCACAGTCGTCTCACGTTCACACTCATCAAAACAAATCTGAAAAGGTTCCGGAAATACTGTACTTCAAAGTGTTTTGAACAAATTTGAGACCCCAGAGACTCCTGAGATACTTGAAAAGCATTCTTAGAAACTCCTTTCCTTTAAAAATAGCAGCATAACTAAAAGGATGAACCACTATAAACCACTATGTCCTCCAGCAGTCTAGGTCTTCAGCAGCATAACTAAAGGGATGAGTGACTATAAACCAATATGGCCCCAGCAGTCTAGGTCTTCAGCAGCATAACTAAAGGGATGAGCCACTATAAACCAACATGGCCCCAGCAGTCTAGGTCTAAAGCAGCATAACTAAAGGGATAAGCCACTAAAACCCAAACCAACCCTGACTTTAGGGTTGATGATTAAGACGTCTGAAGCCTGCTGTGTGACTCACAGACGTTCGTTGGCACCACAAGAGATGAACGTCTCAGATTCTACTTTTAGAAACCTGCAGACTGAGAGCCACAAGCTCTGATAGAAGCATCTGAATCAAGACTATCTCTGATGTAAAAAGGAGAGTGATCTCTCAGAGCTTAGAAGTGAAAACATTCAGAGTTGGTGATCCTTATCAACTCACCGGTGCATGACTCGTCTAGAAATGATCACAAGTGGGGTAAAAAGCCTTTGAAGGTGTCACCTTCTCTGACAGGTTCAGCAGCTAAAGCGTTGCACAAACTCCCCTCACTCAATGCACCGCAGCATCTGCAGTTGTGTAAATGGTGTTGACCCGATGACCTGCAGAGATACTCTCAGGGAGGAAAACATCACAGATGTTCTTCTGAAGAAGAGCGCTGGTCAAAAAAATATCCATATAAAACCAGAGCCGCATCACAGAGTCCGGAAATTTTAACTTATGGATATTTATTATTTATGACACTCTTTCTGATGATGTTGCTGTTGGGTTTTGGATGAAAATGTGTATTTTGAAACTCCCAGCTGGTTTCAGTAAACACCTAAAACATCTCATCATCTCCCTCAGTGGTGGCTCTTCTCTGGTTGTTGTAAATAAAGAGCTCTATTCACACGTCCTCCTGCTGTGGAAGAAAATGTCATGTTATTTGTTATCTGAAAGAGAAAATTTTAAATGTTTCTGTTGATTTTTTTTTCACATCAGTTACATTAAAATGATCACTGCCAGAATTAGATGGACCCAAGAACGACATTAATGAACAGCTCACTGGAGCCGACGGCGAGCAGGAGCCGAGGAGACTAACGGTTTGAGTCTTTGGGAGTTCTTCACTGAACATTCAGAGAAATTAAATTAGTTTCTTTGCAGATTTTAGAGGACAAAGAGCCACATGTAGCACTTTATTATCTAGGTGGTTTCATGTGCAAAATATCTTTATGAAAATAAATGCAAGAGAGGCGAGGACACGGTTCACTGAGCTGCGTTAACTAGTTATGATGTAAAACAACAAACCAAAGACTCCACCTACTCAAAGAGTCATTAACCCACATAAATAATCAGCCAATCAGATGGCAGCAGGTTCATATTGAACATCAGAATGAAAATGAAGGAAATTTGAATTTTGCTTAGTTGTTGGTGCCAGCTCGGCTGGTCTTATCTACTGGGAAATTCACCCTCAACCAGCTCAAGCTGACTCCAGTAATTCCAGTAAGCACTCGTTCCTACCAGGGTCTGCAGAAGCACAGCTACAGATGGACTCCAGCAGCATAAAACCACACCAGGTGTCTCTCCTGTCAGCCAAGAACAGAGAGCTGAAGCTATAATTTACACTGGATCGCCAGACCAAATGTTTCCTGGTCCAACGGGTCTGGATTTCAGCTGCCGGGTCAGAACTTGGTGTTGCTAACATGAAAGCATGGGTTCATCTTTCCTTGTATCAATGCTTCAGCATGGTAGTGGTGGAATGATGGTGAGGGGAGATTTTCGTGTCCCACTCTGGTCCCCTTAGTACCACCTGAGCCTGGTTTAAACTAGGGCTGAAACGATTCCTCGAGTACCTCGAATAATTCGAGTACAAAAAAGCCTCGAGTCAAATTCTCTGCCTCGAGGATTCGTTTAATTCATATTTAATTAATTCATGGCTTTGCAATCACCCAGGGTCATGTTTCACCCGGACCGAAATAAGTGACGCACATGCCCACTGGACTGAATGCGCACGTGAGTAGCGAATGTAACTTAACTTTCTCTTAAGACATGGCGGACAACGTGGACCCTGGTGGAGTGCGAAAAAGACAGAACATATCAAGGGTGTGGGACCATTTTTCACGTCGTAAGGTGGAAAACGTAGTCCAGTGTAAATACTGTTAAATGGATTTAGCCTACCACAACACCACATCCTCGATGCTGCAACCTGACATCCACATGTAAATGTCTCTTCTGCATGCAAACTCGGAGCCTCTACAAGATAATGCATTTTAGCCTGTATTTCTATATATTCTGCGGACACTGTGCGACTTTTCCGTTTGTAGCACTCAGTTTCAGCTCACACCGTAAGTCTGGTAGCAACACGTCGGACTTAAAATGTGCTAAAAAATAGCAGTTTTTACACAATAAGTCAGACTTTTTATTGTGTTGTTATTGATATTTGTTGTCCCTCTGTATTGCTGCAGGAGGACACGGGTATTTATGAGTGGTGGAGGAAAACGAAAGAAAGTAAATAAATGTTTTGTGATCAGTATAATTTGACATAACTACAGCAAACATGCTCTCGACAATCCTTGTTATTGTGTGAGAAAAAAAGTGTAGAAATTAAAACGGACGTGTGTTAATAAGGAAACAGCTGGCAAGCCATGTTTGTGCATGCGCCGTGAGCGGTTCTGGTTCTGTTTGGGCCGCAGCCGCTCGCAGCACTACTTCAACAGTTATCCTCCTAGGTTTTGTCTGGCTTGCAGGCTATTAGATTCTCACACGAGGGGAAAATCGGCTCAGGTTGTATACTTATTTTTTGCACAGACATTTGTTTACTGTGAAGTAAAGTTGAAGTGCTGAAGTTTTGAAAACTAATTTTGAATAAAACTTGAAGAATAACTGGCAATTGCTTTCTCATTTTAAGAGGTCTTTCATATTTTATAACATGCTATTTGATATAATGGTTTACAAACACAAAAGGGTAATTTATTAGAGTACTCGATTAATCGAAAAAAAGATTCGATAGAGTACTCGATTACAAAAATATTCGATAGCTGCAGCCCTAGTTTAAACACCTGGGTATTGTTGCTGACCATGTCCATCCCATCATCACCATGAGGACCCATCTTTTGATAGAAATAATAATAATAATAAATTTTATTTGAGGGCGCCTTTCTCAAACCCAAGGTCACCTTACAATTAAACAAAGATAAAAACAATAAAAACAACAGAGGTTAGATAGGGCAGCAAGAACAAATAAGATACATAAAAATTTGAGACATTCTAAGGTCTAGGTCTAAAGGGAATAAACTTGTTTGAATAAGTGGGTTTTGAGGTGTGCCTTGAATAATGGAAAAGAGTCCGTATTTCTAATGGCAGAGGGAAGTGAGTTCCAGAGCTGTGGAGCAGAGCAACTGAAAGCTCTGCTCCCCATGGTGGTAAGGCGAGCTCGAGGGTGAACCAGATGAAGTGCAGATGAGGATCTAAGAGATCGGGAAGTGGTTGCAATAGTTGTCATGAGCCGGGGTGAGTACTCGGCACGTCATCTAATCATCTCTGAGTTTTTACCTGCAGGAGAGGGAGCGCAGCTGATCCGCATCAGACTGATCAGCGGGGTGGCTTTAAAAGGAGGACGGTTATCCTCATTCGATGCCGGGTGATTATCAACTGCCTGGTAGATTCTAGCCTCACAGTGATTTTGAATCTCGTCTCGTTTTTGAAACTTTGAAACTCGTTTTAACCTGAGCTCGTTTTTCTGTTTGGATACTCACCCACAGACTTACCTCATCGTTGGTTCCTCTTCCATCTTTGAGTCAAAGGATTATTCACCGGTTCGTTGCCTGGATTCCTACTCCACCCTGCCGCCCCGCTCTCCACCGATCACACTCTCTCCACTGCCTCGTCCTCATCCGCCTCGTCCGTTCCACTCACCCACTCTGACTATCACAAGTCTCTTCTGGATATCACCCCGGCTCATCTCCCCTCCACATTCATCCCAAACTTCCTCACCGTAAGTTCCGCCTTCAAACATTCCTTCTGAACTACAACTCCCATCACTCACCTCTGGTCTCCCCCTAGTTACCGCTTCCGGATTTGTCCTCCCGCTGGATCTCCAGTATGCCTTCAGTTCACCTCCACATTTAAATAAAATTATTGTTCTTCTTTTACCTCGTCTCCGTGCTTGATTCTGTATGTCTTGGGTTAGACACCTACCTCAAAACATGACAATAGTTAGTAAATTACACAGATAAAGTGGGGCCATGCTATGGATAGATTTAAATGTGAGTAGTAGGATCTTGCATATGGTCCTGGCTTCTATTGGCAACCATGCAGGTTTTTAAGAACAGGAGTGATGTGATTTCTTGAGGGGGTACCAGTAATGATGCATGCTGCAGAGTTGAAATGAAAATGAAAATGAAATGAAAAGCTTTATTTGTCCCAGGGAGCTCAACCACTGTAGACCACAGGTGGGAGGGAGATCTTGGGAGGAATGCAGAGCACATTGACCCTGCAGGTTGATGACCTCACTAGGCAGAAGTCCACAATCTGAAGGCGGGGGTGGGGGGTGGGGGTGGGGGTCGGGTTTTCACAGCATCTGTCTGCATTCCTTCCCTCGTGGGGGTTGTTGTTGTTGGCATCTTGAAGGCTGCCTTGGCATCAGATTTGGATAACAAGATTTTGTTTGGGTCAGGCTGAGATAATTTTCCTCTCTGCCTTCAGTCTGTCATTCCAGTCCTCCAGTGAAGCCAGTTTAGGTTTTAAACATCTCCACTCCGTCCGGTGACCCTCTCCGAGATGACATCCATTTTGCGCACTAACACCGGTAACGCAGCTAGGACATTGTCCAGCTTACGATTCACCTCGAGTAGCGTCCCAGTCTGTGAGGTCTCCGCCCGGGCGGCGCTTTCCGTGAGTGCGGGTCGTCCTCCAATCGCTCCCGTCTTCCCAAATTTCCAGAAAACCAGATATCCTCCCACTCCAATCAGAAGAAATCCAGTGATCATCAGGCCAAATATCCACATACATTCGACGTCCTCAATGGACAGCTGAGAGAGACATACGATCCTCCACACCTCCCAGGAATCGAGCGCATATCCCGCTGCGTGTGTCCCTTGCGGGCATGTGGTAACCCCCTCCTCCGTTCTCATCGTAGAAAAAATCTTATCAATTGCACTGAATGACCAATTAATTAAATCCATTTCCAAAAAATAGGGATTTCCAGAAGAAATGCAGAGAAGCGCTCTGTAGGCAGACAGGACAAAGAGCCTTGGGAAAAAAGATAAGGGAGCAAAAGCAGAAGCGTCTGTACCGGAAGAAGAAGTTCTGGAGAAGTTGGAGTTTATGAAGGGATTTAGTTCGGAGACCAAATAGAAGGGAGTTACAATAGTTGATGCGAGAGGTGATGAGACTGGAACGTTCAGGAATGGTCAGTTTTCACCTACATATTGACCTATGGCCACCGGTCATCTTCAGACGTAAATTCCATTCTCTAAGGTGGATTTTAGATTCTGTCTTCCAGCGAGCCCAGAAAATTATGCAGCTCTGAACACATGATAACATATTGTCAACAGATCAGTCATTTTAGATTTGCCAAGTGAATCATTAACTACACTCATGCACAATGTTCATAAGATATAAGTCAAAGTAACGTCACCGCACCCAGATATTTTTTTAGCCACAAATCAGATTATCCTGTATCTGAAAGAAGGCGTGATGTTCTGAGGGTTTGTTTGTTAACACCCCTTAACATGGCACGTTCCGAGTGGCCAATTAAATCATAATATGAGAATATTAAAACAGAATCACTGGGGAGTGATTCATCATTCCAGCATTCAAGCATTCTGTGAGATTCAGCATTCTGTTAGTTGAGCTAACTCTGACTGGCCATCGGAGGGAAACTGCTCACACCGCATCTCTTGACAAGCTTTCGACAAGTTAAAAGCTGCCCACAGCTGACACAGCAAAATGGTTCCTTCAGCTATTCAGAAACGGGTACAATGGGGTCACCCGACCCGACCCGGCCCCGCCCCGATATCTCGGATCGGAAAGGGAGTGTCCTCAGGGGTACGTAGAACACAGGAAGATTGCGTGTGATGCTGTTTTGATAAGAGCCAACTTCATAGTTTAATGCAAACCAAATTCTTTTTCCACATCCAGAATTCAGTTATTCTAGATACAAGGTTCTGATAAACACACACCATTCAATCACCATAGATCACATCCCATCCACTTAGATTCATCCATCACAGTAGTCTTAGTTAACTTGTCATGTTTTTATTTGTTTAGAAAATAAATTTCTTATCTTTTATAAACCTGACTCTGTGTCACGAACTCCTCCAGCTGATTACATTCCAATCATTCCTGCCACCAAAGTGGCGACTGACGTCATCACGCCGACACTACTTAAGGAAGTGCCGGCGTTTCATTCATTGCTCGGTCATCGTTCTCACCAGACTTTGTATCGAGTCTCCAGGCTTACCAGCCCTCAAAACCTTCTAACCAAAACTTCAGGAGATAACCACGCCGGTTATCTCCACCACTCCGCGTCTGGGCAACAGAATCTCTCAGTCACGCTTCAGATCTGCCAACGAACCTGACTGGATGACTGAGCCCCAAGTTGACCCAGCGGAGTTCGCGCGTCTGCGTGTCGAAGTGGCTCAACAGCGCGCAACCTTGGATCAGCATACGGCAGAAATGAACCAGCTCCGTGCCGTAGCTGATCGCCAAGCCACCAAGATCGAGTCACTCACCGAGCTAGTTCTCCAGCTGACCACCGCTCTGCAACGTCAGACCGCAGCTGTTTCTGACAGGATGGAACCACGCCTCAGCCTTCCAGAGAAGTGGGACGGAACCAGGGGATCCCCGGAGGGCATGTTGGCGACCCTGGCCATGACTTTTGAGTGCCAGCCGGCACGCTACCCCACATCCTGCTCTCGTGTCGCCCTGCTGACCTCACTGCTGACAGGTCGAGCAGGTGAATGGGCGGCGGCTCTTTACAATCAGAAATCTCCTGCCTGCAATGACTATGAGACTTTTGTAAAGGAGATGAAAAAGACTTTTGCGCACCCCAGCAGCGAGGTCTCGGACGAGACGCGGCTGCTTCAGCTTCGCCAGGGCTCCCAGACGGCGGCTCAGTACACCTCTCGCTTCCGGACGACAGCAGCTCGGTTGAGGTGTGATGACGCCGCCCTAAAGGCCGTTTACCTGGAGGGACTGTCACCGAGAATCCGGGAGGGCATGATCGGGCACGAGGTCCCAACCTCCCTGGACCTGGCAGTGGATCTGGCTCTCCAACTGGACCGCTGCATCCTGAACCGGCCGAGCACCATGTCAGCCCCCGTACACACAGGACGTCACCCTGCCGGCCGGCTCACCAACCGACGGAGGAGGCGATGCAGCTCGGACATCTTCCCCCTGAGGAATGGGCACGGCGCTACCAGGATGGAAGATGCGCTTACTGTAGGGATTTGGGTCACCACCGTGGCACGTGCCCAAAACGGCCGGGAAAAGGTCCCTCCGGGTCGGAGTAGGAGCTGTCCCGCCCGGACTCTCCACTTTTCCGGCTCCACACCGAACCACTCTCCCAGTCTCTCTCCACCTGGACCAAGGCCCGACCAGACTGGAGGCACTTTTAGACACTGGGGCTGCGGAGTGTTTTATCAATCATGGACTGGTTACTCGGCTCAAGATACCCCTCACCGCCCTCGACCGACCCATTCCCGTGACCTCTGTGGACGGCCGGCCCATCATGCCGTACCCTCTCACCCACCGAACTCAGGGTCTCCACATGACTATTGACCAACACCGGGAGACCCTCCACTTCCTGGTCATCCAGGCTCCGGCTACTAGGGCCTGCACGACTTTATTTTTTTTAAAGTCAACAGTCAAGTAATGAAAGTCGAGTCGACTTCGACTAGTCGTTGATGACGTCATACGCCGGAAGCGGTGGCGGGGGGGTGGGGGGTGGGGGTAGGTTCGCTGGAGTTTTTGACAATTAAAATTGCGCCCACATTTTCTAAGTTAACACATCTCTTTTAACAACGGTAGTTTCTGCATCAGTCCTCTCCCCCCTCCCCCTGCGCAGCGGCCGCAAACTCACTGATGCGCCTGCAGCCTTTCCTGCTGCTCTAAACATTAAAATAATTATTTCATTTTCTGTTCCTCACTTCTGATTACCTTCAATGGTGTCTGTTTGTGGCAACCACCAGGTACAAAAACTAACTTGTTTTTATTTGACTATTTTTCTGTCCTGCCTGTTTATTATCTTCCTGCATCTCCTCTAAATCCTAAAGAAAAACTGCTACCTGGGTTCATATATATTCACCTCATGAGTTACCTTTGAACTGCAGTTCTAAAAGATCTACTGACCGCTAAAACAGCGGAGCGCTGTAATAAAAATGAACTTGTCATCTGTTGTATAATTGCTTTATATAAGTTATTGATCACTACTGTTTGTCAATCACACCTATCATGAGGATGTAATCAAGGGTAATCATGGTAGAGCCGAACATAATGTGATCATGAGGATGTAATCAAGGGTAATCATGGTGGAGGTGTGCAGCTTTGCACGCACATCAGTGGATGTATAAGGAGCAGAGCAGAGCTCAGGTGGTTAGAGCTGCTTGAAGGATTCTACCTGACGAGGTTCATGGATTACATGTGTTCAGTTCTTCACCTATCATGGATTACGTTTTCTAACTGGGGTGTTCAGCTCTCCACCCATAAGCAACGGTAAGAGAAATGTTTTGTTCATGATTGATAACTTGTATAAATGCCGGTTGAATAAAGCCTTGTTGTTCATCTGATATTCAAGTTGTGTTTCATTGTTTCTGGCGTCGACTTGACAACGATCCTGATTAAATAAATATAAAGTGTAAAAAGAGACTTTGAGTCTTTTAAGGTAATTAAAATAAAATAAAACATTTTATTGTAGAACATTTTTTGGCGTCACGAACAGGATCAGTCAAGCTATTCCAGCAACAATGAAGTGTTTTTGGAGAAGCAAAAAGGAGCCGAGTGCTTCTGGGGAGGGAACGCCGATTCCCGTGCCGATTCCCGGCTGGGAAACGGAGGAGTTCCGAACCATTGGTGATATGTTAAGGCAGCGCGGTGGACGCCCTGGGCCGTGGGGAGAGTTAAATGGAGTGGTCAGCCCCGCCGTGGTGCTGGACCGTTTGACGCGGATAGAAGTTAAAGAAAAAGCGCCGCTGGCAGGAGTGAGAGATATGATGTGGCTTTTTGCAGAAGCATGGAAAAAACAGGAGTTAGAATTGAGCAGTTGTGGAGAGCGAGCGGCGCAGGAGAAAATCCATGCTGAAGAAGTTGAAAAATCATGCTCAGAGTTTGAGCAGAGAGTGTGTGTGATGGGGAAAGAGCTAAAGCATGCTCAGAATGTTTTGGATAAAACGCTGACTTTTGTGTCTCGAGCGCACAGGAAGGAAAAGAAGCGACCTCGTAGAACAGGTCCTGCTCAGATCCGGGCGTTTGTAAAGAATGTTGGTGAAGATTGGGACCCGGAGAAATGGAACGGGGACCTTTGGGGGGATGATGAGGAGGAGGAGTGGGCGATTAAACCTGACCCACCACCTCAGCCCTTGTATCCATCATTACAGGGGATAAAGATGTCAGAACAAAGACCTATTACTAGGCGTCGGCGAGAACAGCAAATTATTCCACCAATACTGGTAGATATGGTGGATGATCAGGGACGGCCGGAACTCGATGAGGCGGGTAATATAAGAAGGATGTTACAACAGCAGCCACAACCCGCCCCTAGGCTGCTAACAACGCTAGAGGATTATTCACAAGATGAGTTAAATCACATGAATGGGAAGCTGAAACAGCGCCCAGGCGAACCAACTGACTCCTGGCTTAATCGCCTTATGGAGGATGGCGCGTGTGATATAGCCATAGATGCCGGTGATGCCATGAGATTTTCAGGATTAAGTACTGATGCACAGATAAATGCTGAATACCAGGCTACAGTCCGGGCATTGCCAGCTGATGAAGATTTCAATGTGGGGGATGCATATGCTCTGGCATGTCATGTAATCTATCCTACCACGGCGGACTGGTCTGAGATTAAAGGGCAATGGCAGACAGTGAGAGATGCCATTCAGCGGCCCACCAGACTCACTATTAGAGAGCAAGTGGCTCGAAACGGGGGAGCTGGAGTGGTGGACGGTAACATCTCTAAGGCAACTAGAGATCACCTCATCAGACATGCCCCACCACATTATAAACCCATGGTGACCAGCTTGTTGTTTGGCGCGGCAGACCAGACTTTTGCCGCAATAAAAGATCGTCTTGGCGAACTCACCACGCTGGGTGATTGGTCTGAGACGAGGAGAGAGGGAGCTAGAACTGAAAATAAACCCAGGATTGATCCACGTTCAAGGGGTCGTAAAGGGGGGGCAATGGGCCCCTCTAGAACAGATCTGTGGAGGGCACTGCGACAAGCGGGAGTGCCGTTTGAGGAGATTGATGGATTGCCCACTAATGCATTGATGGAGAAATGCAGACAAATGGGACTGAAGGTCCATTGTCAGTTCAGACATTGTCCTGAAAAGGACGACAGGATGTCTGTGTCAGAATTGGCTGGAATATTGCAGAATGTGATCAGGGAGGTGGCGTCGAAGCCTGCTGAACCTTCCGCCCCTCCCAAGGAATCTTCAGAGGAGGAGAGTTCAGATGAGTGTTATCAGGTGGCGGCAGTGAAGCGTAGAAAGGAAAAACAGCACCGAAGGGAACATGATGATGAATAGGATGAAGGTCAAGCTCGGGTTGTTGCCAGTGCCTCAGGATGGTCAATAAATGATATCAGACCACATGTGGAATTACAGATTTATTGGAAAAAATCAGTACAGACAGTAATGGCATTGGTTGACACTGGGGCGGAGGCTTCGGTAATTCATGGCAATCCTGATAAAATAAAGGGAAACATTGTACCTTTGACTGGACTTGGGGGGCAGATGTTAGTAAGAAAGGGAGTAACTTTGCCCTTAAAAATAGGAAATCAACCTATTAGAAATTACAGTGTAGTAGTGGCTCCTGCAAAGGAATGGATTATTGGAATGGATATATTGGCCGGAATGACTCTTCATCTGAAACATGGTCGATTTTGTTTTGGTATAAACAGAATCCACACCATTTTGGTAGGCAAGGTCAAAATGACACCTTTTCCCATTCCTGAAGCAACACAGGTGGTATCACAAAAACAATACCGGTTGCCTGGGGGTCAGAAAGAAATTACGGACACTATTAAAGAATATCTGGAGGCAGGAGTTTTGAAAACATGCACCACACGGTGGAATAATCCCTTATGGCCAGTGAAGAAATCAGATGGTTCATGGAGAATGACTGTGGATTATAGAGCGCTGAATAAACATACTCCTCCTTTAACGTCTGCGGTTCCGGATGTTATCACGATTGTGGAAAGGGTGCAGCATCACTCTGGTACATGGTATGCGGTGATAGATTTGGCCAATGCTTTCTTTACCATACCTATCCCTGAGGACAAGATGGAACAGTTTGCCTTTACATGGGAAGGAAGACAGTACCTTCACCAGATTACCACAAGGGTATTTGCATTCACCCACAATCTGTCATAGGATAGTGGCTGAAAATCTGTCGACTTTAAAGATCCCATCAGGCATATTGCTATCACACTACATTGATGACATCATGATTCAGGGAAACACTAAAGAAGAGGTTGAGCAATTGCTCCCACTTCTGATAACACGTATGAAGAATCAGGGATGGGAGATAAATCCAGCGAAAGTGCAGGGATCTGCACAGTCAGTGAAGTTCTTGGGAATTATCTGGAATAGAGGGGAAAGAGAAATAACAACTAAAGCTAAAGAGAAAATAGCACGGTTCCCAATACCACAGAATAAGACAGATGCTCAGCGGTATATTGGGTTGTTTGGGTTCTGGAGACACCACATACCTCATTTAGGACAGATCTTGCAGCCTCTGTACAGATGCACTTGGAAGAAGGAGCAGTTTGAATGGGGGCCTGATCAACAACAGTCATTTGAACTAGCTAAAGAGGTCATCCAACAAGCTGTTTCTTTGGGGAAGATGTTGTCAGGACCAGTGGAGTTACAGGTTTCTGCAGTAAATGATTATGCTAACTGGAGTTTGTGGCAAAAACAAGATAGGTGCAGAAAATCTTTGGGTTTTTGGTCTAGGAAATTTCCTGATGCAGGACAGAGATATACTCCATTTGAAAAACAGTTGTTGGCATGTTATTGGGCTTTGTTGGAAACAGAAGCCCAAACTGTGGGGCATGAAGTAATGATGAGAACACATATACCCATTCTAACTTGGGTCATGAGCAATCCTACAACTCACCGCATAGGGGTAGCTCAAGAGGCTAGCATCATAAAATGGAAGTGGTATGTTTCTGAGAGAATGAAACCAGGAGAAAAAGGAGTATCAATGCTCCACGAGCAAGTGGCAGACGTTCCAGAAATGGATGAAGTGCCTTTTGAGGTAAAACCAATCCAGGATTCTCCTGTGAAACTGGGGGTAAGATGGAGCGAACTCACCCCAGAGCAGCAGGAGCGAGCCTGGTTCACTGATGGTTCCTGTCAATATGTGGCAGGAACCAGGAAATGGAAGGCTGGGGCATTTAACCCTGGTACACAACAAGTTATGGAACTCACAGGGACAGGAAAGAGTAGTCAATGGGCGGAGTTGAAAGCAGTACACATGGTAATAATGGCGGCTGGGGTGCAGGGAGTAAGTATTTATACTGACTCCTGGTCAGTAGCCCAAGGAATGTTAACTTGGATGCCAACTTGGCATGCTACACAATGGAAGATACATTCAAAAGAGGTTTGGGGAGCTGACCTATGGAAGGACATTTGGGAGAAATGCCAAAATATTCCTGTGTCAGTATTACATGTGGATGCTCATACTAATAACAATGATCCTGAATCCCTGCATAATCAGACTGTAGATAAGATAGTGAAAATTCAGGCTGTAAGACAATCAAGTCCTGGATTAGCCAAATGGGCTCACGTTACTGCTGGACATTGGGGTGTGCAGGGAACATTGAAATGGGCGAGGGACAGAGGAATAGATCTCATCATTGATGATATTAAAACTGCCATAGAAGATTGTGAACCTTGTCAACATCAGAAAAAGAGAATCCCTCGACATATACAGGGACAGATACATCGAGGTAAACAAGCGGGACAGTGTTGGCAGATTGATTTCATTGGACCATTGCCAAAAAGTAAAAACTGTAAGTATGCATGCACAGCCGTGGATACGGTGTCAGGGGTACTGGTGGTGCATCCGTGTCATAACGCCAATCAGGAGGCTACATTGAAATGTCTGTCATTAATAGAGACCTATTATGGACTACCTTTGCAGGTTCAGACTGATAATGGTACCCATTTCACTGGAAATAAGATCAAAGAATGGGCAGAGAACAACGCGGTAGAATGGATCTATCATGTAGCATATCACCCGAAAGCTAGTGGACTCATTGAGAGAATGAATGGGTTACTGAAAGAGAAACTAAGGAAACTATCGGTTACTAATTCTTTGGACAAATGGAGAGAAAATCTGACTAGGGCAGTACATCAGTTAAATAACAGACCCGTGGGGGATGGAGTTACTCCACTGATGCTAATGGTTGCCAGGGCAGGAAGGGAAACAACTTCTACTGACCCTCCTATACGAATGTGGAAACTAACCTCTGAGGCAGAACTCCCTGTTAGAGCAACTGCGGGCTCTGTGGGATTAGATCTTAAAATCTTGGAAAGCATCACTTTAGTAACCAATAAAGTGACAGTGGTAAAAACAGGATTGGGAATTCAATGTCCACCAGGAACTTATGCTCATGTGTGTCCAAGAAGTGGTTTAGCTTTGAGGGGTCTAACCATTTTAGCTGGGGTAATAGACTCAGACTATCAAGGGGAAATAGGTGTGGTGTGTCAGCATACAGGTCAAGAACCGTTGGTACTGGAAAAAGGAGACAAGATAGCTCAGTTAGTAATCAAACGGTGTGTAATGTCCAAAGTTGAAGAGATTACTAAACCTACCATTATCACTCAGAGGGGTGAAACTGGGTTTGGATCATCAGACTTTACTGCGGGGGCAAAAGTGTGGGTGGAGCAGCTCAATGGTCCTCCCAGAGCTGGAGAGATTATTGCACAGGGAAAAGATGCTGTGGTAAGTGTATTGTTCCCCGGAGAGGAAAAATGGATTAATATTCCGATAAACAAATGTTACAGGAGAGAAAATTAATGCTTGTCATTCTATCTGCAGTTTTGTATGTATCCCATAGGCGGATGTCTGAGTGACGGTGGTTGACTGGGTCCCCTTCCCCTACAAAAGGATTGAACCCTTGTCGAGGCGATGGATGGGCTCCGCGGACCTGGTGGTGTTGGATGTTTGGTCATCGTCCTCCATGTCCTCGCTGTCATCGCACTGAGGGCACATTTCTGTTGGGGGCTCACGGAAGGACAAGTGTTGGAAGAAGGGGTCATGGGCCATCTGAAATTGGTTAACAGTATGTCCAACCGCACTCAAGGCACATTCACATGCAGAGCAAATGACGCTTGCTACTTGGGAAACTTAACATCTACCGGTAAGATGTACCGGTGTAGAGGATGTCTTAAATTCCGAGGAAGGGTGATCAGCCCGGGGGTGTTGGTTCAAGGATCAACAGTAACCTTTAATTCTGCAGCGCGCATCTGTGCATACCATCAGGGGAATGGTACTTGCATACAAAATGGCACAAATTGGAGTATGAAGGTTGATCATGATTTCTGGATCAGGAATGGAACTGTAATTACAGGAGGACACGCCTATTTGTACATATTCTGGGTGCTGCCCGACACAGCTAGAGCTACGCAGACAGCTGTAGCTCCCCTGGTTCACACTTGTCAACAAATGGGACAAATAAGGGTAGCCGAATATGTGCGATGGACTGTGAAATTCCCTCCTATTCCGCCTTGCAACAGGAGGAGGCGAGCATGGTATGACACCGTGCTAGGAGGAACTGGAACTTTGTATGGTCTGGCTAACACAGCAGACAATGAGGTAACACAAACTATGCTGTCCAACACTGGAGAATACACCGCACAAGCTGTCACCAAGACTGCAAGATGGATGCCTTCGACTGTATCTAGTCAGTTAGAAGGAAGTGATGTGTGGAAAAGTGTATTTAAATGGAATCTAAAGCTTTGGAATGAAACTTATGATGCATTGCATAATTTGTCACACATAGGTAATTGGACAGTCTGTTCCTTGCAGACTATTCATGCTGAGACACAAAGAAATAGGTTTCAAATACAGGTAATGAGTAATAACTATCATGCATGGCGAACATTATGGAACATCAGTAGTTCATTATGGCTACAGCCACATGCAGAAATGACGATTTGTAATAAATCTATGTGTACTGGATACTGGGATCAGTATAATATGACATCAGTAATGACTGTGTGTAGATATCAGATACTGCCGGTGATAACCACTAAAGGGTTTTGGTATCTCCATGTTAGTGGAGAGTGGTGGGATGTTAAAACAAATCGAACATATGAAGTAAAACACTGTGATGAGACTGATAAGGGTTTAGCCTGCCCATTGGTAAAAGGACATAGCAATCCATGTTTCACTGATTCAAGGGTCGTACTCTGTGATTGGAAGGTCACACCCCCAGAGGAACAGTTTTGGCAGGTGGGTCCTAACACCTTATGCGTGGCTACAATGACCAATTCCCCACAGGTACCTTCAGTTCCCTTGTCAGGTTGTCTCAAGGGTATACATATGTGGGAATGGAATAACGTGACCTATTGGTTGAGTAATTACACTGTATCTAGTCGGCTGACTAAGATACAATGGGAGGTTTTACACTCCCCTTGGACACTCTCACTGGAACGATTCAAATGCGCATTGGATGGTTCCACTGAAGTGGCAAAATTGATTGACTCCCATAGGTCCAACCTTTCCAGGCTCATGGTGTCTACTCTTGTGGCACAAGGGGAAATAAAACATGTTGCTACATTGATTGAACAGGCTTCCGCTCATCATTGGTGGGATATATTTACAGGCATGTCGAGTACCGCTAATAAAGTGCTAATTCCACCTATGATTGCAGCATTAATTATAATCAGCATTCTAACATTGTGTAATCTTATTATTTGTTGGTATGTTATTCGATTAAGAAGAGAAATAAATTGGGTAATAATGCAAAGACTACAATGAAAATTAAAGTGGAACTACAAGGTATGTTATAAATGACGTTGGTTTTGATGGGGAAATGGTGATGGATCCATGATGTTACATAAATTAGATGAAAAGTTCAAGAGTGGAATGTAATAAAAATGAACTTGTCATCTGTTGTATAATTGCTTTATATAAGTTATTGATCACTACTGTTTGTCAATCACACCTATCATGAGGATGTAATCAAGGGTAATCATGGTAGAGCCGAACATAATGTGATCATGAGGATGTAATCAAGGGTAATCATGGTGGAGGTGTGCAGCTTTGCACGCACATCAGTGGATGTATAAGGAGCAGAGCAGAGCTCAGGTGGTTAGAGCTGCTTGAAGGATTCTACCTGACGAGGTTCATGGATTACATGTGTTCAGTTCTTCACCTATCATGGATTACGTTTTCTAACTGGGGTGTTCAGCTCTCCACCCATAAGCAACGGTAAGAGAAATGTTTTGTTCATGATTGATAACTTGTATAAATGCCGGTTGAATAAAGCCTTGTTGTTCATCTGATATTCAAGTTGTGTTTCATTGTTTCTGGCGTCGACTTGACAACGATCCTGATTAAATGAATATAAAGTGTAAAAAGAGACTTTGAGTCTTTTAAGGTAATTAAAATAAAATAAAACATTTTATTGTAGAACATGTGCCGCTGCTCGCCGGCCGACTACAACGGGACCATTTTTGCTGCGGAGTTCATGCCGGAGCGGAGCGGAGTGGAGATAGTGGAATCTTGGGGGTGCGTCACCGGAGGACAACAGGTGATGTGCCTCGCTCCGCAGCAGCGAAACGCATCAGGCACAAATAACAGACAGAAAACATGAAAGGAAATGAGCCGACATGAACGATCGCGTGTTTAATTTGTTTTTGAGGTGGTGACACCTGATTTGGCGGTGCTCAGGACGCAATGTCTGGAGCGCACGTCAACGATCGGAGCTTTGCATGCGCAAACTGGTTAAGATTAGGATGGGGGCGAGGGGAAGGTTAAATTGCAAGAGGGAAAACGTCACAGTTTGGTTAAATGTCCGTTTTACCGCCGGTGTCAGTACCGCACAGTGCGTCGCCTCCGCCTCGATCCAGACGCGCAGGGGCTCATCACCTGCTGCCTTTTCCGAGGACTGCATCTTGTCAGTCATTATCACGTGACAGCGACTAGTTGATGACAGGCATAAAAAGTCACTACAGACCCGTGAAGTCGACTAGTCGACTAGTTCGTACAACCCCTACCGGCTACGCCTCTCATCCTGGGTCATTCCTGGTTCTGCCGCCACGAGCCTCACATCTCCTGGTCCACCAGTAAAGTCCTGGCCTGGGGCACGGGTTGCCATAACCACCGGGGCTCCCCTGCACCTCGGACTGGAGCAGCCCCTCCCACAGACGTAGACCTGACGCTCGTCCCTCCTCAATACCACGACCTCGCTCAGGTCTTCGCTAAAGAACCCACTACCAGGTTACCTCCTCACCGACCCTACGACCTGGAGATCAGGCTCCAGCCCGGCACCACCCCCCCTCGGGGTCGCCTGTTCTCCCTCTCTCCGGCGGAGACCCGGGCTATGGACAATTATATAACTGATGCACTCCAGAAGTAGGGCTGGGGGTAAACGATTATTTTTAAAACGATTATTCTGACGATTATTTTATCGAATAGTCGACTATTCTAATGACTATTTAGAAAATTAATCTAATGATTATTTTTCTATTGCACAATTAACAAAAACCAGAAAATCTCAAATAAATTCCTCAAAAAAAATTGATAAATTCTTACTGTAAGAGAATAAACACTACAGGCCTTCCATTTTGTATAACACTGCGTTTATTGTGTTAGTTGGTTATGTTCTGATGACGTGTAGAACTTGGGAGTGCAGGCTGCTGCCTGAGAGGTGGTAGAAGATGGAGTGTCTCCATGCTGCTTTGTTTTGGTCACTTATGTGCGTGAGGCAAGTGGTCTTACGGGTTAAACCAAACTCAGGTGGTATTTTACACTAAACCGAAAACCCACAACACTAAATGTAATAAAAGGGAGATCTACACCACAAAAAAGATGAACTCTAAACCAAAACGTAACAGCTTATCCCAACGCAAGAAGCTGTTAGCGAAGATGCTAACAGTAGCTTTACCAACATTAAGTTCAAGTTACCAAGTTTAAATAAACCAAAAACACCCAGCAGCAAACAGACCAGCACGGAGGAGAGACTGCTACCACCAAAACAGCTCTCCTCATGTCTGAAAGAAGCTCCTTTATTAAGGGAGAAGCGCTCCCGGTGATTTTCTACATCTGCGATAGACACGAAGCAGCGCATCTGACCCCGGAAGTTGTTGTCCGTTGCCGGGAGACGAAGGGGCAAAACAGGAGAATAACCTAGTAGTGGACGGACGTTGTTCCGGGTCTTCGGTATTTGGCGGAGATGTTAGTGAAGGCGGAGAAGAGGGCGAACTAGAGGAAGAACAGGCAGATTCCTCCTCTATTTACAAACTCCTGGGGATGCAACAAGTGGGCGCGGTGCGTCGACTTCCGGATCTGACGTCGACAAATTTTTAGAATCGAGCCGTCGACTTCGTCGAGGCTTCGCTACAGCCCTATCCAGAAGGGATTCATCCGTCCCTCAACATCCCCCGGGGCCGTGGGGTTTTTCTTTGTAAAGAAGAAGGAGGGGGATCTCCGGCCCTGCATAGACTATCGAGGGTTAAATAAAATAACAATCAGGGACCGTCACCCTCTCCCTCTCATGGGCACCGCCCTGGACACCATCACACAAGCCGCAGTGTTTACTAAACTGGATCTGCGGAGCGCCTATAACCTCATCCGTATTAAGGAAGGTGAGGAGTGGAAGACCGCTTTTATCACGCCCACTGGCCACTATGAATATCTGGTGATGCCTTTTGGCCTCTGCAACAGCCCTGCCGTCTTCCAGCGGTTCATTACAGATGTGCTGAGAGACATGTTGGGCCGCTGGGTCTTTGTTTATCTAGATGACATCCTCATCTACTCCCGCACGGCCGAAGAGCACATCTGTCATGTTCGAGCTGTTCTGTCCCGCCTCCTGGACCTTGGACTTTACTGCAAACTGGAGAAGTGTGCGTTTCACCAGGAGTCCACCTCCTTCCTGGGTTTTACCATCTCCTCCCGGGGCCTGAAGATGGACCCCCAGAAGGTTCAGGCAGTAGCTCAGTGGCCTCTACCCACGACCCTGAAGCAGCTGCAAAGCTTCCTGGGTTTCTCGAACTTTTACCGGAGGTTTATACGCAACTTCAGCTCCCTCGCAGCGCCACTGACCTCACTCACCAAAACCACCAATCAGCCTCGCCCTTTTCGCCTTACTCCAGAGGCTGTCCGTGCTTTCCATGAGCTGGTCGGACGTTTCACTAAGGAACCTATCCTCCTCCACCTGGACCAGACCCGGCCCTTCGTCGTGGAGGTGGACGCCTCTGATGTGGGAGCGGGAGCCGTTCTCTCGCAACGGGGTCCAGACTCTAAGCTCCACCCATGTGCCTACTTCTCCCGGAAGTTTTCCCCCACACAGCAGAACTACTGGGTCGGCGACAGAGAGCTGCTGGCTATAAAATGGGCTCTGGAGGAATGGAGGCAGTGGCTCCTGGGGACCACCGATCCCTTTCTGATCTGGACCAACCACCAGAATCTCATTCATCTACAGTCTGCCCGCCAACTCAACCCTCGTCAGGCTTGGTGGGCCCTCTTTTTCGAGCCGTACCACTTCCATATCGCCTACCGACCCGGCTCCAAGAACCTCAAGGCGGACGCTCTCTCTCGGCGTTTCGCACCAGATGCCGGCCCCCCGGAGCCTCGGACCATTCTACCAACTCAACTCTTCCTGGCCTCCCTCCAATGGCCGTTGGAGCAGTCCATACAGGCAGCACTTCCTGGCGATCCGGCGCCGCCGGAGACTCCACCGAACCGTCTCTACGTTCCCGCCTCCTGCTGACAAGAGGCACTCACGTGGGGGCATTGTTCACGGCTCGCGGGACATCAAGGACAAGCCCGTACCCTCCAGTTCCTCCGTCGAGCTCTCTGGTGGCCGTCCATGAGGAAGGACGTCCGCGAGTTCACAGCTGCGTGTGATGTGTGTGCTCGCTCCAAGTCCTCCAACCGACCCGGCGCTGGAGAGTTGCAGCCTCTCCCTGTGCCCAAGCGGCCGTGGTCACACATCGGGCTGGACTGCCGGCGGTCGACCACCTGGACACCATATTGACTATCACGGACCGTTTCTCCAAGGCCGTGCACTTAGTGGCCCTAGCCGGCCTCCCCACAGCCAAGAGGACGGCCGAACTGCTCCTGGAACAGGTGGTGCGGCTCCATGGTTTCCCTCAGGACGTGGTTTCCGACCGAGGACCCCAGTTCGTCTCACGCTTCTGGAAAGCGTTCTGTCGCCTGGTCGGTGCTTCCACCAGTCTGTCCTCTGGATACCATCCGCAGACAAACGGTCGGACAGAGAGAGCTAACCAGCAGCTTGGACGCTACCTGCGCTGCTTCGCTTCGCCCCAGCCGACCACCTGGCCCCGCTTTCTCCTGTGGGCGGAGCTGTCACACAACCTCCAGACCTCCTCTGCCACGAGTCTGTCTCCCTTCGAGACCTTTTATGGTTATCAGCCTCCTCTGTTTGACCATCAGGTGCCCGAGGTGGAGTTCCCTGCTGCCCAGACGCTGGTCCGCCGCTGTCAGCTCGCCTGGATCTGGGCCCGTGCGGCCATTACCCGGGCCAACACGGAGTATGCCCATCAGCATCGCCGCCGCCACCGGCCTGGCCCCGTCTTCCGGTCTGGCGACCAGGTGTGGCTCTCCTCCACTAACCTGAGGATGCCGGCTGGCTCCCGGAAGCTCACTCCTCGCTTCCTGGGTCCGTTCCCTGTCCTCGAGGTCATCAATCCAGTCACCTGCCATCTGCGCCTCCCGGCTACTCTCCGGATTCACCTGGTCTTTCACGTCTCCCAGCTTAAGCCGGTGATCTCCTCTCTTCTCCACCCTCCACCGGTCCGGGTGCCTCCGCCCCACGGGGTTGAGGTGGATCGCACCTACACGGTCCGCAGGATTCTGGACGCTCGCCGCCGGGGACGCAGTTGGCAGTACCCCGTGGACTGGGAGGGGTACGGGCCTGAGGAACGTTCTTGGGAGCCCACAAGCTCGTTTGTCGACTCTGCCCTGCTAACTGACTTCTGGGCCCGCCGTCCTGGGACTTCAGGAGCTGTCCCTAGAGGGGGGGGGGTCCTGTCACGAACTCCTCCAGCTGATTGCATTCCAATCATTCCTGTCACCAACGTGGCGGCTGACGTCATCACGCCGACACTACTTAAGGAAGTGCCGGCGTTTCATTCATTGCTCAGTCATCGTTCTCACCAGACTTTGTATCGAGTCTCCAGGCTTACCAGCCCTCAAAACCTTCTAACCAAACCTTCAGGAGATAACCACGCCGGTTATCTCCACCACTCCGCGTCTGGGCAACAGAATCTCTCAGTCACGCTTCAGATCTGCCAACGAACCTGACACTCTGTCTGCATTACAGTAATACGAAGTGTGTTTGATCACTGAAAAAACAACAAATCCTAGAATCTTCTGATTAAACATCCAAATACCAAGCAGGTTAATATTCTATATTTATATAGAATAGCACAGTTTATTGGTCATAAGTAAAGGTAATATATTAAGCTTAAAAGCAACAACATTTAACCCTACAAGACTATGAATGAGGATTGCAGCAGCATGAGGCGAGAGAAAAGGACCGAGTCTGTTGATATTGCAAAGATGGAAATGTGCGACCCGAGTAACATGGTTAATGTGAGATTGGAATGAAAGTGTACCATCTAGTATAACACAAAGACTTTTTACCTGTACAGATGGGTGCACTGTAGAGTCGTCAATACTGATAGTGAAACTGGGAGAATTTTTTAAAACAGCAGAAAAATAAAGGAACATTTTGCCAAATTAAAGCAACAGGAAAAGTTTTCAACAATTTTATCTGTTGCTTTCAAACTGGTTTCAGTGATTCCTGAGCCATAATGTTTAGCAACTTCCTATTGGACAGCACTCTGTAGCTATCTGCTGATGAGAACTGGCTGGGATTTCTCTACCTGCATTATGGCAATAGCTGTTCACAGCGCCAGTAGCTAATATGAAGACTGGCAGTTAGCTTTTTCAGTTCACTGACTGTCAATAAACAGTGGAGGATTAAGAAGAATTTTGCTTTGTTGTTGGCATCGTGGCAGAACCTGGAAGTAAAAGTATCAGAGTAATATCTTTGAAGGCAAAGCAAAGAGCTAAAACGTGGACATGGGCGCAGCCTACGCTAGTCTGAGGGAACTAAAGGAGGCTACTAAATCACGGGCTGATGGTGACCTGGCTTTGTTGTTACTGAAATTTTTCCCCCCAACATCGTAGATCTTCTTACTTTGTGGCTTCTTTAGAACCAGTTGACTCGTGTTAGCATTTGCTCATGTTAGCGCTACAGCATGCTGCAGCAGGGTTTTTAAGACTGTTGTAATTCAGCTTTCAACCAGTAGGAGGGAAAGTTGGGAAAACCATTGAATGTTGCTTTAAACACATGATATCAGGCATTGTAAAATGTTACATTTCATCAAGGACATTCTGTCACAAAACTTTTATTTCTCACTGAATATTAGGTCACATTGCACAGCCACAAACAGTGAAAGTCCTCTAGAGTGTAATTAAAAAGATTTTCATTCTGTGCTGAAGTCAAACAAAAGAAGCCTGAAGGGAGTTTTGGCTCTCACAATAACTTCATGCAGAAAGACGTCTACAAAGGGCTCCGCTGTGCTGCTTCTGTTTCCTATAAGCATCTAAATGTGATCTCAGGGCAAAACCGAGTTTAGCAGTTAGGAAATTAGATCTGGATGCAGCATTCCTGAAGCCAGAAAGTTTATGTTTGCATTATATTCAGATTGAATCCATTTGGAATGTAATTTCTTCTTTTAGATGTTACTAAAGAACATATAAACTAACATCAGTTTGTGTTGTAACACTGTTGGATCATTTTATGGTTTGTTTTCTGCAGAGGTGGAAAGTAACGAATTGCATTTACTCACGTTACTGTAATTGAGTAGCTTTTTTGTAAATTTATACTTTTTAAGTCGTTTTTAAAATCTGTACTTTTACTTTTACTTGAGTAAGTTTTTAAAAAAGAATTGTAATTCGCTACATTTTAAATCATATCCGTTACTGAGTAAAAATAAATTGTAGGCTTAATAAATTAAAAATATTACGTGTAGCAGCGTCGGAACAGAAAAAGACACCTGCATGAGCGCCACGTCTAAACCGGGGAGGGGGGGCTACACGCTTTATGATGAGGACAAACAGCCATTTTTACCGCAGTTTTGCTCAAAAACATCAGTTCAGTCCCTGTGATCCACTCGCTGTTTACCTCCTCTCTCCCTCCTCTCCTGTGGGTTGGAACCCGCACCTTCGCGCACCGGTGTGACGTCATCAGAATTCTGCTCGGTTCGGCAACCAGACTCGGTTCCGTGTTTGAAATGTGTTTCCTTACCGCGCACGGAAGCGGCAAAATTACGTTTAGCGCTCCTAGCAAGTGGATTGTCAGCGCTCTGCTCATAAAACAGAAGACCTGCAGGCCTCTGTGAGTTAATCCTGATACTGTTCAGGTGTAAACATTGTGCTCCATCCCTTGTTTGAACTCGGAAGATGCTTCTTGATGCCACAGATATGTGATGATTTAGCTTGTTTCTTTATTTTATTCCAGAATAAGAGATTAAATTATTACTAAAGCAGTTCAGTGTAGTTAAATTAGTCATTTACATGATTCTAACATGCTGCTGCTGCTGTGTGTGTGTGTGTGTGTGTGTGTGTGTGTGTGTGTGTGCGTGCGTGTGTGCGTGCGTGTGTGTGTGTGTGTGTGTGTGTGTGTGTGTGTGTAGGACTGCATAAGACAGCATGGCTTCATCAAATCCATGCATCCTGTATCTTGGCTGAAGTAATGGCTCAGGAAAATAACTTATATTTATTAAACAATGATGTCTCTGCAGTGTTTATGATAATGTTTTATCTTATATATCTTTGGTCTGGGAGGTGTAACTTATCATGATACAAGCCTTTTAAAACATGTTAAAGTGTTACAAGAGGAGATAAATGCATGAATTTGAAGTTCATATTTGGAGACCAACCTTCACAGTTTGGAGGCTCACGCTGGTGAGAAGACACCATTAGTTCTAGTAACACCTGGGCTCCCAAGGCCTATTCTGAGAGGATGGATGTTACGGGACCCTTAAGGATTCCAGTTGGATGATTGGAGGATTATTTAGGAGGATTGGGATGAACAAACTGGTTTCAGTGGTGAAGGGTTAAAGGCATTAAAATTGTAGAAATGCAAAATAACTACACTTTATTATCTATATAAACATGTACTGGGTCCAGTTTTTTATTTTATTACGGACTTTTGTCATAAATCATTACAGAAAATCCAAATCCTCTCCTCCAGACAGTGAAGAACTGTGTTTCGCATACGTCACTCCAGCACGTAAAACAAGCTAGCTGCTGATGCTAGTATTGTGAATCACTGTTATTTGTTTACTTTGATGCTCCTAATTATTACGTAAAATTGCGTTTACAGCTGCAGCAAAAGGTCTGAGCCATGTGTCTGTGTCCTACACGCATTTTTAAATAACAGGTCTGATATAAAATAATAACCTACATCTATAAATCCATCTAGAACTGCACCGCTACTTCTGGACTCCAGACGAGTCCCGTTAGCATGACTGCAGCAAAACTAACCGTGTTCGCTCCGGTAAGGAAAGAACAAGTCCTTTGGGAAAGCTACGACGCATGCACGCACTCACACACACACACACACACACACACACACACACACACACACACACACACACACACACATACACACACACACACACACACACACACACAGATATAATCTAAAAGATGATCTCTATATTTCAACATTAAAACCTCCATGACATCCTGGATTAGTGCAAACGACGAGTTGAGCTAAGGAGTTACTCCAGCATCAGGAAGATTTATTCTGGTAAATTGTCGGTTAAATATTTTCCAGAGTTATGTCAATAAATACACACAGCAGTAAAACTGTAGATTACTGAACTATATTGGGACACTTGATGGAGCTAAGACCAGCTGAAAACTTGCCAGCTTAGAGCTTCCAGTGGAGCACAGAAATGAAATATTTAAGAAAAGTAAACAAACTGTACCGATTTTGGTTCTGAAGATGAACAGAATCCTCCTCTATGTCCAAATCAGGTTGCAGGTCTTCTGAGTCTAACGGTCTAAAACATGTCTGCACCTCTGGTAGTGATATCCAGCTGGCGGGGTCGGAGTTCGGTTGAACTTCTCCAGTAATCTAATATCCGTTCTCGTCACCGTATCCCAGAGAAAAAACAAATCTGATGGACTAGTAGAGGCTTCAGAAGCTACATCTGATTGATGACACATTGTTCTCTGCTATAACGCTAACGCAGAAACAGCGGAGCCAGGCGTTGTTTACTACAGCTGTTTCAGCAGAGCTCCATGTGAAACGTCAACTGCTGCTCAGGGCTTAGACCGGAAGTTAGTTTCTGTTTTTCCTGTGCCGGTCACAAACATCAGATTTTCTTACAATTCCAGCCGTCAAAATCCAAAATACTTTTTCATCTGAGATTTTAATACACATTTACACATGCTGTTCAAACAAATTTTGCCTCTGGCCGATATCTTTAAATGAGTGAGTGAACCCACTACCAAAGATGAACTCTGCTAACTTTAAAAATCAGCTGCTCTAAATAAGCATTCAGGGAAAAGTCATGGGCTTGTGACTATAACCTAATTTATGTTACTAGTTTGCAGTGTAACTGCCTTTGTACTTCAATATGCATATTTGTTCATTTAATTTAAAAAAACGGCCACTTTGACATTTATACCCCATTGTCTTTTTTTTTACTATTCAGAAGAGCCCGTCCTTGCAGTCAAAAAAGTAACTAAGTAACTTTTACTCTGACTACATTTGAAATAAGCTACTTTTTACTTTTACTTGAGTACATTTTGAAACAGGTAATTTTACTTGTAATTGAGTAAAATTTCATGAAAGTAATTATACTTGTACTTAAGTACAACATTTTAGTACTCTTTCCACCTCTGGTTTTCTGTCTGGTGGTGTTTTAGCTTTTCTAATTCTTATTTCCTTATTTGTGATTGTTTGATTTTGGAAGGATTGGCGTGGTTCTGTCAAAACTTGTGTCATATTTTGACATTTTGAGTGAGCTGAAAAAATTGATGAATGATATGTGCATGGTATGTAAAAGTTGTATGACTGAAAGAGTAAAAATTGATACCATTAATTTCAGATATTACATTTTTATACTGATAAGGGCCAATAATATCGGACATCACTGAATCAAAGTATTCGAACTAAAAAAAAAGAAACCCCTAAAAACCAAAGGATGAGCTACAATAAATATTTTATACCTGCAGATGTTTCATTTAAAGTTTGAAACCTTTAAATTAAATCAGCCTACAAACTAAAATCTAATGATTTTCCTCACTTCCCTTTAATTTTCTGAGGCTGATTATCTTACAGTCTCCTGATGGGTTCAATAACATAAAGAGATTTATTTTTCTTTTGCTAGTTTTTTTAAGTGAAATCCATAAATAACTAACTTAATGAATCTAGTGAGATCTGACCCAGACACCTGAGAGGGAAGATTAACTCTGCTGCCTTTCAATCATGCAGAGCGGTGAAAATCCTGTCTCCAATCAGAGAACGTCCTGGGGTGAATCTGGACTGATGCTTCTGCTCGGCTTCCTTTGAGGGGAGGAAACCACAACAGCTAGCTCTAAACACCCGTTTTAATCAATTATCCCAGAAGGTTTTGCTGCTTAAACTAAAAGAGGAAGAGGAACGGATCCGTCCCATAAAACCATGCAACAACCCTGCAAACGGTCTATGTCGCATGGATGTGCAGATCATGTCTGTATTGAGTCCATCCGTCCAGACCACGTCTGTAGGACGCCCAAACGAGATCTTTGCACAGTGGGAAATGTCCCTCAAGAGCTTCCTTCCTGGGTTTTGCAGTCTCTCCTGCCTCTTCGCTTGTATTGTGGGTCCTTCCACCCCACATTGTGACTTTGCTTGAAGGCATAAACATCCCTCTGTAAATTAAGGATAACGCTCATGTCAGCGTAAAGTTTCCATCAGTTAATAACTTCTCCTTGACTTTCAGGACTGAAATTAATTGTTCTGTATTGTTTTTTTCACTGGGAGACATTTTATTTCTCCTGAAAGAGTTGCAGTGAAGTTTTTATTAAAGGCTGACTTTGATCATAAAAATAAAGCCAGCATAATTTATTTCCTGGTTCCCTGTGGACGATGAACTAAATCTGGAAAACGGGAATTAGATTATTGCTTTAAGTCCTTATATGAAGCTGGTACAGCAGCTGGAAGAAGTGCTGAGAATGACCTGGAGGTTATATGTTTCTGCTTCTTGACTAACACTGTTTCACTTAGCATTTGAATCCACGTGCATTGTCAGAGCTTTGCTGATATAAACATGTTTTATATGAAAATATGTAAAAAATAATATGAGTTTTTTTTTTACTTGTAGCAGCTTTATGTCATGTGAGTGTTGGAGGAGGAGGAGTAGGACCCAAAATGCAGATACCCAGAACGACTCAGAGCAGGAGAGGATGTAAAATTAGGCATCTTTATTTAGATGAGTCCAAGAAAACTAAATGGGTCACAAAGCCAAAAATTCCTAGAAGGGCAGAGCCAACTAAAACCTGGTAGGGCAGAAGCCAAAAATCCTAGCGACCTAAGAGGGGGAGGACAAAACAACGCCGACACGTACAATGAACCAACACCACACTGAGACGCAGACAGGGTTAAATACACTGAGGCAGGATGATTGGGAGATGAGCTGCAGGTGCGTGGGGAGAGAAACCTAGTGAAATCAATTAACTAATCTGGGAGAGTAAAGTGAGCTGAGGAGGGGAAAATAACATGACCTGAGAATAAAAACAAAACCTAAAGACTAGAAGAGCAAGATAAATAACTAATGATTTAAGGAGGAAGGAGAACTAAAAAAAACTGGTGGGGAAAGAAACACACTAAAAGAGACTAATTAAATGAAAAGCTGAACCTATAGAAAAACTACAGAGGGGTGACAAGGGGAGACCAACGGGAACACAGGACCTGGGGGGATACCTGGGGGAAGAACCTGGAGAGGGCTGCAGACAAGGGCACAACTGAGGAACACAAGGATACACTTAAGGGGATCACAGACGCAGACCATGACCCTTTTTGTCTTAAGGCATTATTATTACTAGTAGCTGCAGTAATAGTAATAGTAGAATTGGGATAACTGCTAGTATTATTGTTGTTGATGGTGGTATTTTTGAAAAATATAAGATGCAAGAAAATTTGATTTCCCTCTGGAACTGATAAAGTTTTTTAAATAAAGAAAGTTAGAATACATGATAGATAGATAGATAGATAGATAGATAGATAGATAGATAGATAGATAGATAGATAGATAGATAGATAGATAGATAGATAGATAGATAGATAGATAGATAGATAGATAGATAGATAGATAGTGTAGCGTGAGGAAGTATGGGTTTTTCTGTGCCAAAGGTTGTATTTGCTCGGCTGGGTCAAAGCTGGGTCACCAGCACTTTCACCCACAGATTAAGACCTGAGCCGCCAGCAAGTCTACAAGGAATCAACAACTTCTAACACCTGCATCACCAGAAGAAGGAGTTCTCACAGGAAGTCTAGTCATAATAAAGAGTCTTACGCTTCCTTTGTTTATTAATGCTAAATAATCATTTTATCACTTTGCTCATTATAAATGTATTTTAATCAAATGAATTATTATTATGCTTTGGGTAATCATAATGACCTATAATGAATCAATACTTAATTAAATAATGTTTTTGAAGATGTTCAGCGATGACCTTCACACTCGCTCACACAGGTCTGCATTCACAGTAACTCCAAAACACATTTGCTCTGACGCACAATTTTGCTTTGGGAAGAGATGTGGTTTTTGGTAAGTTAGTCAGTACGAGTTGGACAACGAGAGAGAGCGGACGTGCTGAACAAACGCCAACTGGGAACGGAGCCCGCCGGCTCTTTTCTCCCCCCCCCCCCCCCCCCCCCACGCTATTCCTGTCAAGCCAGACAGGATAGCTGAAATGCAACCGCTAAGGTAGACCCTTCCCAGAGTCTTTGATTTCTGAGTTAATTTAAACTTGAGAAAGCGCATCTGCCAAACGCTTCATCAACGTGTACCGAGGTCAACTCTGGACTGGACCGTCAGCGCACCTTCGTCTTCTCTGTCAGCCAAGGTGGCTCCTGGAGAAACATCCTCCTTCGGTCCGGATCTAAAGAGGGTCCTAGGTCGGTGAGACAGAACACGATAGATAGCGTTCTGATGCAGTTTTTCTAATAAGACCTAAGTTTATTTCAAACCATCCTTTTCACTCAGATTCGCCTTTTCTCTCCCTGAAGCAATCTCACACATACATGCACGCATTCATAATTCCATCATTCTCAAATCTTAGCTCATCCAACACATGGTCTATTTGTGCAAGCTTAAAATATCAACAGTTAAAGATTGTCCTACAAGGTTGCCAATGTTGATTATTTTTCCTATGATTGTCATTTCAAATCATTAGTTTAAATTGAAGAATTAAAACTCTTAAATTTCAAACTTGTCTTTTCATTGAACTGAAACACAGACACACGGATATGATCGTCAGTTTATCTATGAAAACAACTTTTGAGTCTTCTTATCTTTATACAATTTGGTTATTGATTTATTAAAATTAATATCTCAAATTAATATGTAGAATGGTTCATCTTTAATAAAAGAGCCGTAAACCATTACACTACATAATTGGTGAGCAAACCAGACTTCTATATCTGCGATATATTTGACCTAATCCATCAAAGAGCTAATTATTAACAAAATTACTCGTTTTCTCTGTGTTTCACTTTGATGTCTTATTTTGAAAAACCGGAAGTTATTCCGCACTAAAATCATTCCTCTGGAGACGTCCTGCGGAAGGATTTTGCCGTGTAATTTCCGTTCTAAATTAAACACCAAATCCACAGATCCTGTGAGTTTTTCCGTCTTCGCCCTTCGGTGAGCGAATGGGTGAGTTGTGTCTTTGACTGTATGTTGTCCGTTTTGATGAGACATCGCGTCTCTGAACTCTTCAGGTCGGAAAGTTTACTTTCCGCTCTGAACCCGCTGTAACGAGCTAACCACTAAACCGCTTAGCTTAAAGACTTCACCTTCGCAGGAAGTAAAAACTGAATCTCCGATTTCTCGGAAAACCTTTTGGAGCGCCGTGAAAGCTGTGTATTTTTTTATATGTCCGAACGGAGCGCCAGACACTCGTTCCTCCGGTATCTGTCTGATCCTCAGTAACTGACAAACCCCGGTAAATCCTTAGTCAGCATCTAAAGCTGCATTCACAAGTGCGGAAGAGCTCGTAGACGTGTTCGCTACGCTGCTAAATCGGTGAATAACTTCACTTTTCACGGAAGTGGGTTATCCGACCACCAGTTTTTTGGTCCTGGTTAAAAACCTACCGCTCATTTCAGCTGATGAGCCCCGCTAATTTGATTAGCCTGACACTACGATGTGTCCCATCTCGGCGTAAATCGGCGTGTGAAACGTGCACGTTTACTTAAGCCTTCCCTCGGAGTAAAACGAGAAGTTTTATCTGAAAAACACAGCATAACTGTTTAGGATAAAAGTGTCTGCTAAGTAAATAAACATAGATAGATAGATAGATAGATAGATAGATAGATAGATAGATAGATAGATAGATAGATAGATAGATAGATAGATAGATAGATGATAGATAGATAGATAGATAGATAGATAGATAGATAGATAGATAGATAGATAGATAGATAGATAGATAGATAGATAGATAGATAGATAGATAGATAGATAGATAGATAGATAGTGTAGCGTGAGGAAGTATGGGTTTTTCTGTGCCAAAGGTTGTATTTGCTCGGCTGGGTCAAAGCTGGGTCACCAGCACTTTCACCCACAGATTAAGACCTGAGCCGCCAGCAAGTCTACAAGGAATCAACAACTTCTAACACCTGCATCACCAGAAGAAGGAGTTCTCACAGGAAGTCTAGTCATAATAAAGAGTCTTACGCTTCCTTTGTTTATTAATGCTAAATAATCATTTTATCACTTTGCTCATTATAAATGTATTTTAATCAAATGAATTATTATTATGCTTTGGATAATCATAATGACCTATAATGAATCAATACTTAATTAAATAATGTTTTTGAAGATGTTCAGCGATGACCTTCACACTCGCTCACACAGGTCTGCATTCACAGTAACTCCAAAACACATTTGCTCTGACGCACAAGTTTGCTTTGGGAAGAGATGTGGTTTTTGGTAAGTTAGTCAGTACGAGTTGGACAACGAGAGAGAGTGGACGTGCTGAACAAACGCCAACTGGGAACGGAGCCCGCCGGCTCTTTTCTCCCCCCCCCCCCACGCTATTCCTGTCAAGCCAGACAGGATAGCTGAAATGCAACCGCTAACGTAGACTCTTCCCAGAGTCTTTGATTTCTGAGTTAATTTAAACTTGAGAAAGCGCATCTGCCAAACGCTTCATCAACGTGTACCGAGGTCAACTCTGGACTGGACCGTCAGCGCACCTTCGTCTTCTCTGTCAGCCAAGGTGGCTCCTGGAGAAACATCCTCCTTCGGTCCGGATCTAAAGAGGGTCCTAGGTCGGTGAGACAGAACACGATAGATAGCGTTCTGATGCAGTTTTTCTAATAAGACCTAAGTTTATTTCAAACCATCCTTTTCACTCAGATTCGCCTTTTCTCTCCCTGAAGCAATCTCACACATACATGCACGCATTCATAATTCCATCATTCTCAAATCTTAGCTCATCCAACACATGGTCTATTTGTGCAAGCTTAAAATATCAACTGTTAAAGATTGTCCTACAAGGTTGCCAATGTTGATTATTTTTCCTATGATTGTCATTTCAAATCATTAGTTTAAATTGAAGAATTAAAACTCTTAAATTTCAAACTTGTCTTTTCATTGAACTGAAACACAGACACACGGATATGATCGTCAGTTTATCGATGAAAACAACCTTTGAGTCTTCTTATCTTTATACAATTTGGTTATTGATTTATTAAAATTAATATCTCAAATTAATATGTAGAATGGTTCATCTTTAATAAAAGAGCCGTAAACCATTACACTACATAATTGGCGAGCAAACCAGACTTCTATATCTGCGATATATTTGACCTAATCCATCAAAGAGCTAATTATTACCAAAATTACTCGTTTTATCTGTGTTTCACTTTGATGTCTTATTTTGAAAAACCGGAAGTTATTCCGCACTAAAATCATTCCTCTGGAGACGTCCTGCGGAAGGATTTTGCCGTGTAATTTCCGTTCTAAATTAAACACCAAATCCACAGATCCTGTGAGTTTTTCCGTCTTCGCCCTTCGGTGAGCGAATGGATGAGTTGTGTCTTTGACTGTATGTTGTCCGTTTTGATGAGACATCGCGTCTCTGAACTCTTCAGGTCGGAAAGTTTACTTTCCGCTCTGAACCCGCTGTAACGAGCTAACCACTAAACCGCTTAGCTTAAAGACTTCACCTTCGCAGGAAGTAAAAACTGAATCTCCGATTTCTCGGAAAACCTTTTGGAGCGCCGTGAAAGCTGTGTATTTTTTTATATGTCCGAACGGAGCGCCAGACACTCGTTCCTCCGGTATCTGTCTGATCCTCAGTAACTGACAAACCCCGGTAAATCCTTAGTCAGCATCTAAAGCTGCATTCACAAGTGCGGAAGAGCTCGTAGACGTGTTCGCTACGCTGCTAAATCGGTGAATAACTTCACTTTTCACGGAAGTGGGTTATCCGACCGCCAGTTTTTTGGTCCTGGTTAAAAACCTAACGCTCATTTCAGCTGATGAGCCCCGCTAATTTGATTAGCCTGACACTACGATGTGTCCCATCTCGGCGTAAATCGGCGTGTGAAACGTGCACGTTTACTTAAGCCTTCCCTCGGAGTAAAACGAGAAGTTTTATCTGAAAAACACAGCATAACTGTTTAGGATAAAAGTGTCTGCTAAGTAAATAAACATAGATAGATAGATAGATAGATAGATAGATAGATAGATAGATAGATAGATAGATGATAGATAGATAGATAGATAGATAGATAGATAGATAGATAGATAGATAGATAGATAGATAGATAGATAGATAGATAGATAGATATAGATAGATAGATAGATAGATAGATAGATAGATAGATAGATAGATAGATAGATAGATAGATAGATAGATAGATAGATAGATAGATAGATATAGATAGATAGTGTAGCGTGAGGAAGTATGGGTTTTTCTGTGCCAAAGGTTGTATTTGCTCGGCTGGGTCAAAGCTGGGTCACCAGCACTTTCACCCACAGATTAAGACCTGAGCCGCCAGCAAGTCTACAAGGAATCAACAACTTCTAACACCTGCATCACCAGAAGAAGGAGTTCTCACAGGAAGTCTAGTCATAATAAAGAGTCTTACGCTTCCTTTGTTTATTAATGCTAAATAATCATTTTATCACTTTGCTCATTATAAATGTATTTTAATCAAATGAATTATTATTATGCTTTGGGTAATCATAATGACCTATAATGAATCAATACTTAATTAAATAATGTTTTTGAAGATGTTCAGCGATGACCTTCACACTCGCTCACACAGGTCTGCATTCACAGTAACTCCAAAACACATTTGCTCTGACGCACAAGTTTGCTTTGGGAAGAGATGTGGTTTTTGGTAAGTTAGTCAGTACGAGTTGGACAACGAGAGAGAGCGGACGTGCTGAACAAATGCCAACTGGGAACGGAGCCCGCCGGCTCTTTTCTCCCCCCCCCCACGCTATTCCTGTCAAGCCAGACAGGATAGCTGAAATGCAACCGCTAACGTAGACTCTTCCCAGAGTCTTTGATTTCTGAGTTAATTTAAACTTGAGAAAGCGCATCTGCCAAACGCTTCATCAACGTGTACCGAGGTCAACTCTGGACTGGACCGTCAGCGCACCTTCGTCTTCTCTGTCAGCCAAGGTGGCTCCTGGAGAAACATCCTCCTTCGGTCCGGATCTAAAGAGGGTCCTAGGTCGGTGAGACAGAACACGATAGATAGCGTTCTGATGCAGTTTTTCTAATAAGACCTAAGTTTATTTCAAACCATCCTTTTCACTCAGATTCGCCTTTTCTCTCCCTGAAGCAATCTCACACATACATGCACGCATTCATAATTCCATCATTCTCAAATCTTAGCTCATCCAACACATGGTCTATTTGTGCAAGCTTAAAATATCAACTGTTAAAGATTGTCCTACAAGGTTGCCAATGTTGATTATTTTTCCTATGATTGTCATTTCAAATCATTAGTTTAAATTGAAGAATTAAAACTCTTAAATTTCAAACTTGTCTTTTCATTGAACTGAAACACAGACACACGGATATGATCGTCAGTTTATCGATGAAAACAACCTTTGAGTCTTCTTATCTTTATACAATTTGGTTATTGATTTATTAAAATTAATATCTCAAATTAATATGTAGAATGGTTCATCTTTAATAAAAGAGCCGTAAACCATTACACTACATAATTGGCGAGCAAACCAGACTTCTATATCTGCGATATATTTGACCTAATCCATCAAAGAGCTAATTATTACCAAAATTACTCGTTTTCTCTGTGTTTCACTTTGATGTCTTATTTTGAAAAACCGGAAGTTATTCCGCACTAAAATCATTCCTCTGGAGACGTCCTGCGGAAGGATTTTGCCGTGTAATTTCCGTTCTAAATTAAACACCAAATCCACAGATCCTGTGAGTTTTTCCGTCTTCGCCCTTCGGTGAGCGAATGGATGAGTTGTGTCTTTGACTGTATGTTGTCCGTTTTGATGAGACATCGCGTCTCTGAACTCTTCAGGTCGGAAAGTTTACTTTCCGCTCTGAACCCGCTGTAACGAGCTAACCACTAAACCGCTTAGCTTAAAGACTTCACCTTCGCAGGAAGTAAAAACTGAATCTCCGATTTCTCGGAAAACCTTTTGGAGCGCCGTGAAAGCTGTGTATTTTTTTATATGTCCGAACGGAGCGCCAGACACTCGTTCCTCCGGTATCTGTCTGATCCTCAGTAACTGACAAACCCCGGTAAATCCTTAGTCAGCATCTAAAGCTGCATTCACAAGTGCGGAAGAGCTCGTAGACGTGTTCGCTACGCTGCTAAATCGGTGAATAACTTCACTTTTCACGGAAGTGGGTTATCCGACCGCCAGTTTTTTGGTCCTGGTTAAAAACCTAACGCTCATTTCAGCTGATGAGCCCCGCTAATTTGATTAGCCTGACACTACGATGTGTCCCATCTCGGCGTAAATCGGCGTGTGAAACGTGCACGTTTACTTAAGCCTTCCCTCGGAGTAAAACGAGAAGTTTTATCTGAAAAACACAGCATAACTGTTTAGGATAAAAGTGTCTGCTAAGTAAATAAACATAGATAGATAGATAGATAGATAGATAGATAGATAGATAGATAGATAGACAGACAGACAGACAGACAGACAGACAGACAGACAGATACATAGATAGATAGATAGATAGATAGATAGATAGATAGATAGATAGATAGATAGATAAAATGTTAATAAAACATAGCTAAAACAAATACAATATGCGCCATGCAATAAAAACAAAGACAGTACTAAATAGTATCAATGTAGTTAATTTTTCTGTCCCTTCAGGGTTCTAACAGCCCAGGGAAAGCAACTATTCCTCAGTCTGTTGGTCCTGCAGCTGAGGGATCTGAACCTTTTCCCAGAGGGCAGCATGGCAACAAGGTAGTGGTTTGGGTGGTAAATGTCCCTGGAGACGGTCCTTGCTCTAGTGAGACACCTCTGCAAGGTGATGGTGTCCAAGGAGCAATGCTGGACTGACCATAGGGCATAGCGGGCAACTGCCCGCTGGGCCGACCCTTTCATCTTTTATGGGCCGGTGTCTGTTTTTTTTTCTTCTGGCCTCTAGTTGTTGCAGACAACTTGTCCGCGCCGCCCCACGCCGCGCCTCGTAAAAGTTGGTGGATTGGCCAATTGGTCATAATACACTCTGGGCTGGACCAATAGCCAGAGGTCTGATGCACCCGCCAGTTGTTTGAGTCTCAGTAAACAGACAAGCTTAACAAAATGGAGAACAAAAAACGGAAAGGAGGAGCGGAGAAAATTCGACTAAAAGAAACTGGCCCTTCAGACAGATGGTGGCAAATGTGTTAAAATCTCAAAGTTGTTTGGTAGTGAAGGTTCAAGTAAAATCAATTTAGGAAGTGATGGAGCCTCAGCCCAGCGACAGGTTGGAGAAGAAAAGAGGGAGGAGGAGGAGAAACCCGAGCCCGAACCCCCTGTCCAAGTGGCAGAACCGAATTTCAGGTAAGAAGTTATCTGGGTCAAATATAAGCCAAGTTCAGGTGTAGTTTATTGCCATCGTCCTCAAGAATCACAGATGTTTCTCACTCTAGATTCTCCGGGTCATAACTTCTGAATTACTAATCGAATAAAAATAATTCAAACGGTTTCTAAAAGTACATAAAACGATGTTTCCAACGAGGTATTACATGATGTAATTCATGTTACTCCAAAAATCGCTATTAGAAGGAAACCAGCTTTGCAGCGTCACAGAAAGAAACGGAGGAACCGCGACGGGAGAGCAGAGAACCGAAGGGAGGAGACAGTCTGATCATCTTCATCAGCAGCTTTTATAAAGTTATGGAAACGTCACAAATAAAATCCACCTTGTTGGTCAGGTGTCCCAGAAGGCTGTTTCTGTAGATGGTGACATGAGGAGGGACAGATTAAAGTCATACTGGTTTTTATTTTAACACACAACTGTTTACTAAATGATTCAGTTTCGTTCCAGCATCATTTATACTTACAATAAATATTTATTTAGCTGAAAATATAATTTTATCAGTGCAGAATTTTATTAGTTTACTTTTTGTAATAAAATGTTTACATTTAACCATTTATTATCATGTTTAGGAGCAGGAGGTTAGGACCCAAGATGCAGAACCCAGGATGACAAGAGGCAGGAGTGGATATGTAAGTAAAAATCCTTTATTTGGAGGAAGAACAAAAATAAATCCAAACGGCAGGGAGCCAAAATCCAAAAATCCAGAGAGTCAAAAAGCACAAGAGGGACGAGCAGACTGACAGAACAAATAACGCTGACAAATGAACCGACAAGAACAATGAGACAAGGAGAGCTTATATAGACAGGGAGGAGCAATTAGGGAAACAGGAAGCAGGTGTGTGGAGTGAGGCTGGAGGGAAGGCAGGTGACAACAATTATCTGGATGGGGAAGAGAACCAGTGGAGGGCAGATAAACCTAACACTATGTAAAACACAAAACTAAACCTAAAGACTAAGGGAAGAACTCACACAAACACATACACATACTGAGACACACAAACTATGAACTGGGGAACAAGAGGCTGTGGCTATAACTTAAGACACACAACAGAGATGCAGACAAAGGACACATGAGGGCGCCATGAAACACAAAAGGGGAACCTGGAGTGGGAACTGGAGGGCTGGGCAACAAAGGGACACAGAACATGACATTTATTTGGCTTATTGAGCTCCATAATGCTGGTAGAAATGTAGCTACAGCTGTGAAGTAGCCCATGAGTGTTATTTTATGATACCTAGTATTTATTTTACTGTATCCCGTTCTCTGGACTAGAGCATAGACCTGTGGTCACAGACAGGGTGCAGTCATTAAACTGGTAATCGTGAGGTCAGGGGTCACACTGTTTTCTCAGTCTTTGCAGTTCTGAGTTTAAATACCGGTAGTTCTTTTGACATAGTTTGCTCAAGTCATTTTGAAGTTCCTGTTTAGTAATAAATGTAAAGAAAATTCAAATCCGTTTATTTTTTTTTTCATTTAAGCTGCAGTTTTACAGACTTTAATAAACATAAACACAAATACAAACCAGACACTGAAAGCTGAGGTTGTTCTGAAAAAAGGAGCAGAGTTACAAACATTTTACACTTTTATTACAATTTTAAAGCCATAAAACAAAACAAAAAAACAAAACAAAAAACAGTTATATTTATGGTCATAAGAGGGTTAAACGTGATAAATGTTTCACCTCCCACAAAGAGATCTACTTTATTATGTATTTTTTATTGACTATTACTCCATAGAGTTCAGATGAAGGCAACTGGACTTCTTTGGTTTCTTTAAAACATTTCACTTCTCCTCTGAGGAGCTTTGTCAGTTCTGACTGGAACATGGGAGAGTCAAGCTCATAAGCTGTAGCTGTCTGTTGTTATTTAAAGAGCAGAAACTACTCTGAGTACCCCGCCTCTCCATCTCCTGATGAGTCGTTAGCCTCTATTGATGGTGAGTCATGGGCTCGACATACGGGAGACGACAAACGACCGCGATCAGCGAAATTTGTCGCTGTCGCTTTTATTACCTGACACACGGGAGGCGATCTACGGTAGCGGCCAGCGGCAAAGCCGTCTACGCGTTCTGTTCTATGGCGAAATCGAAACTTCCGTTGTTTTGTTTGGCTGTGTCAGGTTGGAGGGAATTAAGGTTATTTAAGCGGTTCAGAGTTAATAAAGCGGTAGATATGATGTTTCACAAGGTGCTGCTAGAGTTATGTGAAATCTTACTTGTGATTTTACTATAAAACATAATAATAATCAACTTCTCCTCCATGTTTGCTCAGAGATGTGCGGAGCATCCTGTCCGCTCATTGGTCAGTGAATGAAACCTCCGTTGATTGGTCCTCGCCCGAGCGACAGCGATGAAAAGTTGAAAATGTTTCAACTTTCTGGGATCGCGTCGCTGGGTCGTCCGTGCACGACACGTGCACGAGTGCAAACTTTCACACGCACGTTTTTTGCGTTTCGCTTGGTAGGAGAGAGACCCGCGATTATCACTTTGTCGCGCATGTCTCATTGAAAATGAATGGAGGAGAGGCGATGTCGCCTCCCGTGTGTCGAGGCCATTATCGTGTTGATTAGATGCAGGAAGATGTGACCTAGACTGAAACTGAATGAGATTCAAAGCTGCATTATAGGTACTGGAAAGGTGAAATCTAAGCCCCGCCCCTATTTAAAGTGGGGTTTTCACGTTTGACATAGATAGCTTCTTTTACTCCTCTCCCCATCTATCTTCTCTGTCCAGAATGTGGACTTTGTCATCTTCAAAGGTGTGTCCCTTGTCCTTCAGGTGAAGGTGGACTGCAGAGTTTTGACCTGAAGAGGCGGCTCTCCTGTGTTGTGTTATGTTCTTGTGTAATTGTTGTTTAGTTTCTCTAATGTAAACATCTGGACAGTCCTCACTACACTGGACTGCATAAACATCCCCACTGAGCCCAATGAGTTTGGGTGTTTTGTCTTCTGGATGGACCAGGTTCTGTCTGAGGGTGCTGTTGGGTTTAAAGTTTACCGGGATATTGTGTTTGGAGAAGATTCTTCTAAGTTTCTCTGAGACTCCTGCCACGTACGTGATGATGGTGCCTTTGTGTAAAGGGTGTTGTTGTTAGGTTGGTAGCAGAGCTCTCATGTTTAGTGTTAAGTTCAGTGAGATCATGGAATGGGATCAAGAATTTTCTACTGACAGGAAAAAGATCTCAGCTAACATAGCTGTAGATCACATGGATAAGTCTCTGTGGTGCATTTATTTTACATTTATTTTACTACCTCTTACTAGAGCTGTCTTTAGTAGGTGCAAAATATATTTGGTTGTACACCTGTGCAATAGCAATAAAGTATGTTGATTCCTGTTAAATGTACTTCCTGAATGAGTGACCTTTTCAGGCTAAAACAACAAAATGACAAAAACAGACAGAAGGACGACTTCTTTCTTCTTTTATAATGCGTTGCATCACCACCTGGTATCAGAACAGGACTCAGTATTGGAAGATAATCAAAAATCAAACAACTTGGACTCAGATCAGGGGCAGAAATGTGGTTATAACACCTCTAGATATAAGTCAGCTTTATAAACTAAAACTGTTATTTATGAACTAACATTAACATTAACACTAATGACACTAATTGATATATTTTTATTATGTTGTTTGAACCCAAGGGTTTCATTAATTGAATTTTCTACCTTGTTGGATTGCTCCATAAGTGCCCCTTTTTTTTTTTTACCTGGAGCACCCGCGCCGTCAAAGTTCACTGCACGGCCCTGAAGAAGATACATATTTGGTTTGTACACTAAATATTTAGTTAAATAGTTAAATATTTCGTTTGGATGCTAAATACATATTTAAGAAGGCAAATATTTAGTTTGCAATCAAAGTATTTAGTTAAAAAGTTACATATTTAGTTTGGATGTTACATATTTACTTAAAGTTAAATATTTAGTTAAGAAGGTAAGAATTTCATTTGTAAACAAAATATTTCATAATTAATTATTAATAATGAATTATTTTTCGGAACAATTTTTCAGAAATGTACAGTAGAATTAAATACAAATAATCATAAGTTAGTGTTTGTGGAGACTTTAATATAGATATTCTAAATGCACACAATCATACACAAATAATTTATTAATTATGTGTTTTGTTAAAGATTCCGTCCAACAATTACACACCCTAACAGGATAGCTATAAATACTGCAACTCGTATTAACAACATATTAACAAATAGTTACAGAAGTAAATACTGTATATGATGTCAGCATTTTCCCCACATTTTCTAGATACTGCACCAGTACGATCTCTAAAAAGACCTTAAATGGTCAATTAAGTTATTTTATCTCACCTTTCTCTGTCTCCTTTCTTTTTTAAATGTATTGTAAAAATATTTCCTAGTTGGTGTGGTAATAAAACAGTTTATGAACATTTCCATAAATGTCCTTTTTTATATTAATATTCATTATTGATTAATAGTTCTCTCTGTTTTAATGTCAGGTTTCTACCAAGTGTTAGAGATTGTTTGGGGTGTTACCTTAATCAAGTGGTCTTTTTTCCTTTTTACTAAGTACTTTTTAGAATACCAGGACAGGACGGATGGTGTAGGTTTACGTTTATTAGATTGATACATAAATATTACCAACAAGAAAGTGTACGTTGGTGTGTGTCAGAAACAGCGTAAGGCTTAATGTCTTTTCCACAAAAACCAGGTGATGGGCTGGTCTCCAGTCAAAATGCCCAGGCTGAATTTTTGTCCCAGTCCAGCCCTGCCAAGGAGGGAAGGGTGCATCTAATCACCTTTTTCGCCACTCTGATGACCTTCTAATATCTCTTTTTTTCAGCTACTTTGCACCCCGCGTACCACACAGGGATAGCGTAAGTCATCACGCTCTCAATGATTGCTTGGTAGAAAGACACCAGGAGGTTGGTCTGCAGCCTATTCCACTTCAGGACCCTCAGGGAGTGCAGCCGCTGTTGTGCTTTTTTGACCAAGGCAGTGGAATTGATTGTCCAGGACAGATCCTCCGAGATGTAAATCCCGAGAAACTTAAAGAAGGGAACTCTCTCCACCTCACCTCCTTTAATGCAGAGAGGGCGGGTTTTGGAAGTCAATAATCATCTCCTTGGTCTTCTTGATGTTAAGAGAGAGGTTGTGGTCATCACACCATTCTGATAAATGGCGAACCTCATCTCTGTATGCTGCGTCATTGTTGTTATGGATGAGTCCTACAAGAGTGGTGTCATCTGCAAACTTAATGATCTTATTAGAGCGATGAATAGGAATGCAGTCCTGGATGTAGATGGTGAACAGCAAGGGGCTTAGCACACAGCCCTGAGGGGAGCCAGTGCTGAGCATCAGAGTGGATGACGGCCTGTCACCAAACCTGACAGCCTGTGGGCGACTGGTGAGGATATCTTTGATCCAGCCACAGGTGGTGGGGGGAGGTTCAGATTGATCAACTTGGCTACAAGAATGTTTGGGAATATGGTATTAAAAGTAGAGCTAAAATCAATAAAAAAGCATTCTAACGGAGGTTCCGGGGTTCTCCAGATGTTGCAAAGAGGAGAGGAGAGCATTAGATATGGCATCCTCAGTGGACTTGTTTGCTTTATATGAAAACTGGTAGGGATCCATGCTGGGTGGGAGGAAGTCCTTGATATGTTTTTGCACCAGCCTCTCAAAGCACTTGGTCACCACCGGTGTGAGAGCTATGGGTCTGTAATCATTGAGACTCTTCATTGTAGTAGACTTGGGGAGTGGGACTATTGTTGTTGATTTCAGACAATATGGAACCGTAGACAAGGAGCAATTGAATAATTTGGTAAATACCAAGGACAGTTGTTCTGCGCAGTTCTTCAGCACCTTGCCAGGAATACCATACGGACCTGCCGCTTTCCTCTGATGAACAGCCCTGAACACGGTGCGAACCTGTTGTTCTTGAAGTGTGAGTATTTGTGTATCTGAACTGAACTCAGCAGGTGATGTTATAGAAGTGATATTAGTTGTGGGGAAGCTGGTATTCTCAAAACAAGCAAAGAAATAGTTCAGTTCCTCAGCTAATGAAGCTCCTATTTCAGTGCTAGATCTGCTATCTTTGTGTTTGGTAATATGTCTCAGTCCTTCTCAGACCCTCCTTGGGTTGCTGTCAGCCAGATATTGTGACAGCCAGAAAGTAAAATGACACAATTTGTTAAGATATGATTACATTATTGCTGAACGCAATAATTACCATCTTTTTCATGTTTGTGTTTAGAATCTTCTTCACTGGTTTGGCAGCAAAAAACAAACATTATGGTGCTCCCCCAGAGGTCATGTTGTGTGCTCCAGTAACAAAATGACTAAATCCTGGTTGTTTGCGAAGTAATAACGGCTGCTTCTGACATGCTGTCATTAAAAGTCTTTCTCAATTGTTTATCCTATTTAAAGTTCATACTTTTAAATGCCCCGCTTAATTGTAAACTTCATAGGAATCTGATCACTGTTTTTGATGAAAGGGGACCCTTTATGCAAAATTCACCTTCTGCATCCTCTTGTGCTGCCATATGGATCTCTACTGCCTCTATAAACACTCCAAACATGGAAAAATACCCATCCATTCATTTCCTGTCAGTGTTTAATTTTAGTAATTATGTACCTAAAACAAGCTGTTTCAAAAAGTCCCCGTTTGTGATGTCACATCAAGGAAAAATGATTAGTTATTCCTGGAATGAACAACAGAACTTTTATAACTTAAATAAAATAGTCCGAACATGTCCCCATGGATGGAATAGAATATATGTTACAATGTGATGTTGTTGCAAGTCCCAGCAGCCGGTCAAGGCTTAGAAACAGTGGTCAGAGACAAGGGTCACACAAGGGTCAAGAGGACAATAGTTCAGGACTTGCTGGCGAGGACAGAACTAGGCAAAGGGTCAAAAGGCAGGCTGGCTTCTCTGGATCCACCCATGGGTCCACCCATGGGCCCGCCCCTAACTCCACCTCTGGCGGGAAAAGAAGGACTGGAATGGAGTGAGGACAGTCCATCTGGACCCAGAAGTTCTCAGGAATGCTGAAGGAAGATCTACAATTTGCTACCAACTTGGAAGATTTATGACCTGTGCTCCCATTCCAGGAGTGCAACATGAACTTTTGTGCCCTCATGTGAATACTGCATGTAGTGAAAATGATACCAAATGTCTTATGTAGAGCTAAAAAAAGTGTATTTGGTAAATGACCCCTTGACCTAAACTGTCAGGAGAGAATGACTTGTGACTCTTACATTGTTTAGAGCAGTCTCAGGAATGATATAAAAGGATGCAGCTCAGATCGGGCTAAGAGAGTTTTGGGGAGATTCTGAGAAGACAAGAGCTAGTGTAAACTAACTCTTATTTAATCATTTTGAACTAATTCCTCCGTGGGGGATAGCAGCTGTTTTTCACTTTACCCATTTTTGTATTTTGATTTTGTAATAAACCTTTTTTGAAAAAGAAACATAATCCTGATTCTTTCAGGTTTTCCCTAAAGCTTCACGTTTGGGGCCCTGTCCATAAATTGCACAGAGGTAAGCATGTCGATCACAGGTCTCTGAATTATCAGGACTTACTTTGCAGTTTATAATAAAATAATATAAAGAAACCTTAAGATAAGGGGAGTTTTAACTCCCCCCTCCTTGCGAGTAACGAGTTGTCTTAAGGGCGATAAAAACAGAATATTAGAGGTTATTTTTGGCTCTGATTGCAGGTTGAAAAAGTCTCTACCAGCTGGAAGGTTGGATTAATAAATAAATTGATAAACTTATGATAGCCTGATCAACTAGCATAAATCATTTTATAGTTACCAACCTCCCACATAAGCTGTTAGAGGCGCAATTAATCCGGATAATCCAAAAAATTGCTGAGAGGCTTGGCTTGCCTCCAGACTTCTCTCTAGTATCTTAACCAAAAGGTAACGAGTTTAAAAGAAGTGGAATACTCTGAGGATTGCTATTCGTGCAAGTCATTTCACCTTTAAAATAAAAGACACGGTTCTAATTAGGTGGTCCAAACCCGGGTCTAGTACGATTAAACTCGCCGACACCCCCACTCGAACCCTGATGGATGCACCATCTCATAAGTTCTAACGCGACATGGCGCAACAACGTGGGGCTGATGAGTGAAGGTTCAAATATTAGATACCGGACTATCCGACGTAGAACTAAGTGTCTTTTAGGCTTATAAAAGCTTACGCGCTATGGACCTGATACACTTATAACCTTGGAGTGAAAACCGCACCAATTTCTCGAAAAGGAAAGAAATTTGGGAGAACGGACGATTAACTCAAAGAGGTATAAAGAAATCACGGCTTTCCGACGTAAGAATAGCCAAGGATAAAAGCTAGGAAAAAAAATAAAAATAAAAAGGGATAAAGAGTAAGAATAAAGAATAAGACGTGAAAACGAATAAAAATAAATAAATAAAAAAGAAAAGAGAAACTTTCAACCAGCCATGGCAGATAGATCTTTAACGGTAAAACCGGAAAATATTGTCCTTAATGTGAGATTTGTCACCGGAGAAATAGCGACATTTGAAGGTGAACCACAAAGCGTTTTGGCAATATCCTGTAACCGGAGCTTTCAGAACGAGAACGGCACAGCTCAAGCCGCAGCGTAGCGCTGTCCGAATGCAGAAACTCAAGTAAAGAATAATCATGTATTTCCGTTAGTGGGTGATTTAGTGATTCTAGCAGAACAACAAAATGATCCTGTTTTTAATTAGATAGCGTGGTGTTGTTGGGAAAATCCAGCGAAACTCCCCACGGGCGAGCAATATGAGATCCTTCTGGGATTGCTTGAGCAAATACCAACCGGACCGGAACCTTTAGTTCTGACCCCATTTGGAGTCGGGCAGTACCGATGTGATCAGGGAGCGATGTACTCTGCTATGGCGAAGTTCGTGGTTCAACAGGCTAATGATAGAACAATTTACTTCTTATCTAGAAGCAAAAATGAGGCAATTCAAATGAGACAGGCGTTATGTAACTGACTGGGGATCACGGAGCTCCAAGCGGAAATGTATCGGAGAAGAGCTGCGGTCGAAATGTCGGCCTCCTGGGATGAAGTCCCATCGGTTCCGACCGCGCCCCCTTTGTATCCAGCGCTCTGCGGGGAATTCCCTGTGAGCCCCGGTTCCGAGAGCGGATTTCCTCCACCCCCACCGAACCCGCCTGACGCGGTTCGGCCGGCGCAGTGGAACCCGTTTCTACATGTACAAACCCCTTCTCAGGTGCCCATGAGAGGAGCGGAGAGACCGCCCACTGAACAGCATGTTGCTGCGTGGGAGAAAGACGAGACTCAGAGACGGTCAGGGGCTGAAAGGACTCCAAACCCAATTCCTTTTCCCCCGTTAGAACCGCATAGTCCCGCGGCTCCTCCGAATCATGTTATGATAGGTCATGAACCGGTGATAATTTTGTCAGGCGAGAAAATAGATGCGGAGATACGAGAGGAAGATGTGTTGATCTTTCTGAAAGATCCACAAAGTTCTGCCGGTACCACGTCCTCTTTAAGTTCTCTGAGGAGACTTTTAGGGGCAGAAAGCAGAAGCTCTATGATCCCGCTGGTAGATCGTAATTACGAAGCTGGAGAAATTACTACTCTCTTAGACAAGCAATTAGGGAATCTGGAAGGTCGTGTCAGCGCTATTTCCATAATTAACGTAGACCCTCATAATCCCGACATCTCTTTTCACCACGCTTGGGAGCGGGTGGTGTCAGAATCCTTGGATTTAGGAGCGCGACGGCTAGTGTTTAAGCTTAATAATAAACCCCAGGTGTGTCGGATAACTGAAGCATATGGTGCAGGTTTGGTGATTTATTCCGAAGCCTCTAGCAGGCTAGGAGACATTCCGGTTGTAATTTTAGTGGATAAATTAACCTTGCCGCGAGTAGAGAAGAAAGTCAAACATTGGTTTGAGGCCAGAGACAGAAGCAGTTAGAGTGAAGCTGAATCGGAGGAAGAACAGGGTTCCCAACTGGTGGTGCGTGGCACACCCAAAGGGACGCTCAGGTCAGAATGCAGATCCCAACAAAAATGCAGCACTCGGATCCCTGGAGGCAAAACACCTGAAAAAGTGAGTTGGTTATCCCCAGTTACAGCCCATGAGCAAGATGAGAACAAAGAAAATGTAGAGCAGCAACCCCAGAGAGCAGAAAAAGGAGATGAGACAAATCCTATAGTTTATGGCATTAGAGGACTAAATAAGAAAAGCCGTCCAGTACAGATGAAATATTATGACCCTCAGGCACCTCCTAACATAGGCCCAGTTAGACCGGTTCCAGAACCAGGACGAGGCCAGTTTGCAATTAATACAGAGGGAGACCAGAGTTATGCAGGAGAAGAAGCAGAAAATCCTTTTCCAGACTGGTACCTGTAGATGGCTTCACGGCTTCAGCAATTCAAGCAGCAAAAAGTAGGGAAGAAGTCATGTTGCAATCAGGATGGGGGCAACCTTTTAAGCATGCTTATTTGGGACAAGGATATGATTTTTATCGAGGTGGATGTATGGCTAGAGATTCGGCAGTGAGAACTCACTGCTATTCGCCGTTCAACCCCTCCCAACCTTTGGATGTAAACCGAAGCACTCCGCAGGGAGGACAGCTTAATTCAATGCCTAAGGAAAGAATCCTAGAACAGGAATATTCCCCATATTGGCAAACTGCTCAGGAACAGTCAAGAGTAAGCTTAGGACATTTTGATCATACCATCCTGCCACAAAGAGCATCGGGTGAGACAGATGCTGGTTATGTACAAAGACTTCAGGATCGAGGTATGACGATTGAACAACTTTCAAGTCCAGAGATTTCTCAGGTTATAGCATTAAAAAACGATCTGCGTTTAACCCCAGGAGCCTCGCTGATGTCCTTGGCGGAGAGTTCTCCCAGAGGGATTGGTGAGGATTCTGGTGAACGACGGAGGAAAGCTTTAAGTGCTGAAATCAGTACAGGAAAAGTTACATTAGCTGGGTGTTTGGGAACAATCGCAGGGCTTTCCCAAGTCCAGCAGGAAAAACTTTTAGCTGATCTGCCCGGGGGATTAATGATGGCTGCGATGTGGCCTAATCTCTCTCCTGCAGAAAAAATCCGACAAGCGCAGGCGTGGGATCGCACAAGGGAATTTAAGCAGTCAAAAAACGAATTAGGACGGCAGGCCGGAAACAGATTGAAAGGTCAGATACCATCCCCTCTGCCCCCTCCACACCAACAGCAAGGGAGCCAATCAGTGAGCTCTCAACCGAGGCAACTCCCACCCAGGACAGAACCGAATCAGAACCAGAGATCCAGGGGTCAGTTGGACCCAAATGCAAGGCCGTTTTTCATGGGACCCCCCGGCTGCCCTGTGGCTTGACCCAGGAGAGCGAACCCGGAGGAGTGGGCCCGGATGACCAAAGAACAGAAAGAGAAATTGATCCAATCAATCAAAGATTGGGACGCGAAATACAACAATCAGAGAAACCGACCACCACCACAACAAAAGTAGAAATAATCGAGGCGCTCTCATCTCATACGCATTGGGATGGAGAGTGGCTTAAAGTAAAATACGAAAATACAAAATACATTTTAGATACCGGGGCATTAATATCAGTAAAGCGTGAAAATAATCCGATGGAACAAATAGGATACAAGAATGTGATACTCGCAGACGGCTCTGTACGTAACATGGCAGTTCATAAAGACGAACAGGGCATTCTTTACATAAAAGGTGCAGAAAACTTAATTAGTTTAAAGGATTTAGTAAAAATAGCAAAAGACCCAGCACTGCATGTGAGTTTTTTAGGTGAATTAAATATGGACAGTCTCATTAAAGAGCAACTGGAGAAAACTAGTCTGGACCCACACAAACTCAGAGAAATAATCCAAAAAGGTAATTGGGCTACACACAAAAATGATTGTGGCAGAGTAAAAGAACAATGCATTATTAAAGGAGCGATGCCTGCCAGGGAAAAGCAGTATCCGATCAGAGAAGGAAGAGATGAGATCAGGTGTACTCTCGCTGAGCTTAAAGAAAAAGGGATAATCGAAGAGAAAGATACATTATCCAACTGTCTTCCCATTCAAGCTGTTCCTAAACCTGATGGCACCTACAGACTGGTACACAATTTGAAAGGATTAAATATAGTGACACCGCACAACGTGCGTAAAATTTTTGACCCGTATATGCAGCTCCGAACCATGCCTATTAAAAAATATAAAACATGCATCGATTTGGCTAACGGCTTTTGGTCTGTACCTTTAGCGCAAGAAAGTCGAGCTAAAACTGGATTTACATTTGAAGAAAAGCATTATCAATGGTGCGTTTTGCCAATGGGATGGGTAAACGCGCCGAATAAATTTCAAGGAGTCGTACAGTCATATCTGGAAGGTTTACCTGTCGTTCAATATATCGATGACATATTTTTCACGCATGATTGTGAAAGCGAACACCTGAAAACTTTGGACGAGGTGGTGACCAGACTGACATGTGCGGGATTCAAACTCAACTTGAAGAAAAGCCAGCTAGGACGCACAAAAGTTACGTTCCTAGGTTTTGAAGTGTCAGATTCAGTGTCGGTAACTTCCACCTATCTGCAGAACATAACACCCCCGCGTGACTTACTAACGATGGAAGGTGTTATCGGACAGCTTCAGTACATTTCCAGCAACGTCCGTGATTTTCGAAACATCATTGATCCCATAATGTCACTTAAAAAAGGTCTCAGAACCAAAGTGGGTCAGATCTGGTGACGCACAACCGCAAACTGAGCTCCCAGGAGCTTGAGACTTATCAAGCAGTGATGGTTAAAATAGGTGCTAATCTAGTGAATCTTTCAAAAAGAGAGCATCATGAACCATTAGCTGTAAGAGTGATTGTAGGACAGGATTTCACAGAGTGTTTATTTCAGAACTATGACAGCAAGAGTCTGATAACATGTAAGGGCTATAAGCTCGCACCAACAGAGGGCCGTTACACGCCCAGCGAAAAGGTGCTGACCACCCTGATGAAACATAAAGATATGATGTTCGCTCTGGCCGGATCGCAAAAAATCATAATTCAATCTACTGATTATATGATTAAAGAACTTCGGAAAGATCTCCTCCCACAGGCGAGGGCCGTTTTACCCAGATGGGCAAAGTGGGAGATGTTATTGGCAAACCCGCAGATTCACGTGGAAGGAGAAACAAAACTTAAGCCTGACAGGAAAGAGGTTGTTAAACCCATAAAACCAGAGGCAGTTTACTACACTGATGGATCTAAGAAAACAGCAGATGCAGACTTCTGTAAGTGGGGGTTTGTGAGACAGCTAAAGGACAGGAAATATCAACAAACTGGACAGGCTGTCGGGTCCGCTCAAACTGCAGAGTTGACGGCCGTTGTCATGGCGCTTGCTGACGCGTGTAAGCTGAAACTTAAATCAGTAAGATTGGTCACAGACTCTAAATATGTTAAAGACGGGCTAGATGATCATTTGGCATTTTGGGAAGCTAAAGATTTCCAGAAAACTGATGGAGAAAGATTGGAACACGCTGACTTGTGGACCTTAGTATCGTGTTATAAGAAGAAATTACAGATTCAGGTGACACATGTAAATAGCCATACAAATGGAAAAAGCGAGGATGAGATTGGAAACGCAGAAGTGGATGAATTAGTACAAGCTCGAGCTTTGTTTTTACCCACAGCGTTTTTACAGAACAGGAGCGCTGCAGCTGATGAAGAGCTGGTGACATTTGCGCATAAAAATTACGGACACGTAGGAGTGTTGCGTTTGCGTGAGATTTTCAAAAAAGAAAAGATTTCTGTACCAAAGCTAAAAGAACTAACAGCACGAGTAAAAGCAACGTGTGAGTCGTGTAAAGAAAAAGGAGGGGCTCAACCCGTGATTTATGACCATTTGCCCATCATGTGTGATGTGCCGGGGGTGCATTTCAGCACGGATGTTGGTGAATGTGCCTCGAGAGGAGTGAACGGGCATAAGTTCTTTTTGGTAATCAAAGATAATGGACCAGGTGATCAGAGCAAGATAATACCGCTGAAACGTGTCACAGGAAATACGGTCAGCATGGCCTTATCTCTACACCTGCCCCTCACATGTGAGTCACTCCGTTCGGATGGAGGACCTGAATTTAAGAATGACAAAGTTTCTTGTCTGCTTGAATCAAGGGGGATAAGACGCATTTTTTCTATCCCATACGAGTCCCACACTAACGGAATAGCAGAAAGAACAGTTAGGACGATAAAAAATCACATCCTGACTAACCTGAGCTCCCGATGGGATACACCGGAAGGAGTTTCAGAACTAAATGTGATCCTTAATAGGACGAAACTGAAAAGAGCTGAGAAAAAAACTAACCCGGAACACGTCTCTGTGTTACAGAAAGGTGAAAGAATTTGGGTCAAAAGAGGACCGGTTCGAAAAGGAGATTGCATTAAGCATAACGTAAGTGGTCCCTTTATAATAAAAGACGTAACTGGGAACGTGGTTTTAACTGACACTGGTTTGCGCGTTCACCCTCATCAAGTTATAAAATAACTCTGAAAAATAAAATTAATTAATTAAAAAAAATAAAATAAAATGAAATAAAATTTTTTTTGATTAATTACCTGATTGAAGGTCATGGCTGGGCCAAAATCTAGTGAAGAAATGACTTGTAAGATCTCAGGTGCTCCGGGCCTAATTCTGTTAACGAAGGGGGATTTTGTTAAAGATTGTAAAGTGGCTATGTTTCCGGGCTTCATAGAATCTGCAAATGTGTATCGTTACGCGCAATGGGGAGGCTTGAGGCCGGGAACATGCGTGATATGCGGATCTCTGTGCACCCTAATTAAATGGTCGGGGCTCCGGGAGCAGAAGCCCACTCACCTGGAGAGAGGAACGGACTTGCATACAGGTGCAGTGGAGCTGTCTGCTCCCATTAAAATATGTTTTTGCGGAACCTGCTTGAGGAATAATCCAGGCATCATCTCCTGGCAGGTCTGTGAATGCACCCACAGAGGTGAAATCAAAGATGGGTGCTGTTTCACGAAGAATGGTGTTTTGACTACCTGCTTACCGACAAGCCAGCCAAGTATGTTTTTTGTAGGAGAGCTGCTCAGGAATCCTAGCCTGGTGAAGCCAGTTAGAGATTTATGGGTGGAAGCTTATCCATTTGTGTTCAAGCTCAAGACCAGAGAAAAAGGACTGGAAGAGCTTCAGGCTCGGTCCAAATTTGAGTCTATTAAGAGCTTGATATTAGGACAGCAATTTGGTACGCTGGCTGATGCATGGGAAACAGGTACACAGATTGGGGTAACTCAAGAGTATAAAGATGACAGATGGGGAACTTATCTGTCAGGGACTCTTGACTGGCATACAGGATTGTCTGTTCAGGAGCCCCCAGGGATGCGTAAGCGTGTTACATCATACCTGGTTGAGCTGAAGAGTCTTGGACCGGGGCAGAGCGTAAGTTCATGCCTTATCAGTTAACTCTGGTGGAGGTAATAGACCTGTCGGGTCGCATTTGCAGCTCGGCTGTTAACTTAGTGACCACCCGGAGAGGGGAGGCATATTGGCCTAAGATTTATGGGACTGCTCACACTAGAATGTCTCGTAGAAGGCTGGTTTCCAATCTGACTCTAACTAACTAGAGCAGGGCGCTTTCATTTCCTGCAGATTTTTATGCTTCTGTTTTGCAGATGTTGTCTACTCAGAAGCATAAGAGGGAAAGCAGCAGAAAACGAAAAGTGGTCAGGTATGCAACTCCGGCTGGAGTTGACCCCAAAGTTAAAAAGAAAAGTGTAAATATTCCGAAAGGGAAGAATTGGATAATAAAAGGGATTAAATGGGCCTTTTTTATCCTTTTTGAATTTAGCCTTATAGGATTAAGTATAGCGATTGCATATGGGGTACATGTATATCTCCGAACGTATCATGTGTCCTCGGTGACATAACATAACTCACGGAGGACCACAACAATTAGTAGGGAATTGGAATGTATCCAAAATTAAGCTGTTATGGCCCAAAGATTTTAATGAGAATATAACCACCTGCATGATAGCAACACAGATTGGATTCAAGATTTGTAGTGTAACAGGGAACAAAACTGGTTGCCTGCGCTTGCCCTGTGGAGAAAATGGATTTGACCGGATCATGGCTACACCCTCCGTGACAACATTTTCTGCAGCAGAGCAGGAGGAGAAGAATGACACGGAGTGTGGTGAGACCGGCCCATGGGCGGAGTATATGGCAGTCTTAATGGATCAGACAGGATCCACAGAGCTTGATCGATCTTGTCAGATAATATTAAGGAAAAAGAAAATCTTAAATCAAACTTCAGGTGAAGTAGAGTTGTGGGTTTACAAATATTGCCTTAGAAATGATTTAGAATGGGGACACAACTTCACCACTTTCAGAGTAATAAAAATAGAGAGATGGTGGCCTCGTAGAATCGAATTTGGGTGTTTTCAGACCAAAGACAGTAGTTTAAGTTCTTGGCAAACAGGAAATATTACGCATTGGTATCAAAGATTATCAAGAGGGAGAGAACGAAGAGATGTTTGTCCGACCCCCCCTCCTAATACAACACTGAAATATGATTCCTTGTCCATGATAGAAGAGAGTCACATGTGGCAGAAGGTAAAGGATAATGTGATTAAATGGTTATCAAAAGTACCCCCTGCAATGTCTGATTCCCTGGCTGAGGCAGAGGAAGGTGAAGAAACCGTTCCTCTCTTTCTGGAGCCCGGTGTGCGGGGTAAGAGATCTACTTCAGACTTAGCTCGACTCTTACGTAAAGGTCATAGTGAATATGCAAACTACACAGGATATCAGAATTATATACTTCCCACTAATAGTACATATTTTAACTGGACATTTTTCTGCCTCCATAATGAGGTAGGCCTTCAGCCACAAGGATGGGAACTGCATAAAATAAAAGACACTCTTTATACAGAATGGGTTTATGAGGTTCCTAATTTTAAACACCCAAAAGTAGTGCAATGGATGAAAAAGGATCAATCTGATCCCACTAACTTAGATACAGGATTTCATGCATGGAATGAGGAAACTAGACTCTGTTTAACCAGGAAAGCGAATAACAGCGCTGTATGGCAGGGAGGCGAGCCACTTAGAATAAGGATCGCAGGAGCATATTATCAAAAAGGTACAGCTACTCCTGATAGTATAATTGAGGCAGACTCCATCTTCGAAGCAGTAAATGAAATGATTAGACCAACCCATAAGAAAGATTTTTATCACAGTCCCACATGGGCTAGAAATTATACCTTAATGCTTGAAGGATGTCAGGTGGAAGTCTGTAATAATACTAAAGGGTTAACTAGAAGGATGTGTATTTTTTGGTACTCACAACTATATGGATTAACAGTTGGAGGTCTGCGTCCAGACACATTAGGAGATCGAGAGTTTTTTAAACCTAGGCCTCCTTATTTAAACATAGTTACTTTAGGAACTGGAGAATTATGCTATAAAGTCTTACGTGGTTATATGCAAAGAAATATTCCAGAAGATTATAGATATTATAGGAAAGGAATGTACGAGACATATCCTATGACATACTGGTATGGAGAGGGATATAATAAGCAAAAATATGATTATTACCCCCAGGACACGAGGATTGAAGCAGAAACCTTTGAAAGAAAATTAGTGGGAACTAAAACTCTTGTGATGGAACATGGTCAACTTCGAGTTAAAATAAATTGGTTTTCTATTGATAAAACAAATACTTGGGAAGTAAATGATACAAAGACCGGAAATGGTCTTTTAGATCGTATAATAATTATGAATGATAAAGTTGGAGACTTGGTGCCCCCTGGATTCACAGCCCCAGGAACAACTAAGTGGGGAGCGTTTAGTCTGGTAAATTTTAATTACCTTAACGGGTTAGGCATAGACCATCATGTGTGTTTTAATGAACCTAGAATAGGGAAAAATCCTCAGCCTGAAAGATTCACAATTGACCCTGACGCACCCAAAGAGTTTCCTAACTTCAGGAATTTCCCAAATTGGGACCTGAGAAGTGGTTTTTGCTCACCATTTCGAAGATCGTTAGACCAGCAAAAAGCTGACTGGTTTGATTATTTTGCATATGGCATAAATGGCACATTACGTCATGTGAGTCTGATAGTGCGTGGTGTAGGGGAGATTATGAGTGATAGTGTAGTGCAGGTTTCTAATAGTGTAATTCAAGGAACTTCTGATTCAATGGAAACTTTGGTAAAAGGAGTGAGAGAGCACATCATTAGGCCAGTCTGGGATGCTCTCTTCTGGCCTCTGTGCGCTCTCGGATTGATGTGTGGAGTGATTATTTTAATAATCGGTATGATTTTGGCCTGTAAAAACAACAAGTGGCAGTTGACAGGAAGAAAGCTGTTAGGAGAAAGAAAACCTGACCTGGTGCATCCAGATAAGATGGGAAGAGAGGTGTCAAGACAGGGGGAGCATTAGCCCCCACTCTTGCTGCTCCTGTTTAAGTGCAGGCCTCTCTGCACAGCATGTCACTTGCTCCTTAACTGTCAGTCTGTAACTTGAAGTGAACAAATGGCTCATCAAACTCACCCTGAATCTGAACTGCTTGATGCTCTGAATCTGGAGGTATGTCAGGATTTTATAATTATTTTATCCAGTTTATCTTTAGGATGTTGTGGATATTTCATAACTGGTGTAGACTTGTTGTGAGGATTATTGTTGTAAAACTATGCCTGCAGAGGAATTGTAGTGTGATTCTTCCTGCAGCTTCTGCTGATTTGTTTTCTCCTATAATTAAGAAGTGTTTATGCAGTAATGCAGTTACTTATTGCTTCATAGAATGAGTTATATATCTCATGTGGGACATATGTATGTACCTTACAGATGGACTCGATCCTGCAGAATATCACACAGGGATTAATCCCCTCTGCAAGTCCACCAACTGTTTTCTCTCTGAATGGCACATACTATTTGTGCACCGTGAACTGCAGGAGGGATGGATTGCCTCAGACTAAGACTATCGGGCTCCAGTGTGAACATGCTACGATGAATAAACGCTGCGTGTCTTGCAGGTTTATTCAGTACGTCCAGACCAAATGGAAAAGGGATTCAAGCGGGAGGCTGGTCAGGAGGACGACGTACTAATGTTGTCCTCTCCGGGAGTAAATGACCTGCTTGAGGGGACCCACGACGAGGAGCTGACAACGGCACCCTCATCTGACGTGGCTGAAGAGGTTGTATCAGTAATGACGGCAGCTTCGACATGTGTCCCGTGTCCTGATGTGATATGTGAAATCCCTATGGTCTGTCTAAGTAAGGAGCCAGCAGGCATTCCTCCCCTGTCCGAATCGCACCTGGGAGAGAAATGAGATGGAGGATTAAATCCCAGAAGGGGTGTTACTTTGTTTGTCAAGGCAAGATTATAGATTGCTTTCAGTTTATGAATATTTTGTCTGTAAAGACTGGATGGTTCGGCCCAGAAGTCTGTGACTCTTTTGGGACCGCACCTTTGGTAGATACGAGAAATCATGTTTTGGTTTTCAGCGCCAGCTTCCCACCGCAAATGATGGGATCGCTTCCGCGTGGAGAGGCTCCAGTGATGGATTTATCTTTATTCTTTTTGGGCGAAGATCCCACAGATGGAAGGAGGCAGTTTAAAGGTTATGTAACCACCCGCAAAGGGACCTTGTGCTTACCCGTAGCTGATGATGGCATTATGATGAGAATGAGGGTTGATGTGGAGGCCACAGTTAGGTGTCTGAGTGTTCAGCCGTTCCTGAGTGAGATGGATGCTAGATTTATGAAGGCTTGCATTGCTGCTCTATCCTTTTATGGTCCTTTGCCTAAGTTTGTCCCCGTGGGGGATGTTGCAAGTCCCAGCAGCCGGTCAAGGCTTAGAAACAGTGGTCAGAGACAAGGGTCACACAAGGGTCAAGAGGACAATAGTTCAGGACTTGCTGGCGAGGACAGAACTAGGCAAAGGGTCAAAAGGCAGGCTGGCTTCTCTGGATCCACCCATGGGTCCACCCATGGGCCCGCCCCTAACTCCACCTCTGGCGGGAAAAGAAGGACTGGAATGGAGTGAGGACAGTCCATCTGGACCCAGAAGTTCTCAGGATTGCTGAAGGAAGATCTACAATTTGCTACCAACATGAAGATTTATGACCTGTGCTCCCTTTCCAGGAGTGCAACATGAACTTTTGTGCCCTCATGTGAATACTGCATGTAGTGAAAATTATACCAAATGTCTTATGTAGAGCTAAAAAAGTGTATTTGGTAAATGACCCCTTGACCTAAACTGTCAGGAGAGAATGACTTGTGACTCTTACATTGTTTAGAGCAGTCTCAGGAATGATATAAAAGGATGCAGCTCAGAACGGGCTAAGAGAGTTTTGGGGAGATTCTGAGAAGACAAGAGCTAGTGTAAACTAACTCTTATTTAATCATTTTGAACTAATTCCTCCTTGGGGGATAGCAGTTGTTTTTATTTACCCATTTTTGTATTTTTGATTTTGTAATAAACCTTTTTTGAAAAAGAAACATAATCCTGATTCTTTCAGGTTTTCCCTAAAGCTTCACGTTTGGGGCCCTGTCCATAAATTGCACAGAGGTAAGCATGTCGATCACAGGTCTCTGAATTATCAGGACTTACTTTGCAGTTTATAATAAAATAATATAAAGAAACCTTAAGATAAGGGGAGTTTTAACTCCCCCCTCCTTGCGAGTAACGAGTTGTCTTAAGGGCGATAAAAACAGAATATTAGAGGTTATTTTTGGCTCTGATTGCAGGTTGAAAAAGTCTCTACCAGCTGGAAGGTTGGATTAATAAATAAATTGATAAACTTATGATAGCCTGATCAACTAGCATAAATCATTTTATAGTTACCAACCTCCCACATAAGCTGTTAGAGGCGCAATTAATCCGGATAATCCAAAAAATTGCTGAGAGGCTTGGCTTGCCTCCAGACTTCTCTCTAGTATCTTAACCAAAAGGTAACGAGTTTAAAAGAAGTGGAATACTCTGAGGATTGCTATTCGTGCAAGTCATTTCACCTTTAAAATAAAAGACACGGTTCTAATTAGGTGGTCCAAACCCAGGTCTAGTACGATTAAACTCGCCGACACCCCCACTCGAACCCTGATGGATGCACCGTCTCATAAGTTCTAACGGAACCGGTAAATAGGACGGGCACGCGACAATGTAAAGAAGTTCATTATTCTTTTTTTTGTTTCCTTAACACTGTCCGTGTTCAAGATGAACCAGTTCTGCGCAGATTAGATCGCCAGTGATCGGCGTGCAGTGCTTGCCGGTTAGATTTGTATCTGACTTGACGCCGACTTGCTCTGACGTAGGCAACGAAAGCCTCGTGAGATCAAGGTGGCCGCAGATTTTGGAGCAAGGAGCTGCAGTTGCTCTCCACCGGCTGCAAAACCTAGGGCATGACGGGGAATGCCTGGCTCTCACCTGATCTAAGATCTGATTGGTTCATATTCTGATCCAAACATCTGGTGGAAGAATGCAAAATGTTAGTTGGTCACATGTGTTCTGTAAATCATGTTATGTTGATGATGATAACTATATAGGCCATGAAGAGAAATGTGTTTTGTGTTATTTTGTCACGTTTCCTATGAACACACTGAAGCTACAGCTGATAAACTTTACTTATTATTACAGTCATATCTTCATATACAATATATGATATCCACAAGCATATGAGGATGTGTTTCGGTTGCTAACAGGCACCAGAATTAAAATTGAAACTTAAACAAGTGTGAACGCTAACGGGATATCTTCATCCATCGTCACCCCCGAGCTACACATGTAGGGAAATCTGTCCGACTTAAACGCCGGCTTTCAGCCACTCCCCCTGATGCTTCCGTCTGCTCTCGTCTGTTTTCCAGGTGAGGCGCAGCTCAACTCAAACACGGCCACTGTAACCTTCTGAGTATGTCAGCCCCTAAACTCCCTCCTTCCCCTCTGCTGTTGGACTCATGAGCAACAATCCTTGGACTGCCCACCCCAGTCGCTTGGTTTCAGTCACTTGACCCTGTGTTGTGTTTGTACCTGAACTGATCTGCTCTGATCAGTACCTACGCTGTTTTGTATAAAGTAGCCGTTTCTCTAAGTATTGCCACTTTATATTATTATTTTATCACAATTATATCCATACTTTCTATATTTACTTATCTCTTATTTTTATCTTTCTTTTTGCACCAAGTACCACAGTAATCTCCTAATTTCACACATATAGCAATAAAACCCTTCTGATTCTGATTCTACATCCCCTCAATCATAAACAAATAAAATAAACAGGAAAGCAAAAACATGGAACATTTTGAACAAAATGAATAAACTTCACTTAGGATTAATACGTTTTTTCAAATGCAGTCCCACAAAGGAGTCATGCTGGATTTAAATGAGCTCTTAAATGCCCAACAGTGAGTCCTGAACTGAATTCGGTTTTTTTCTATAAGGTCTGAAAGTCAGACTGACTTCAGTCTTGTGGGAATTGTGTTGAACCTAAAGTTGGCGGGTTTTTCTGTTTCAGAGTAAATAAATTCTGTCATGGTGACCTTTTCTGAGAAGTAATGTCGCATTTAAAAACAGTCCTGGAACAAGAACATAATCAAACACGATCTTATCCAGCATTAAGTGTCCTGACTGAGAGAACAAGAGACGTTTCTGTGCACCGAGAGCTCTCAGGCTCATTTTATATTACTATTGCCTTTCTGAAGAGGGTCCCAGTGGTCAGAATAAAACATTTTCAGAGTGGGCTCGTCCGCCTGTGAGGCTTTTCTTTTTATTAAATCAACTAAGCCGTCCAATATTTGGATCTGACACGCTGTCCTGAGTAATCTCAAGATAAGCTACAAATAATATCTGCTGCTCCCTGCTGCCTGATGTGGGGTACATTTCATACCCGTGGGAGGCAGGGAACTAATAAAGGCACTTTATCAGCAAGATCAACAAAAAGGAATTAATTCATCTGACAGGGTCAGGAAAAGCCCAGAAAAGCTTCAGTAAAACAGTTAAATGTGGACCTAATCCTCCTTTGTTCCAACATTATCGGATGCTGTCGAGGCTCTCCTCAGCATCTCTCCTGCTTCTTGTCACAACGTGACTAATGAAGTAAATATTTAAGCCTTCCTCTTTCTCCTGCATCCTTGTAACTAGATGAAAAGCTGCTCAGCCACTCCTCGATCTATTTTGAGGTTACATTTCCTCGATGCAGCCGCCAAGCCTCATCAGGAAGCATTAGCAATAGAAAAGAAAGGAGAGCAGGAGAGGCGTATGACTTCCCTCATATTCATCACAGTTCATGTAAAGCACCACGGACAGATCTGACCTTCTGTAAACCCACTGAACATATCTTTTCAAATTTATTATAAAAACACAGAAACCGTCCCTGCTGCCTATTTTACATGTATTTTTTATTATTTTAACTGGTTCGTAAGGTTAAACTATTTTACATGTAGATTGTAAAATCATTTTTAAAGCATCTGTTCCACTATTTCACACACAGATTTAAAAGCACCAGGAAGAAAATAAACATGTCACGGTGTAGGAGGTGGAGACGGCGGACCATGTGTGGTGGGCTGAGCAGGAGGTAAAGATGCAGGCTTCGGATAAAATAAAAATGATTTAATGGCAGGATGGGATGAGCAGAAACACCAGCAGACAACAACAATGAACTGACAAAGGACAAGGGCAAAACAGGTGGTTTAAATACAGAGGGCTAATTAGGGAAACATGGGCAGGTAAATGAGGGACAGGTGAGAACAATAAGGGTAATCATGGCAGGAGAGGAACACAGTCAGGCGGGCAGGGGCAGATCGTGACAAAACATGCAGGCAAAGATGAGAAAACATCAGCTGAAAGGAAGTAAAATGTCTTTATAGAGCAGCTGTGAAACAAGCAGTGTGGACCGAAGTGCTCTACACAGCAATAAGATGCAGTCAGAGCAAACAGAACAAAAGAAATAAACACAAACTACGTCAGGATAAAAATACAGAAACATATCAGAGCAGCTTCCAGAGCTCCTAAACAGAGAGGAGATAAACATAAAAGAATCCAGATGTTTACAGCAGTGTGGAGTTGTGGCCCCTGCAAACAAAGGTTAATGTGCCGGTACAACCGGATGATTGGCTGCTTGGGACGTCCCTGCATATGCCCCTCTGCCTCTTAATTGGCCGGGTTGTTGTGCAGCCCTTAATGGTAGCACCTGTAGGGGTAGGATGAAAGCCTGATCCAAGAAGTTTCAGGAACTCACTCCTGAGTCAATCCGATCACTGAACTCAGGAGTCCCTGTCTTTTTGATTGGTCTTTTGAAAGTCTCCTTTTGATGAATATACTCTAAAACTCCAACATAAGTGTTTAGCCTCCATTTTAGGTGGTGGTTCCACGAGCTGGCTCATAATATATGGCTTACAGATCCAAATTAATTTGGCTACATGATGAATTTAAGGATGTATAAAGCGTATCTCACCTGTATAAATGCACATTTCCATTCTAACAGTGATCATAAAAAAGTTCTAAATCACATCTTTGCAGCAAAAGCGTTTTCTAATTGGGTTTCTGAAACCTCTCATCAGTGTGTGTTCTGCTCAAAGAGCTGCATGTGGCTCCTGATCTACCACATCTCAAGTTTTGTCTCATCAAACATTTTTGTGTTTTGTTCTTGAACCTGAAACACCTGATTAATAAAAAACTAGGATAAAATCAATGAAGGGCTAATTAATTCCATAGTGTCTTGTCTGTTGGTCATCACTGAGGAAAGTTTGAACTCCGTCACTCCGAGGAGCTCGTTGACTCTCATCCACCCGTCTGCAACTGAATTAAATCGGCACCAACTGCAAACACAAGCTGCAGAATCAATTTCTGCCTCAATCCAGTTTTTAATCGACAGCGATGGGTTGAGCGTTGTCGGTGGGTGAGAAGTCGTTACTCACAACACCTGGGGGTTTGTGGCAGTGGATGTAATGAGACCGCAGGGCTCCGTCTCACATCAACACGACTAAACAGCACGAAGCCACTGGAGGATCATGTCTATTATAATGAGACATTTTAAAATCTAGCTGATAGTTACATCATCTGGTGGCAAACGTACCAAAGCCTTAAAGGAATCTCTGACAAACCGTCTCATTGTTAGTAAAACTTAGAGAGAGATAGAATTAGGACTTGTTAATCAGGAGTTTATGAACTCTGTTATAAATGGTTTGATTTCATTCCAGTTTTCTTGCAACAAAAATCTATATCACAAATAAGAATTCATCATGTAAAATCAACTTTTTAAAACTGTGACTATCTTATTACATTGTAATTTCCTCATGAAAAACACCACTAAACAGTTTCTTAATGCATGCACTTTCCTGTCTCAGCTGCAAATTTGAGCTGATGCCAGCAGGCTGCTTTTCAGCTGGATGGAAAACCTTCCTCCCCATCCAGGTAGTCTTGAATCCCAATCCCTCCTCTCCTGGCATGTAAACACTAAGGCCCAGGCTCTTTGTGTAGCTAGTGGGGAGTTTAATCCCTACAGTTGTGAAGAAGTTATTTCTTTCTTATCTAGTTTACACTTTAAATATTGCCTAGAATCCATCCATCCATCCATCCATCCATCCATCCATCCATCCATCCATCCATCCATCCATCCATCCATCCATCCATCCATCCATCCATCCATCCATCCATCCATCCATCCATCCATCCATCCATCCATCCATCCATCCATCCATCCATCCATCCATCTTCCACTTATCCGGAGTCAGGTCACGGGGGCAGCAGCCTAAGTTGAGAGGCCCAGACTTCCCTCCCCCAGCTACTTGAGCCAGCTCTTCTGGGGAATCCCAGACATTCCCTGGCCAGGTGAGAGACATCGTCCCTCCACCATGTCCTGGGTCTCGCTTTAGGCCTCCTCCCGGTTGGACGTGCTGGAAAAACCTCACCAGGGAGGCCTCCAGGAGGAATCCTAACCAGATGCCCGAGCCACATTAACTGGCTCCTCTCGATGGTTCTGGCAGCGGTTCTACTCTGATGGTTGAATCACCTGTTCAGCAGCTCATCAAGGTCTGCAGAAGCCTGTTAATCACCAGCAGATTCAAACCAGATATGTTGAAGCAGAATGTGAGAGAACTGCTGCATAGGAAGACATGCTAGAGGCACCACCTCAGCTGACTTCCTCAGATGTGGAGGAGTAGCTCTAGCTTCGCCCAGATGTCTCTGAAGTTGAACCAAACCACCCTACAGCTCCTTTCAGCTTCATTTCCTGGGTCTCGATGTTTTGGTCACAAGTCAATTTTCAGCATATAGAGTAAATCCAGCAAGTACTTCAACAGGCCAGAGTTTAACAACTCTAGGACCATTTCTTCCTTCTATCACCACGAAACCTCAACCTGAGGCAAAGATTCACTCCAAACATGAACGGAGTATTCTAACAAAACATCTGCAGATAAAATTATTATACTAAGTAAAAACAAAGATTGGAAAGCTTCCCTGTTCTTACTCACCTGATTTAAATGATCTAATGACCTTCTCATCAGACAGTCAAGGTGGGCATGACCTACCAGCCTCAACCAGCTGGTTTAAAGAACAGAAACATCTAAGGAAGGGCTTACCAAGGATCAGCCAGACCAGTGCTTCAGGACAGAACATGAGTGTTTCTAAGGTTTTAGAACTTCTGACCCATAAAATGTGGGCTGCGTAAAACATAACATATGACATCTGTTTATTTATTCACTCATATGAGACCGTGTCTCTTCAGTGTGCCATTAAAACATCATTTCTAATAACATTCAGCAGTCCAAACTTTTCCCTGAGGTTTTGTCCTTGAGCCGTTTCCTTAATGTGGACAAACTGCAGCAGCTTCCATGTAGCAGAAATCCATTTATCTCCCCGAGAGAGATGTCGCGTTTGACATCTGAGCCTCTCGTTTAATGTCTTCTTAGAGATAAGGGCCTGTTTAAATCCAGAGTTTAAAAAGCAAAGCTAAACGCAGGAGACAAATTCAGAAGAGCAGAAAAAAGGAGCCACAAGGCAGCAAGGAGATACCATCGCCTGTCCACCATGATTAGTGATGGCGCTGAGTGAAGGCAACACGAGAAAAAGGGTGAGAGGGTTTTCCACTTTCTGGAGGTATGGTGCTGAGAAGTTTGTGAGAAAAATTAATAACAGAAAATAAAGAAAAAAATGTGGAAAACCTAAAGCAGGTTTTAAGTCTTTTCTCTGTTTTCTCGTCTGTTGACAACAAAAAAAACTCATCTGTTCATCCCGTGTGTGCAGGTGGGATCAGATCTTCCACTCCTCACTGGTGAGGCTTATTTCCTGGTGACTTCAGATCAGAATCGGTTTCCTCGTCGATACTTTGTTTGTAAATTACCAGCAGACGCTTCTATCAGCTGAGCTGTGATTGAGTCTGGGTGCATCAAGCGATGAAACAAAACTGAATCATAACGGCAAACCTCGTAATTATAAGCTCCATGTTCTTTTCTGCTTCAGCGCCCATTCAAACCAGCAATTAGGACGACTGGGCTGACAGGAAAACAATCATCTTCCAATGATTTAATGAAATTCCATCTAAACTCGACTCCCGGCTGCACCGGAGGTTTCCCGGTTTGCTGCTGATGATGTTTATGGATGTAAATGACTGCGTGTTGGAAAATCCATGGTCAAATCATCAACACGCACCAACACTGTATTGGAGCAGGCAGAGGGAGACTAGGGGTCTTAGCACACCTCTGTTGTCGCTTGGCTTCCCGGGGCTGGAGGCTAGGAGGGGGATCTGGCCGTCATGTTGGGGTCGGTGGGTCGCTTTGCTCGGCGTTAGGCGGGGAAGCCTGCTCACCAGCACCCCAGCAGAAAGGGTCGAACTCTGGGAACCGGTGATGGTTGTTCCCTTGTGCAGCAGTACCGGGACCAGAGTGAATAGGGTGTGTGTCTAGCGTTCATTTTTCTAAGTCTTAGGTTGTATGTTGTTATTTCCTCTGTTCTAAATGACTCAAATGTCTTTAAAACCACAAGTAGAAGCGCTAAAAGCATTTCTTCTAAAAAAAAAAAAAAAAGATTTTTGCCGTTGCCAGACGCCCTTTTTTTTACAACAACTAGAAACTACCGTGTCGTGCGGTACAGTCGGGATTTCCGTCTTTTTTCTGATTGGTTACTTTTGAGCTGCCTAGTCCCGCCCCTCAAGTGCCTCTCTGCTTGTGAGCTACCAGACTATTTCTCTGTGCAGAATTAAACAGAGGACGAGTCTGGCAGGCCAGGCTACTGTTAAATAAAATCATGAACCACAATCAACTTTAAGAATATTCAACACCAACCTGAAACAGGTAATAGGCTAATGGTTTAGAACTTTAACAGAAATCTGGATATTTGGATCATGGTTGCATTTAAGAGTCTGAACTCCCTGTTTGCTGGTACGAAGAAGAATTTGTACTCTTTCAGATCGATTTTATGGCAAGCCAAATGAGCATTTATTCTGATATCAGGATATCAGCCAGAATTGTCATGAACATGTAAGCCATTTCTGTCCACTAGTTAACTAGTTAGCCATGTTTGTGTCAACTAGTTAAATAGTGACAGCCTAAATGTCAACTAGTTAACTAGTAAGGCCTAAATTCTCTCTAGTTAACTAGTTAAAATGTTTCATATCTTACTAGTTAACTAGTATTGCTCAGTGTGTTCACTAGTTAACTAGTGGACAGATCAATGTCCACTAGTTAACTAGTTAAAACACATTTAGTTTTTACTAGTCAACTAGTAAGGTACAAAAACTCGTACTAGCTGACTACTGAATGTAAAAATCCCACTTGTTAACTTTGCCCAATTTGGCCAGCCGCTTGAGCATTAATTCTGATATCTTGTCAACAGGTCAACTAGTTAACTAGTGAGGGTAAAACTGAACACGCTAGTTAACTAGTGAACACATTTTGACCTTCACTAGTTAACTAGTTGACACAAAAATGGCTCATTAGTTAACTAGTAAAGGCCAAAATGCATACCAGTCAGCTAGTTGAAGGTATTTGTGTCTCACTAGTTAACTAGTCAGGGTCAAAATTAGCCCACCAGTTAACTAGTGGGAGACGGAAATGTTCACTAGTTAACTAGTGACCACATTTTGGCTTCACTAGTTAACTAGGTGACACAAAAAGGCTCACTAGTTAACTAGTAAAGGCCAAAATGCATACCAGTCAGCTAGTTGAAGGTTTTTGTGTCTCACTAGTTAACTAGTGATGGCCAAAATGTGCACACCAGTTAACTAGTGACAGAAGAAATGCCCACTAGTTGACTAGTGAACACATTTTGGCTTCCTAGTTAACTAGGTGACACAAAAATGGCTCACTAGTTAACTAGTAAGGGCTAAAATGCATACCAGTCAGCTAGTTGAAGGTTTTTGTGTCTCACTAGTTAACTAGTGACAGTTCAAAGTGTCCACATGTTCACTAGTGAACGCAAAACTCCTAACTAGTTAAGTAGTTGGAGTAGGGCAGTGCCACTAGTTAACTAGTGAACCATTAATGACTCACTAGCTAGCTAGTTGATTGTAGCAGGCTCACTAGTTAACTAGTGAGGACATAAATGTATACTAGTAAACTAGTTCAAGCCTACATTCACACTAGCTAGCTAGTTGCACAGAATTCTAATTAGGAGGCAGAGAATTTCTCAAATTGAGGCTTTCTATTGGCTCACTATGTTAAAATAAAATATGACAACCAATCACAGTGCGGAATTTTGCAAAATCCCACCCCAAACATTTGCATGCGGCACACAAGTTAACATGCTGGCCAGAGGAACCTCAGCTAGTAAACTAGTAGTGGCTTCAGTGTGACACTTACATGTAAACTTGTGAAGGCGGAACTGCTCACTAGTTAACTAGAGAGGGTACAAATGTCCACTAGTTAACTAGTGAGGTGCAAAATAAGTGTCACTAGTTCACTAGTGGGCCCCAAAACGCCCACAAGTTAACTAGTAAGGTGTGGATATGCTCACTAGTTAACTAGTGAGGTGCAGATTTGCTCACTAGTTAACTAGTGCATCCTTAAGCGCCCACTAGTTAACTAGTAAGGTGCAAAAAAGCATCACTAGTTAACTAGTAAGGTGCAGATATGCTCACTAGTTAACTAGTGGGCCCCAAAACGCCAACTAGTTAACTAGTAGGGTGCGGATTTGCTCACTAGTTAACTAGTGGGGCGCAGATATGCTCACTAGTTAACTAGTGACATGCGGATTTGCTTACTAGTTAACTAGTGAGGCGCAGATATGCTCACTAGTTAACTAGTGAGGTGCGGATTTGCTCACTAGTTAACTAGTGAGGTGCAGATTTGCTCACTAGTTAACTAGTGAGGTGCGGATTTGCTCACTAGTTAACTAGTGAGGTGCGGATTTGCTCACTAGTTAACTAGTGAGGTGCAGATATGCTCACTAGTTAACTAGTGAGCATATCTGCACCTCACTAGTACCTCAACAAGCTGACCATTTTTGTCCACTAGTTAACTAGTGGAACAATTGAAATTTCACCAGTTTACATGTGTGGCAGTGCAGCAGCTCACTAGTTAACTAGTGCCTGAAACACAAATTATGCATATTCTAATGAGAAGGCGGGCAGAAGACTCCTGTTGGGTATAAGAATCCCACCCAGTCTAAAACGTATGTGCTGTGGCCTCACAATCACATACTGATGGGTGTCCCTGAGCGCCAAGGCTTGCACTCATTAGTCATGGTTTGACACCTACTGGTTGGTCATTGCGGCGGGTTCGAATCCCGCAGATGGCATTCCGCAATTGCTGTAACATTATTTATTTTCTCTTTGTGTTGTAATGTTCAAAGTTTTATTGTTTTACTGGTTTTATTCCCCCCTCCCAAATCAAGTAAAGCACCTTGTTTGGTGTCGTGTAAGGGAGATCAGTTGGTGAGTTCAAGTCCCATTGAGGAGAATTGGAATTTAGTGTGCCAGTAATTTTATTGTAGTTCATTTTTGTTTGGTATTGAAAGTTTGGTATTGAAAAAGGCTATATTAAAAATAATTATTTATATATATATATATATATATATATATATATATATATATATATATCTCCATCCATCCATCCATCTTCCCAAGAAATAGATCAAATGACACTGAGGGAAAAAACTGTGGTTATTTTGGAGAGGGTGCTGGCTGCAAAACCACAAAGGCGGAGCTGCACCCCGCCCATTCACGCAAACTCAGCCTAGCCCACTGACTTCCGTTTTTGTTTTCAACTTTATCGCAAACTGACCTGACCCACATGAATTACGGCTGTTACTAGTTTACAGTCGTTAATGCTATGTTCTATACTCCAATTAAACAAGATAAATATAACTTGCTACATGACAAAGACTGAATATATCTCGAAATGAAAAGGTTTCTTTTAGCGAATATCTGCCTACAGCTGGTCTAATAAAAATGGTGTACAACAGCACTTCAGTCTATTGAATGGCCTCTGGTAGTCTAGTGGTAAAATCGTCAGAGTTGGTTTTTGCTTTCCCCTCAGCTGATGCTGGTTCGATTCTCGGTGGGGTCATCAGCAGTCTATTTAGCCACATTCAATTTGTTTATATTTTAGTTGTAATGTTTCTTTTCAGCAAAATATTTATGTCGCTAAAAGTTCTTTGAATTTGGTCGTTCCTAAACAGCATTTTAGTTGAAACTCTGCTCACAAATGGACTCACACTGGCTAAATAAACGAATAAATAAATAAATAAACACATTATATGTTAAACGGTATACCAGTAAATTGTTGTAAACATAGTACTGGCAAGTGTAGCTAGAAATGAAGAAAAGAGGTTGTAAACTACCTAAAACTTACACTACTGGGAGGCGAAACAGCATGTCAACCTGACTCCATAACCACTACACCACCACATCTGTTATAAATCAAGTGGCGTTACATGTAATTGTGCTGCCCAGTGTGTCTCTGAGATGGGATGTATGGTTTATTGGCGGTGTCTCAGTAGAAGTCATTTCAGAAATAATTTGTCAGAAAATTCACAGAATATCCAGATTTGAGAACCAAGACCAGACCCGCTTCGGGGGAGGAGACCAAATTGAAGCTGAGATGGGAGGAAAATGCATGAATGAGGCTAAAAATGGCTTTGGCGTGTTTCTTATGAGGAAATGACAATATAACATGATTAAAAGTTCCAAAAGTTAGATTTTTAATTATATGGAACCTTTACAAAAACTGTTCAATTAACTTCTCAACTCCGTCCTCAATCTCGCATTTTTTAACAACACCCTCTTTGGTTCCAGAATGCTATCAAGTCTGACAACTGCAAGGAATTAGACTGACTCTAATGGAATGGGCGGGGCTGATTCTGGAATGGGCGGGGCTGACTCTGGTGCAGCTCCACCTTCTGGTGCAGCTCCGCCTTTGTGGTTCTGCAGCAAGCACCACTTGTTATTTTGAGCTAGTACCAGAAGACAGTGTAACCTTTTTTAGTTCTCTCCAGTCAAAACAAAACTTTAGACTTTTTTCTTTTTTAAATTTAACAGGGAACAGCAATCAATTGAACAGGGAACTGCAACCAGTAGTCACACAACAAAATAAAATCACACAAACAAAATAAAGTTACTCTCCTTTTTTCTTGGTGTCTGAAAAGGGCAGGGAAAACCATCAGACTCCAGTCACCCATCGAATGGACTCTTCACCCTCCTGCCCTCTGGGAAGCGCTACAGGAGCCTATGGACTAAGACTACCAGGTCCCGAAACTGTTTCTTCCCCACAGCTGTCAGACTCCTAAACTCTGCCTGCTGACATAACACCCCAAACCAGCAGCACCCTACATAAACTCTGTAGAAACAAGAAAGCCCTGCAAATCGATGCAGAGCGTCGCGGGATATGCCTGACTGGTCATATATATTACCTCTCATGACTCTGACCTCTGACCCTATGAACTTGTGTATGTGATGAGTTTATTTACCTTTGATAGGGAGTTATGGCCTCTGGTTTTGTCAAAATCCTTCAACCCGTTCAGGAGATATTGCACACAAAAGCCAAATTTTCATATATACGGCCTCACACAACCTTGACCTTTGACCCTATGAGGTTTTGTACCTCATGAGTTTATTTACCTTAGATAGGGAGTTCTCACCTGCGATTTGGTCAAAGTATTTCAACCTGTTCAGAAGATATTGCACACAAAAACCAATTTTTCATATATACGGCCTCACACGACCTTTACCTTTGACCCTATGAGGTTGTGACCTGATCAGTTTATCTACCTTTGATAGGGAGCTATCACCTCTGATTTGGTCAAAATCATTCAACCCGTTCAGGCAATTTTTGATATATATATGACCTCACACAACCTTGACCTTTGACCCTATGACATTGTGTTCCTAATCAGTTCATGTACCCTTCATAGTAATAAAATACACAGGCGAGGGTCCGACTCTCTGGAGGACGCCATGTTGGATTCTATGTTTATTTAGCTGTATTTATGGTTTTGCTGGTGGTTTTTGACTCCTTTGAAAACTGTGCAACAACACTCGTCTTCTTCCTTTTCTCGTGTGTTATTTGGCGGATGGCACTCAACATAAAAAGATGCATTTCTCAAACAATTAATGTATTGGAGCGTGAACCAGAGTCATTAATCTCATATCCTAATTTGAGAGTTACAGCTAGAGTCCAGAGGGTTTTGTTGGCTTTATGAGCATTAGTTAGTAAGGTCCTCACTTGAACAAAAAATACAGCTTGTTTGCAGTGACTTTGGTATTTACTACCCCCTATTGCCAGAAATCTACACACTTTCCCTTTAAGCGCGTTGTCTCTTTAAGACTGGTCCTGGGTGACATTGGAGTTTACAGCGAGGCCGTAGAAATTCTCTGTCTGGATATTTATTGTGGAGATTAATGGACTAAAATGGGTTGCTGCACCGTGACTGTCTTCTCCTTTTTTTGGAGAGTAAAAACTATATTTTGGTTTTTAAATGCTGCCGCTGCACCGTGTTAAGAAATCATATTACTGGTTGGTTCGAAATGGGTTGAAATGTTCACATTTCTTCTTTGCTTTACATGCTGATCACTAAAGCGTGCTTTAATTAATATTGCGTTTTCGTAAAACGTAAGAGCAAACAAGGGGGATTTTAATTGACAAAAATAATAAAATCAGCACATTTCCAAGCCAACTGCGGTTAACATTGGCACGTCGGCTTGAAAAATATCTCCTTTTTGCCGTAAATAACACACATTTCATAGCTGTTGTGGGTTATGTATGTGTTCATCAGTGCTTGAGAATTGTAACTTTGGGGAGCGGGTCGTAATTGTGGGCTTTTAATGCGGTGCTGTCTGTGGCGAGGTGTTGGTAGGGTCTGATCGGAGCTGCAGCCAGAGCGTTTCTCCCGACCAGCGGCTGCTGGGAGCTGGTCCACGGTGAAGCAGCCCACGCAGCCGAACGAGGGCTTCCCGGCTAAGAGCTGACCGCAGCGGCCCCGACGACCGCGGGCCAGCGACCCGAGAAATAACATGGGGAGTCCTGCTGCTGCCTGCTGTTGTTTGTTTTCCGTAGTAAATACCTGAATATGCAGAGACTCAACAGGTCATTCAGTTGTGTGGTATCATTCAGATGATCAAATGAAATGTTGCAACATTAATATCAGTTTACCTGATCTTGATCAATAATCACATTGATGAATTGGTGCATGAATATACAGACCCTGCTTCCTGCAGCAGCTTTTTCTGCTCTAGATTTATGATCTGCTATTTGTATATTTCAACGAAAAAGACGGAAATAGCATTAATTATTTAGATTTATTTGTGGATTTTTTTGTCGATGTTAACCCTGTTGTGTCTCAGTTCATGAAGCTGTTTTCAATGTTTCCCGCGATGCGAGCAGCTGATTGTGCAGCAGATGGCCGCGGACATGATCAATTTCGAAGTGCTAGTTCTGGATCAAGAGAAAGCCTGCTGTGCTGTGCCGATGATTTTATTTTGCGAGGATGGATTGAGGAAGGGGGACACACATGCTTAAATATCGACTGTCGGCAATAATCAGATTCATACTCATAAAATACTTGTTTACATGTTTTGTGTGTGTGTGTGTGTGTGTATGTGTGTGTGTGTGTGACTCTGCCCACTAATCCGTTACGTATTTTGTTTCTTGTTGACATAAATACAAAAATTATGCAAAAGAAAAGAAGTGAAATAATGTACAAAACTAAACTGTATGATCCAGTATCGAACCCGCGACTTTCACCATTGCAGATGAACGCCTAGTGGCTAACTAGACCACCAACACTAGGTGGTACATCTTGCAAATTTATACCTTTAAAACACTATGAGTGCTGGCAGGCTTTACAGCAACGTATGTAAAATAGAGCCTTTTTTATTATTATAAACTTGTCGCTTCCGTACAAATGTGAAACAATATATCTGACGGAGATTTCTGCGGAGTTTCTGCACTTTCCTGTCAACAGAAACAGACATGCTGTCTGCCGCTGCCTTCCGCCTCCAGGCTTTTTCAGACTAATAACTGAAAACTAAAGACTGCACACGTTAACTGAACAAAGATTACAGCAATACACCACAACTTTCTCGCTACAAATATCGTCAAAACATATTTATGTGCTCAAACGATCTTAGTTTATCAAATTTTCTCTTAGAACAGCCTGAACAGAGTCCGCCATACTTTCTCTGTTTCTCAGTCCTACATGGACCAATCACATTGCTGTTCTGCATTTCTTCATTTGCATGTAAAGGCCGGATTTGCTCACTAGCTAACTAGTGAGCAGTACAGCGGTCGAACTAGTTAACATGTTACACAGAATGCCAGCCAAGTGTGTATTTATTCAAATTCCACAAATTTACTAGTTTTAGGGGCATTTTTCTGCAGCTAGTTAACTAGTGACAGTGTTTTGTGTTCACTACTTAACATGTAAGGCTCAGTTTGCCCTCTATAAGCTAGTGAGAAAAAATTATAATGCAGATATGCTCACTAGTTAACTAGTGAGTGCTTCCTGTCCCATTACAAGTGAACTAGAAAGGCCAAATATGTCAACTAGTTAACTAGTGAAGGTAAATTTGTCACTAGTTAACTAGTAAGAACACATTTTTACATAACAAGTAAACTAGATTGCTCCAAAAACAGCAACTAGTGTGCGTCTTGTGCGCACTAGTTAACTAGTGAGCATATCTGCACCTCACTAGTTAACTAGTGAGCATATCTGCACCTCACTAGTTAACTAGTGAGCAAATCCGCACCTCACTAGTTAACTAGTGAGCAAATCCGCACCTCACTAGTTAACTAGTGAGCAAATCCGCACCTCACTAGTTAACTAGTGAGCAAATCTGCACTTCACTAGTTAACTAGTGAGCAAATCCGCGCCTCACTAGTTAGCTAGTAAGCAAATCCGCACTTCACTAGTTAACTAGTGAGCATATCTGTGCCTCACTAGTTAACTAGTGAGCAAATCCGCACCCTACTAGTTAACTAGTTGGCGTTTTGGGGCCCACTAGTTAACTAGTGAGCATATCTGCACTTTACAAGTTAACTAGTGATGCTTTTTTGCACCTTACTAGTTAACTAGTGGGTGCTTTAGGGCACACTAGTTAACTAGTGAGCAAATCTGCACCTCACTAGTTAACTAGTGAGCAAATCTGCACATCACTAGTTAACTAGTGAGCATATCTGTGCCTCACTAGTTAACTAGTGAGCAAATCCGCACCCTACTAGTTAACTTGTTGACATTTTGGGGCCCACTAGTTAACTAGTGAGCATATCTGCACTTTACAAGTTAACTAGTGATGCTTTTTTGCACCTTACTAGTTAACTAGTGGGCGCTTTAGGGCGCACTAGTTAACTAGTGAGCAAATCTGCACCTCACTAGTTAACTAGTGAGCATATCCGCACCTTACTAGTTAACTTGTGGGCGATTTGGGGCCCACTAGTGAACTAGTGACACTTATTTTGCACCTCACTAGTTAACTAGTGGACATTTGTACCCTCTCTAGTTAACTAGTGAGCAGTTCTGCCTTCACAAGTTTACATGTAAGTGTCACACTGAAGCCACTACTAGTTCACTAGCTGAGGTTCCTCTGGCCAGCATGTTAACTTGTGTGCCGCATGCAAATGTTTGGGGTGGGATTTTACGAAATTCCGCACTGTGATTGGTTGTCATATTTTATTTTGACACAGGGAGCCAATAGAGAGTCTTAATTTGAGAAATTCTCCGCCTCCTGATTAGAATTCTGCGCAACTAGCTAGCTAGTGTGAATGTAGACTTGAACTAGTTTACTAGTATACATTTATGTCCTCACTAGTTAACTAGTTTGGACAATGGATGCATCAACTAGGTAACTAGTGAGCCTGCTGCCATCAACTAGCTAGCTAGTGAGCCATTAATGGTTCACTAGTTAACTAGTGGCACTGACCTACTCCAACTAGTTAACTAGTTAGGAGTTAAGCCTTCACTAGTTAACTAGTGTGCACATTTTGGCCATCAATAGTTAACTAGTGAGACACAAAAAACCTACAACTAGCTGACTGGTATGCACTTTGGCCTTTACTAGTTAACTAGTGAGCCATTTATGTGACAACTAGTTAACTAGTGAAGCCAAAATGTGTTCACTAGTTAACTAGTGCACATTTATGTCTACCACAAGTTAACTAGTGTGCACATTTTGGCCATCACTAGTTAACTAGTGAGACACAAAAACCTTCAACTAGCTGACTGGTATGCATTTTGGTCTTTACTAGTTAACTAGTGAGCCATTTATGTGTCAACTAGTTAACTAGTGAAGCCAAAATATGTTCACTAGTTAACTAGTGCGCATTTATGTCTACCACAAGTTAACTAGTGTGCACATTTTGACCCTCACTAGTTAACTAGTGAGACAAATACCTTCAAGTAGCTGACTGCTATGCATTTCTGCTTTTACTAGTTAACTAGTGAGCAGTTTTTGTGTCAACTAGTTAACTACAGAAGCCTAAATGTGTTCACTAGTTAACTAGTGCGCATTTCTGCTGTCACTAGTTAACTAGTGGGCACATTTTCACCCTCGATATTTAACTAGTTGACACAAACATGTCTAACTAGTTAACTAGTGGACAGAAATGGCTTACATGTTCATGACAATTCTGGCTGATATCCTGATATCAGAATAAATGCTCATTTGGCTTGCCATAGATTTCATGTTACTAAACCCATTTGGTGCTAAGTCATTATTTTCTTTCAGCTGCAGTTTAGGAGGTGTGTTTATTCCAGCTGTGACTCGATGCGATGCATTCATCGCCTTGACTGAGCGCATCAATAAATCTGTTCGTGAACAGTTTAATGAATCCACAGATTTTCATGGTTAATCGATTTTTCTTCCCCCCCTTTTTTCCGTTGCCATTTTTTGATCACCTGAAGTCTGCACACGAGTAATTTGCAGCATGTGGCCTTTCCTCGCCTGGCCTTTTGGTGATTAATGCACAGCCGGTGCATCTGCGTTAGCCTTTCCGCACCTCTGACACAAACTCGGATCGGGTCGCTGCCTTCCACACGAGCGGGCTTCACCTGTCTGACGGGAGTAATTAATTTATCTGACAACAGGTGGAATCTGAACATTCTGTTTTGTGTTTGAGCTTTATTAGCTTCCTGACAAACATGCTAAAAGTATTCTGTCAAGACCATGTTTTGCTTTCCAGAGTTGATTTAATGACCGGTTTTAGCCAGAATGAACCTCTGCCAGCAGCTCTACTCCAGAACAACTCAATCTGTATTCTTTATAGCGTAATTTCATCCATTCTGCATGCTTTTATCTTTAACCCTCCCAATGCATCCTGAATAGCAATACGTCAACTCAGTGCATGAGGTCTATGAATGTCATTGGCTTGTGGAGAATCATTATTTTCTGTAATTGGTCATTGAGGCATAAGAATTGACTGAAAGCAGACGACACATGACTGAAGCAGCAGAAATGTTCATCTGAGCGGCGAGACAGTCTGATGGGTAGCGTCTCAGATGATGCTTGTGGTTCGAACCTGGTCATTTACCTGATTTAACAGATCGTGGAGAAGACAAGATGCTGCTAAATCAGGAATGTTTAGCTTTTTTCACACAAACATCCTCTCGGGCTCACCTCAGGACCACTCCCAGTTAAAAATAAAAAGGGAATTTCATTACAGGAGCTGTAGAGAGTAAAGAACAAGGTTAATAAACTGAAGACATTTACAGGGTCAGGCGGTGCAGATACAGAGCTCAGAAAGAGCCCTGACCTTGATCACAAACACACCGGCTGCAGATAAACGGTAAAGAAAAATCCGTTTTTGCCTTTAAACGGTCTTCCTGGACTCCCACAGAAAATAGTCCTAGATCAAAGAGAAGCGATTTGTAAGAACTTAAGTAGAAATTGAAAAAAGAATAGAAATACGCTGAGCCTAGATGATACCATGGAAAATAGTAAAAACACTATTGTTAAAGCCTAGTGTTCATATAGAATCTTAGCCAACCGAGTTTCACTAATTTGTATGTTTGCTAATTCTTATTAGCTGTGACAAACATCTTGGATTGGGTTTACTTCAAACCTTGATCAGATGTAGATTTTTACCTATGTATACCTTTTTGGAAGTCTTGTTGGAGTGAGCCTGGCTTACGGCCTGTTATCGTTCTTGTTTTAAATTCTTGGTTTTTATTTTCAATTTCTTCCAGGGTGGTGCCCACCCCCCCATCTAGCTACACTCCTGAACAAACATTCTTCGTCACGCACTCTGCGCTCCTCTGACCAAAGCCTGCTTGCTGTCCCTTGTTCTAGGTGTCCGACTGAATGTGACGTGGAGCCAATCAGAATGCTAGGTGACAGCGGCATGCAGCACTCTCTTTCTCCACCATGTTTCAGTGGTGTGTAGTTCTTGCTGTGTGGCCGACTGGCCGCAGCTACATAAAGTAGGACCAAATCTGCTACATCCATGATTTGAAAATGTTCAACAATTTAAACATCCTGCCATTTGAACTGGGCCTAAAAGAAAGACTACGCCCATTTGGTGTACAACAAGGTTCTGTTTTGGGGCCATTGCTGTTTGTGTTCCTCTCTCTTTCTTTGGACCAGAGATCAGTGGACTGTTATTTCTTTTAACACATTCACTGCCAGCCGTTTCCTGATCAGAAAAGCCCTTCGCTGCCAGAGTTTTTCAGCGTTTTCACTGATTTTTTAAGAGTCACAGAACTCACCTCTTGCATCAGGAAGAATCCACACGTTTTGAGCATTATCCGTTCTTTTATAACCCGTTGTCAAATTGTGATCGGCAGAAGCTTTTCCAGTTCACACCTCACTTTTTTTACAGGAGCGGCCCAAAATGATCTCCTAACACATGGATTTTCTGCTTCCTGATCATGTGACGTGTGACGTACACGGATGAAGATCGGCTTTAGAGCTGGGATGTTTGTTATCACGGTGCGGGGGCTCGTTCCGACGCCCACACAGTAAAAAATTGCAAATGACGACTTTAGTTATCGTTAGTCATCATTGGCAGTGAACGGTTGGATTTAAAATGACGACTTTTGTCATCAGTGGCAATTAGTTCAGTTCAGTTCAGTTCATTTTTATGTCAAACATTTCACACATGTATCATTACAAAACAATAAGTTTGAAAATTTTATTTCATTTACTCTTCCTAAATATACATTATCCACACAAATGTCAATTTTGATGTTTTTCTTTTGGTTACCAAATAACATAAATCTGGTTTTATCTAGATTCAACGATAATTTATTTATATCAAACCACTTTTTTAATATCGTTAATTCCTGTGTGATCATCTCCAAGACCTGTGTCAATTCCACAACTGAACATAATGTATTTGTGTCATCTGCAAATATTGCAAACTTTAAAATTTTTGATACTCTACAGCTATCATTCAAGTACTGAACCTTGAGGTACACCACAAGCTATATCCATCAAATCAGATTTGTATTCATTTATTTGTACATATTTTTTCCTATTCCCTACATGGCTTTTTAACCAGTCCCCAACTATTCCCCTAAACCCGTACCTTTCCATTTTTTTAATAAAATTTCATGATTCACAGTGTCAAACGCCTTTTTTAGGTCTAAAAAACTCCGAGTGCATACCTCTTATTATCCGTACAGTCCATTATCTCTTAACTTAGAGTTAGAAGTAATCTGAAATATGTGTTTCTTTTATTTTAAAGTCTGCCTTCATATCTCCTTTCAAAAAATGGTTGTTATAAAATAGGGAAGATGAAAAAAGTGAAGAAAATCCCAAAAATTTGTCTTTGGCAAACTTTCTGTAAAAAAAGAGGACTATTTGACTGCAAAATGAAGAAACAAAAGGGAAAAAATACTGGGTAATATGATGAAAGTGATTCAATAAATCCAGTTATGTGGTTTGTAGTAGGAATCCAATTATAACCAAATCTCGGCCTTGCAGGGCTCAAGCTTCCCTTCTCAGCCTATATAAAGATCTATTTAAAATAGTGTCTTACAATTTAAAATGCGCAATCTTCTGTCCTTCAGCAGATTACATTTACGTCTCAAACTCTGCTGCATTAGATTGGGATTTCAATTTAAAGCTCTGTTCATCAATGTGAATAAATTAGATCATTTTGATCCAGAAGAGACAAAAGAACTAAAGAGTCCCAAACATCATCATGAAAATGTGTGGTTTATAAAGGAAGTGAGTGTTGGACTTAACATATGTTTCTGCTAACGGGTTTCCTTTCAATAACAAATACAAAAAGTCTTCCTGCCACAAGAGTCCCAACGAGCCCCACATCATGTTAAACTGAGGACTTTTGTTGCAGAGGATCAGAAAATACTGTCGCCAACTCAAACAGCATCAGATTGTTCTCCGACATCCTGTAAAGAGATTGTGATAAAATTCCACAGTGACAGACCGACTTTGGTAAAGCATGGATTTCTTTGTACGGTATGTAAATGGAGACCTTTCTGATGCATCAGCACCAGGGAACGTCGCTCTCTTATTGATTTCTAACATCAACAGAACCACCCTGATCTCATTCTGCTCCCAGAGGGAACAACTCGATCCATATCCTCGGGAGCGCTGTTCCATATGGATGACCTGAGTCCGTGTGCTGAGTAGTCAGCAGCTGTTTTTAAAATACAGGATGCATAGATCTCATACTGTAAAATTTTAAGGTGAATCATGCATGTTTGTATTTAGTTTTTTGGTCTGTGCTCCAGCTGGGTTTGACTCAGCATCCACGTCCTGCAGAACTCAGTCTGATCTCAGATCTGTGGATGAATAAATCTGACTTGAAGGATCTGTAGCTGGATACCTGCAGAGGTCTGATGGAAAGTTTAATCTGGATTAATCTAAATTAATTCTCCATCATTTTGAAGTGTGTATTTGTGTAAAATAAATTAACTCAGGAAAATAAAGTTTACATCCTTTTTGACAGCTGATCACAGTCAAACCGTGGCAGCGTCCAGCAGAAATCATGGCGTCGAACAAAGTCATTAATTATTTTTATGTTTGACTTATCAGACAATGTGAAAAATTTTGAAAGACAAACTATTGTGTAACAATTTTTCTTCAAAATTCATCTTTTTCTGACATTTTTTCTATTCTGGAAAAAAATAGTCTGACTTTTTCTGTTGACTTTAGAAAACTTATTTTATTCTACAAAAAATTTTTCAAACGTATTTATATGCATCCTTGTTACAGCTGTTGCTGATGTCCCAGAAAACCGACTCTGCAGAGGACAATGCCCGCAAGGCATCTTGGGAAATGTAAACCATTGAAGGATACACCGGCCCCATCCTTCATACAGGCGAAAAGAAGGCCGGATTAGTCGACCGCATTTGAATGAGTCTTCGAATTGGGACAGGCCTAGTCGCGGCGCTGTGACGTAACCGGCCGACGAAGGATGCAGACCCTGAATTGAGACACAGCCAATCAGTGCTTAGCCTCCTCCTCCTACCTGCACAGTTGCACTCACTTGGGCTGATCACCTCCTGAGCAGCATAAAAGGGAGAGCTGCCAGGGGGAAGAGGGAGACTGGATCTGTGCAAGTTCTCTCATGTGTGCCATTTGTTTGTGTTTTAATGGCTTTTAAATGGGTTTTAGTTGTTTAAGCTTAGTGAAGCTTAACAACTTTTAGAGGTTTTTAACAGACGAGGGACCAGAGTGCTTGTTTCCTGTTGGCTCCCAAACTTGTGTTTAAGTCAGTGGACTTTGTTTTGTGAATGTTTGGAGCGTTCGGATGTCTGCTTTAAACATAAACCCATGGCCATTTTAACACTGTGTTTTAAGTACTTTTAGATTTGGAGCTTTTTGTCATTTTAAAATCCTTTAATAAAATCATTGTTTACCATTTTAACACCTGAAACACATGCCCGTGTTACTCCCTGTCCTTCTCCTTTTCCACCAATAGAGGATGTAACAATCCTTGTTTTTTTTAACACCTCACTAATGCTTCTTGGTCAAAAGTAAAATAAACTTTTATTTAGATAAATATTTTGAAAATAGATATGTGCTGATGTAGCTTCCTGTTTGCTGCTGTCTAAGCTTTCCCCGTCTCTACGGTAACAGTAGATTTATCCACCCTACAAAGCGTTAAACCCCGGCTCCACCCTGGTTTACTGGAGCTAACGGTGTCCCATTGGGAATGAAGTTTCCAGCCTCCTCATCAGTGTCTCAGTTTCATGTTTCACTCTCTTCCAACAGATAATCTCAAAGCGAGCACTGAAAGCTGTCTGCCCGAGTCCAAATTGCCTTCATCAGACCGCCTGACAGTGAGAATATGTGCCGTCTGTTGCTCTGACCTTGGGAAATATTCTTTTTGCACCCAGACATAATTTGTCAGCACTGATGGCGACCGCAGGCGAAGGACGTGTGAAGCCATTAAGTACTAGTAGAGTTCTGAGCACATGCAGGAAATGATTTTTATTTCTGCTGGAAAATCAGAGAGTTTCATAAACTATCTGGTTCGTGTAGAAACCCAACAAGGTTTGAAATACCTTGTTTATTTTCATCATAACTGGAACATTTAGGTTTTGAATGTGGAAAAATGCCATCAAATGTATCAGCCTTTTGTAAAGTCTAAATGTAGTAGCAATATTTTGGGTTATTTAGCAGCCATAAGAAAGATTAAATGAGAGTTAGTGAAAGTCACATTTTCACAACGTTTTTCTTATGTATAAATGTCAGTTCTCAACAAAATATTTAGTTTAGAATATATTTAGTTCAGACCTAATTATTTTTTTATAAAATGAAGTATTTAATAATGAATAGTTTAGCTCGGATCTCAATATTTACTTTAGAGCTTAACTAACTTTTTATATTGCAAACTAAACATTTTGCTACATAATAAATATTTAGCGCAGACCTAAATAATTATTTTACAAACTAAATGTGTAACTCCAAAACAACTATTAAGTTCAGACCATTTTTTATTTTACAAACTACGTATTCAATAACTAAATGTTTCTCAGATCTCAATATTTAATTTAAAGCTAAACTAAATAATTATTTTGCAAACTAAATATGTAGCTCCATAAAAATATTAAGCTCAGACCAATTTTTTTACAAACTAATTATTTAATCACAAAATGTTTCTCAGATCTCAATATTTAGTTTAGAGCAAAACTAAATATTGATTTTGTAAACTAAATATTTTGCTCCATATAAATATTTAGATGGGACCTAAATATTTATTTTGGAAGCTAAATAATTCATTTGGTGCTAAAAAAAATAAAAAGTAAAAATAAATATGTTTCCTAAACAAAGTATTTAACTCCAAAATAAATATTTAGCTGGCTAACTAAATATTACTTTGAAATAAAAATTCACCCTTTTTTATTCATTTAGTAGGCTAAATATCCCAAAATGTTGCTGTTGGATTTGACTTTTTTTAGTGGCCTCCCATAACAGCTCATTTATAGCAGCTTATTGGTACCACTCCAGACTTTTTACAGAGAAAACTAAAAGTTATAATATTGGGATAATATTTGTTTCAATTTCTGTGTTTTTTATATTTTTCATAAATTTGTGTTATTTTTTAATTTCCTGTAAATTCATCAAAGATAATATCCAGACGTTCCACCTGTTTATAGACAACTTTTGTATTTTTTCTCTCACAAGTTCATACAAAATATTGGTATATTCAAGACATCAATCCTGGATCTTCTTTATTGGATTTATGAAGTTCCAGCATGAGAAAATATCTAGGTAATAAATAAAAACTTTTATTTTTGGCCATATCCACAAAAAGGTATTTTCTGTCATTTCTAGTCTGACTTCTCTAGATTTTCTTTCCAGACTTTAACTTGAACTTTAACAGCTCTGCATGTACAAGCAGATAAAAATTTGACAGTTTAATTAATGTAGATTTTATTTAAATCAAGTCTTCCATCCTAATCTGACTTTTAAACAAAACAGATACAAGAAGAGATTTAATTCAAGATCAAGAGCAAGAGACGTCTTCTAGCACAACAAAGGTCAAATTTGCACGAGTCTGTGCTGCAGCATTTCGTGTGTTTCTATCAAAGAGTCTGAGGCTGTTCAACCATCTCCTCCCAGCTGGGAGCTTCAGTCGGGGATTTAACCTGTGAGTTTGACCCATCAGCGGAGGAGCAGCATGATGAATTGGCTCAAACCCACAAACTCCAGCTTGTTCTGCCCGTTTCTGTTTCCTGGGAGGATTTCAAAGACATGATTATGCGTACTTCAGGAACTTCAGGGAAAACACACCTCGGCTGTCCTCCCATGAGTTTCACTGAACCAGGGATGCATCCTCATCTGTAAGACCTAGAGCCTGGAAGAAATTCATCTACTTTCAATTAGCTCTATGACCAATGAATAAAAGTCTCACATTTGCTTTACGTTTGAGCTTGAAAGGTCTATGAAGAAGATTTGCTTGCATAAATGTGTAATGAGAAACTCATGGCTGTGGAAAAGTGAAGAAAGATGTAAATTTAAAGAGCTTTGAGCCTTTTTTCGGACAGCAGATATTAGATGATAAAGCTGGGTGATGATCTGAACAGTCCAGCCTCTCCTCCAGCCTGAATCTCAAATTCATCAACAACATGTGTTTCAAGTCCCTGCAGTCCAGCTGCTTTTGGTTTTTTAAACATCAAATAAAGTCTTGAGGACTGTGATTTGAGCAGGATTCTCAAATCTCTTAATTCCATCCCAATTTCATGAAAGTCTCCTTCTGTTTATTGTTTGAAATCAGTTTTCCAACAATTCCCAAACTTGTGTCAGTTCCTGATTCGTGGAAGCAAAAACACCATGACTCTTCTGAGGTGACATTTTTTGCATAATTTTTGTAACATTTTCAGAATTCCCATAACACAGGACTGAAGCTCTGCAACTCACTTGTGTAGGGTTAACTACATACTAGAATCAGCACTGTTGCTATTCAGTTGGAGATTCTGAGAATGACCAAGCAGATTAGCCTATGAGGCTTAGATCGTGTATAAATGTCCCGGATACTTATATAATCGATCTAAGTTCATACACCAACCTGTTTGGTCTATTTTTAATCCAAATATTAATGTTTAATTTAAGATAATTAAATTTAATAGCAACAGTTTATTTTTGAATCAGAAGCTAGGAATCTTTGCTTTTCAATAACCAGAAATAATTATACCTTTCTGTGTTTCATTTAAAAAATGAGGCAAGTTTAAAAAAATGAAGAATTTTATTACTAACATTTTTTAAACTTTAAGATTTGAACGACAATTATAAATGACAATTCATGGATGACAATTTCATGACAATTTTTAACAGCTTTGATATTAAACTTGTTTTAAAAGGCAAACCTGTGGCTAGATGAAAGCTAAATTGGAAATACGAGTTGGGATGCGTGAATGGAATTATCAAAAGGTTTCTTTCAGAGAGATGGAAGCGTTCTGGGCTGGAAATGATGTTTTGCAGCTACTTGAGTTGTTTACTTAGAGAACAGCATCAAACGTCATCTGTCGATAGTGTCTACCTCACCCAGTTTCCGGAGACCCCCTTTTGGATCCGAGATGTCAAGTGGAGATGATTTCCTCCGGGCACGAGGATGGTAGAAGGACCTCGATGCGACCAAATCAGTCCTGGGTTGTCTCCATGGGTCACACGACTGATAAACTATTGGCGTCTCAAAGTCCGTAACTCTGAAGGAGTTTTTGCATCTTAACTTAACTCAGAAATCAATAACTCTGGAAGGAGATTTTCGTCAGCTGGTTACAGTTTACGTTTATTCTTAGCTATTCTTATCGGCGTGACAGAACAGCTTGGCAGAGGATCAGGGCGGCCGACCCCGTCTCCTCAGGATGGTGTTGGTTCAAGAACTGACGTGAAACTGGCAGTGTTGTCAACTGCTTTTGACTGAAATTAGCTGAAGTTACCCCCAAAAGTCGCTAGATGTCACCAGATGATGTCCCGTGCTAATTTACATATTGATGATGTCATCACGCCACATTGGCGCTAATTTTCCACATAGCATCTAAAAGATGTATATATATATATATATATATGACTAAAAGGGAGGAAAATAAAAACTATGTTAAAGTTATTAATTAGTATGATTAAAATGGCCCAAATTGCTTTGATATGTACAATAAATTCCAAAAGTATCAATGACATTAAGACCGATATGGTGTGGTGATCCAAACAGTTTTGTTGTAGGATATAACTCAGACCTCCTGCTCTCCTCATTCTCACAGACATTTTCCTAAAAAGCTGGTTTTTTTTTACACCTCATAGTTTCTCAACTTCTCTGTTGTGTATTCTCTCCATCGTGATAATAACGGCGCACCGAGCAAAAGGGAGCGGGTGTCTCATAGTATAACCATCCCTGTGTCACTGAAGGAAATTCAGATGAGCCACAGAGCTGCGTGTAAACGGGACGGTAGTTGAAACTCCCGTTGACTTTATTTGCCAAATGCAGGAAAAGCCAAAGTGTCTGACGGCTGCAGAACCAGAGATCGCAGGTTGACGCCTGCACCGTCTCTAGTAGCAGTGTCTCCAGCTCTGCAACTGTACCTCTGTCTTCGGCGAATCAGCCTGGCCAAAAACGGTTTATGATTGGTCAGTCCTCATGCACATGTGCAGATAATCGTTCTCTTTCTTTACTCCCGGAAGAACGGTTCAGAGTGCAAATGGTTTCTTTGTTGCTAATCTGTAGGGAATATCAACAAGAAAGTTCTGCAGAAAGTAGCAATGGGTCCTGAGAAATGTCACTAGGTTTGTCGCTAGGCGCTTTTTGGAAAAAAAGTCGTTGAGGGGGGTCAAAAAGTCGTTAGGAACAGTGACAAAGTCGCTGAGTTGGCAACACTGGAAGCTGGTGGAGGTTAGTTTACAAAGACCTCAGAACAAACACCCTCTCAGCAAGAAAGCTTTGGTCATGAGTCAAAAACATGTGTTGGCAGTTATAGTTTACTCTGGATAAACTCTGTGTTAGATGGATAAGGTGGAAGCTGGCCTTCTGATTTGCTGAGCACACATTACTGTCATCAACCATAATCATCTTATACCCAAAGCATAATAACTCATTTCATGTAATTAAAATACATTTATACTGAACCAAGAGATTATTTATGATGATTATAACAAATAGTTAGTAATAAAGTCAAAGAGTTTATCAATATTATTATTTAATTATTATCGTGAATTTGAAGTGCCCTTCTTCTGGGACGGAACAGCAGCAGATACTGGTGATATGTTCTTCCAGACATGATGACTCCTGGGTTAATCTGTGGATTTAAAAGTTACTGTCTGACCCAGCTTGACCCAGCTGGATAAATGTGACCTTTGCCACAAATTAGAGAACCTTGATGATGCTACACTTGTGAATGATCCGAGACACTTTGGAGACTCCGTTATAAAGTAAGATGTTGCTTTAATAACATCCAGAGAGGATATTGCAACCACATTGTTTCCTTAAACGGTTGTCTTTGATTTTTTTATTCTAACATGAGTTGCATTTAATGTGCATCATATGCATCTTTTATCCATGTAGCTGGATGTGTGTTTGGCTCATTGATAAGCAGCCTGCTGGCGTTTACTGGATACAAAAACAACATCAGCAGCAGCAAATGAGATGTTAAAGACTTTAATGATGTTTTGTTTAACCAGCAACTGCATTTCAGCTCATGAAGCACAGAGCTGCTGGGAATTCTGGAGTAAATAGACATTTAGGATTATTTTAGATTAGAAGGTTTTTCTTTTTTAGGACAAATGACTACATTTGCAGTTCTCCCCCATATTTATTTCCATTTAGCCATTTGCTTAGTTTTTCCTGGATTCACTGTTGTTTGTGACATTTTTCTTTGTTAGTTTAATCTGTTGATCATCCCAGCTGCTTCTCGTTACAGAAATACCTCCTCCCTGTATGAGTCCTCGGGTTCTTCACTTTGGGTCAGATCTGTTTCCCTCCTTGTGGTTTTGTTTAGGGTTTTGGTTTTTTGTTTTTTCTTCCACCATTAAATTTATTTTTAAGTTCATCTCATTTACGTCCACAAACGAGAGAGAAAGTGTTGGTTTACAGTGAAACAACTTGGAAGTTTGTCTTTTTCTGAGTCCTCAGCTGTTTTCTGAATAATTTGCTATTCTTTTAAAAAATTGGAATACTTTCACTAACATAAGTGGTCTGACAATCAGTTGAAAAACAGCAACAATCAGAGTAATAGAGTAAAGAGCATGATGGCTGACACAAACTGCTTCTTATCCTGGCACAAGGGAGCGACAGAAACCCCATTTCTATTTATAATGGTTCCACCAAATTCCTTATAGTATTTATATAGGTGTTTGTGTTTTGTGAAGTAATTAAAACTTCTGAAATATCCTGATTATGACATCAGAGAAGGTTTGTGTCGCAATTAATAATTAAACTTTCCACAAAAACTCCAATTTTGGCAAGTCATTTCACTTCCTCTGAAGCAATGTGAGCTCCAGGGATCATCACTAATCACTTGATGCAGCCAGAAGAGCCTCTTGGGTCAATTAGAACACACACACACACACACACACATACACACACACACACACACACACACACACACACACACACACACACACACACACACACGAACACACACACACACACACACACACCTACTCTACTGTATCTTCTCAGGCTTTTTTCATACAAAGGACATTTTCCAAAAAAATTGGAGGAGTTTTTGTCCAGAATAGTTTCAGAAAACAGTCAAATATTAATTTCTGTGGTTTATTTATCATGTAATGTTCCCTGTTTTCTCTCGGCAGGCTTGTTGGTGATAACAGATTATTCCCTCTGAAGAATCTGTCTGGAGCTCCAGGAACAGTTTTCAGTGTTGGCTGGGTAACGATGAGCCGCTGTCAGCTGGGAACAACACAGGCTGTCAAAGCAAACATACTGTGTGAATTGCTGGAGCTGCCATTGTACCTGCAGCCTGAGGCAAGACACAGATACAGGAAGAGACTGGAACGGAAAACTTCCCAGATGATGCTGCTGCTGAGGAAATGTCAGCTGGCTCTAGATGCAGATTTTTAATGCATTCAGCAATAGTGAAGAGGTTTTTCTATAGGAGCACATCACAACCTTAGTTCAGCTTAGGTTAATTTAAATGAGCTACGTAATATATAACATTCATTAAAAAAAAAAAAAGGTTCAGTTCCACACTTCTCTTGACCGCCTGGTATGATGTCATCAGAACAGATCATCCAGACCTGAAATCAAAAGCATTTCCAAAAAGGTTTTCAATCCTACAAAGATCTAAATCCATCGGATTTGAAAAAGCAAAAATAGTGGAAAAGCTTTTATACTGGTGAAGATGCCATTGAGGATTTTATTATAAAACAAATACAGGAAATAATTACACATGTAAGAATATCAGGATAGGTTTAAAAAACAATAATCATCTCACCTCATTAAACACAACTACAGATGATTCTTTTCTGCGACTCTCAGAGTTCATGGAGCTTTCCTAAAATTTCCACAAAGACATAATCTCACGTCGTCTGAAACTACCTGCATTAATAATTAAATAATTGCTAAAATGTGAACTTTTAGCTGGCTTCAACTGACCTGCTGCATCTATTTGGTTTCAATCTCAGTTAACTTGTCAGAGGGTTTAGCCCACCAAGGTGGGGCTCATATAGAGTGATGTGTTTACACTTTTGAGTTAGCTAGCTGAGAAATCACCTCTTACGTTCTGCTTGATCATGTGCTCACCAATTGGATCAAGTTGCCGATGTTGCCAGATACCATTACACGATAAAGAGCGTTTCACTTTAGGCTGAAGCTGATTTTAAAAGCCTGAAAAAGTCTGGATTCCTGCCAGTTTCTGTCATGGGGTCATCGGGACCAGCTGGGGGAACGTAGATGTCTCATAACGGCAAAGCCCATCGAGTTAAATATATTCTGTAATTTTAACAAAAGTAGTCCTGCATTGGAACAATGTTGTTAGTTTCTAGCATTTCACTGTAGTGTACAGAAATGCATGCCTCCATAGTGAATTATAAGAAATATTACTAAAATAAGTAATATAATCTAGGGGTGGGACTTGATTAAAATTAATCTAATTAATTAGAGGCTTAACTAGTCTTGATTAATTACATTTTAATCATTCAAGACAATTAGCTCCCAAGCAATTATTTTATTAAAAATAATTTTAGTGAGGCACAGATGACACACCCACACTTTAATCGGTATATTTATGTCTTTGAACATCTTAGGTGTCTTCATAAGGTCTATTTGATTACTTTGGTCTCATTAAAAAAGTAACCAATGTGGGATGTGTAAACATTAATATATGTGTACCATATATGTGTATTAGTATATTGATGAAGTGTAATAGACGTGGAGCAATGTAAAGGTTGTGTAATGAACTGAACACTAGGTGGCAGCAGAGCACTGCTAATATATAGAGGTGTAGTGTAGAGTTCAGAGGAAGTTCTGCTGAGGGTTACAAGATGAAAGCTGCATGCATGTTTGTTCTTCCTGCTGTAATAAAGTTCGTAAGGATAAAGTTACTGCCTGACTGCTTTTCATCAACTATAAAACATAACAGTAAAAAAGTTACGTTTTTTCTTTCTTTATTTTCTTCATGAAGACCGATTTGTCATGATTGCCATTTATCATTTCAGATCCATCACTGTCATATATATTTATATATTTGTACATGTTTGCTACAAATCCGTAAATTCTTTGAAGGCTACTGTCCATCCCCATCTTCTGCATCTATCAAAAGTTTATGATAAGAAGAAACGTTGAGCCTTGTGTTTGCAGCAAACTTACTATATTACTGTGAAATCAACAAAATAAAAGCAATATACGGCTACAAACTAGCTTTCTTTGGTTTGGTTTTAGCTTGTTACAGGAGTTTTACTGCACGGGAATGGATACTTTGACATCCATCATGGTGAAAGAGGTTTTCCCATGAGTAGAGTGACATCACATGCAAAAGGTCAGGAAGTTTTAGGCTTGTTCCTTCCTGATTTCCTTTTCTTGTTTTTGTTTGATTACCATTTCTGTTGTTTTGTGTTCACTGTTGATGTTCTACTGCCCAAATGCTCTCACTCACCTCTCCCTGCTTCTATATTCCCTGGTTCCTCACATTCAGTCTCCTCGTTCTGTTTGAATGCCCTCCCCTGAGCTCCATAGCCCTTTGTTGTTTTATTACTAAAGATTTTGGTTTGCTTTGTTTCAAACAGAATTTTTAAGTCTAATCGATCCATCGAACATTTACAGTAAAGCAGCTTTTAGTTGACGTAGATACGGCCGTGTTTAGGAACGTTTGTTAATTTTTTTTTCGGACACTCTGAGGTTGTTTGTGTGGATTTGAGGCAATTTTTTGCAGTTCTTCTGTGGACTCGTGTATTTCTCACCATACTGCTGTATGTTCATCATGTAGCTATAGTTATTTGATATTCCAGGTGAGTGGGCGGGGCTTCTAACCCCACATCCGGAGCCGTCTGACTCACGTTTAATCACTGTTAGTGTTATTATGGTCTGTATCTCCTCTGCATATGAACTATCTTCTATTTTCGTTTGCTCCCATGTTTCACTAAAACTGCAGAAAGCAGCTGATTCATGTTCGGTCTGAATGCACCGTTTAACCGTAGTGGGCTCAGAACCGATCCTGGGCCGGACCATTTAGCTTTGGGAGAGGAAAACTTGGACAAATCATCACTCTTTTGTTTTGTTTGTGGGTCACTCCACTAAGCCGCGCTCTCTTGGCAGGTTGCCAGGATCCATTTAAGCCTCTCTCCCTTTGTTGTTTTGTTTAGCACATTCCTTTTCCCGCTCTTGTTTTACTCTCAAAGTCTCTCTCCTCTCAGTCTCCCGTTGCAGCTGATATGCTCGGTGATACGTAGGTCAAAAGATGTGGTCTCACCCAGCATCACAAGAAATGAAAGAAGTGTCCATAAGCAGAAAATTGCCCTTGCTGATCCCCTAAGTGAGGCTGGGAATTAGATATCCTCGGTGATAACATGCCGCTGAGGCTCCACTTAGCCGATATCACACAACGTTTCCCTCTGGGCTGTCCCAGCCTTTGCCTCCTGATAAAATATATCAAAATGCATCAGGACTGGAGGCACATGAGGGAGGAAATCCATCAGGACTCAGAGTATGAGTGACAGCTGAGATGGCACCCTCATATGGCTTCTGTGGTGAATATATGAATAAATTGAATTAGAAGTAGCCTGTTTTAGTTTGCTTTTGTGCCACTTTTGCCAGTTTTGGTTGCAGTTCTGAGCAGAAATTATGCAATCTGTGACTCAAAGCAGAAAATTCTGTCTCTACCTTCAGAGGTATTAATGCTTGTCTCTGTGGTGGTACAGAGCATCCTGGTTTACCTGAGAATGGAGGTGACACCTGGCCCGACAAACCAACATTTATGGGGTCTTCACTAATTTTCTGCCAAGGTCAGTTTCACATGGATTTGAACCTCCAACCTTCCAATCCAAAGGCATCATCACCTGCTTTAACAAACATCTGGTAAAATTAAAAATATTGTTCTCCTGACATTAAACACCTTGAAAGGTGTAGAAAATGAAATTAATCAATACATTTGCAGTTGTCTTTGGTAGGAATGAGTGCCTTGCAAGCTGTACTCAGGTAAAAAAAAAAATCCCAGAAGAGCTTGGATCAGCAAGAAAAAGTCTGCAGTAGAGAGTGGCACAACACTGCAGGATTTGGAGTCTTGTTTCCTGATATTTGGACATCTCACCTTGGATTGGCTAAAAGCAATGCAACTCTACTGCAGCAGAGCTCACGACAAGGAAGACTGTTGTTGGTTTAGCATCCAGGAAACAGCAGAGAACGTCTCAAATAGTAGAAACTAACCATTAGCATTAGCAACTTCACCACACAGCAGAACTCATCCAGGCTTGCGTTATTTGTGGAGATAAAACATTCATGTTGCAGACCAAACAGACTCAGTGGTACAGCCACGTTGCTGTTAGTCAATCAGAAGAGAGATGTCCAAATATCAGGAAATAAGATGTCAAATTCTGTTATTTTCTGCTCACTTCTCCTCTGGTATGACTCCTACGTCCTCAAACAGGTGCACCAGATCCTTTTTCCCCAGATAATGACTTAAAAGGTATTCTTTCTGGCTAGAGACACTGCTAATGTATTAAAATATAAGTAAAGTTGATCCGAATAGTATTTATTAAAATAAATGAATAAATATTTATGTGTTAATATATCCATATGTGTAGGGATGCCTGCAAATAGGGATGGGTACCTTTGACATTTGAATCGATCCGGTACTAATTCCCGGTACCTACGAATCGATACCGGTACTTAACGGTACCAATTTTTGATACTTTTGAGTGTTTATTATTTTAATTCTCTTTTATAATTAAATATATATTTTTCTCAATATATAACAATATTTGATAAATATCATGATAAATAACATACAAATGTATGTATTTTAACATCGTCCTTGTAGTTTTATAAGTTGATAATTAAACTGAAGCAAACATCTTTACTGTGAACTAAATTTACTGTGCATTTTCATTCCTTTTGCCGTCTTTTTTCAATTGATTTTTCCTACTGGGAAGTTAGAATTTCCGAGGAGAAAGCGAACGCACCATTAGATAACAATGGTAGCAATGGAAGCTAAGATATCAAGCTAACGTTATCTTAAACAGTTTATTTAGCTGCAGGAGCAGATTAAAACGATGATGCCTCACACTTAGATCGTTGTCACTAGTTTCGTCTTCACCCAATCACCCGTCGCATTTAGTAAAGTGAAGCCAAACTTTAGAGCGCGTTCATGTTTTTCTAGTCGGGAATTCGGAGTTCCGAGGAGAAAGCGAACGCACCATTAGCGAAATGGAAGCTAACATATCAAGCTAATTATATTTACCTACCGGAGCAGATTAAGATGAGGATGTCTCACTTAGATCGTTGTCGCTGGTTTCATCATCACCCAGTTACCCATCACATTTAGTTAAGTGGACCCAAGCTTTAGCGTGCGTTCTTTCTACCATGCTGCTCTGTTTACAACTGGCTCACAGCGAGCGACGACAAAACGCTCTTGCGCATGCACAGCTGTCTTGGCAAGTTCTCGTTATGAAGGACGGGTACTGAAACGAGGCACTGTTTGAAATGATGTGAATCAGTGCTTGGTCGGTACCTTAAAAAGTACCGAATTCGGTACCCATCCCTACCTGCATATGCTAATCTACACAAAATAAAAAGTACCTGCAGATAAAAATTTACTTTTGCTGAACTTTCACCACAAGCCATAATTTCTGACTGTGTGTGTTACAATGGGCAAACAATGTCGCTGTTTGTCAATGAGCTGCTGTGAAATGTGTTGGTTTGCAGTTAAATGATTAACAGTGTAGAGTTGAATAAACTGGGTACTTTAGCTCAGTATATATATTAAGCCTACTTTTGACCAATAAGCTGTGATACTCTATCTAAATATAGATTATCACCTTGCCTGGTCATATTGTGTTTAATCAGAAGATTCTAGATTCTTCATTATTTATTAGGGAATCGTAAAAATCTCGTTTTGATTCAGAAAACAGCCAGGTTTATAAAAGTAATAATTTATTTACAAACAATTAAAACATGACAAATTGCTTAAACTATTATTTACTGTGAGTGGATGGAACTAAAAGGTGTTGTCTGGAACCTATGTGTGTATATAATGTTGGTCAGAACTTCCGTATCTCGGAGAGCTGCGTTCTGGATGTAAAAGAATTTGGTTTAAATTAAGCTATGAGGTTGATTATTATCAAAACCCACGTCAGACGCTGTCTGTGTGTCTACATTACCCATATTCAGAGACCCTCTTGGTGAATCCGAAAGTCAGAGAGGTCGGCTGACCGCTGGCACCGGAGGGCTGTAGAATACCGTGGTACAGATCCTTTCAGTCCAGAGATGTTTCAGGTCACGACAGACGGATGGAACCGAGCGTCTGGGACTCTTCAGGAGTCTAAACAATATCAGCTTATTCTGAACTGTTTGTTGTATCAGCTTCGCAGGTTCGAAAAAGGTTTTGACGACGTGTCAAAATCTTTGATGGTTAAAGAGGTTTTGCTACAGATGGCCGGTCTGAGCGATTCTCTAGAACTGCAGAACAACCAGCGTGATCTGGTTTTAATGTTATGATGTTATGATTGTGTAGCCAACCAAAAGTTGACAAGTTTGGATGTTACCAAGAATCTCAGAGACACACGTCTTCTTTGATCCGGAAGCTCTGATCTGGGTAAAAGGTTAATTATGTGTCATGGACTTAACTTTACCTTACTCTGTACTTGTGTGAGTGCAAATGTTATGACCTTGTCAAGTAATCATGCTAAATCAATCACTGAGCACAGATTAATTAAAGGAGCATGGGGCAGGAATTGTCCAAAAACAAGAAGTAAATAGGATACATGTTCATTCTTGTGAAGCTTATGGGTGATGAAGCATTTTAAACTAAAAAGAATGATGAAACCAGTTTATCATTCCATTTTGTTAATCAGACTGTGTGCTGCAAAATGCAAAACATTCCTGATCCGAATTTCCCGCGCTGTTTTACGGATGTGACGTTAATTGACGCTTCAAGCGCGTTCTCGACAAGGTTCAAACCCGGAAAAACATTTGGAAGCTTGCTAGGTGGCGGTAATGCATCTTTCACTACTAGCCACGTTAAAACCTCAAACTGAAGAGGAAGAACCCTGGAAATGGATTCTACAACTAGCAAACGACCAAGCACAACTCAAAGCCTACTAAAGGGGCACATAGAAGAAGGTTTTATCAGCGGCATCTCGAGAGTCAAAAAGAAAATATAAAAGTCGGTCAGGGACCCGAATATGTATTGGGTACGCTCTGGAAGAATGAGGCTGGTTCAACTCAATTTGGGCCTGAAAAGGATGCGGACATGGCTCATTTTCTAGTGAGCAGGTAAGTGTTGTATTAGCTGGTCTTATGTCTGCTGTAGGTTTCAGTAACGAGTAGGTAAACATATCAGAGCTGTATGGATTTAGAAAATACTGATTTAGGTAATCTAACAAATCTTTGTGCAGATGAACAAGAAACTTATCTAAGCTAACGGTGTTTAGCATATGGCTTCCTGATCAGTGTGAAAAAGCTAAAAGCAACTAAGGAGTAATCGATCACTTCTACGTTTTTTGGACGACACACCGCATGTGTTTGGAGATAAATGGATGCTCCGTTTATTCTGACGAGAAAAGTAAACAGAGCTTGATTTGATTATATGACGTCACCGATCAGCCGGAGAGAGCTAGCGTGCGTAGCATGTTAGCTGTGATCACGCTTCAGTTTCTATGTACCACAGAAGAGAACGGACATTTTCCAAACCAAAGATGAGTCTTTAGAATTATGTCATATTTGATCTACAGTCCAACCTCTAAGCAGGACTGTTACTTCAGTAGATAATGTTATTTGTGGGGTTTGTGTAACAGAAACCCATTGGAATATCTTTTCCTAACGTTATTGCTGTGCTACAAAAGAGTAAATAACTAGTCAGTCATTACTACATGTTTTAATAAAAGTAAAGTTGTGCAGAAGTTTGTGTTTATTTTTCTAAATTTGTCCTGTTGAATGTAGGTCAGAATAAAATATGTTTGTGAAAATGATAAATAATTTTTTTTATGACTGACATGCATTTTCATATTACTAGTTGTGCCACAGGTAAAGATGCTTAGCCATTATTGATCTATGTAAACAGAAGGTGTAGAGTCTCAACCAACTTGTTGACATTTTTGTTTAAAAATGTGTTTTCCAGCTACCGGAAGAAGCAGGCTCCTGAAACTGCAATTCAGGGAGGTAATGTGCAGTCAACCTCGACACCCAGTAAGAGAACAACAGCTAAAATGTTGCATCGAACAACAGCTAAAATGTTGCATCGATTATCTCCAACTGAACCTGTGTCTGAACCTCTCCCCTTTCCTTTAGCCCATGGTCTCAGACTTTCCCACGACACATCAAAGTCTGTGGCAGGCTCAGGCACTTACTCCTCATCTGAACTGTCTTCCATCACTGCTTCCAATGTGAATTCCTGAAAATCAATGACAGTAATGTAAAAATGACTGTATTACCCTGTAGGTCTTGTTGATATTATGATTTTATTTTGATGCATTTTTTGAACTAAACATTGATATTTATGTTCTTATTTACATTGTTGTGATGCCTGTCCTGTAATGAAATTGGTTTCACAAATGATGTCAGTGACTTGAAATTGGATGTTCTTACATGATGTATAAACAATAACATTAGCTTGTTAGTAAGCTTAGTGCAAAATAACTGTAATTTGTCTAAAATTACTCGCCTCTGCCAGTGCGCCCCAGGGCAGCTGTGGCTACATTGTAGCTCATCCCCACCAGTGTGTGAATGTGTGTGCGAATGGGTGAATGACTGATTGTGTTGTAAAGCGCCTTGGGGGGGTCATAGGACTCTAGAAGGCGCTATATCAAATACAGGCCATTTACCATTTACCATAAAAACATCAGAAATCACCTGCAGCCACAAAGCCTTATGCTAATAAAGTAGCATCATGTTACTGTCTTGCTTGCCAGTCACAAAACTGGCTTATGAATATTTCCTAGGAAGGAGCGCTTGCTTTACATCACGAGTGTCATGGCTAAATTAAAAAGCTAATGTAGTGGAATTTTACAAACATTAGACTAAAGTAACAATGTTACTTACTTCATCGCTCGACACGGTGCCTTGTTCGAGCCGCGCTCTGGCCGTACATCACTGTAACTTTTTTTTTCTAGTGAAGAGTTTGTGCGCGCTCTCGTGCCGGGCTGCAGTTACTCACAGCGCCGAGTGCGTCGCTAATGAGTTTTGTTTCTTCATCCTGCCCCATGCTCCTTTAAACATTTCATTGTTTTATAATTATTATAAGTAGTAATAAACAAACGTTTATTTAATGATTATCTCTTGTAAATTTCAGAAGTTCATATTTAATTTTAAAAATCTTCTTTCTTCTTCTTTGAATCCAGGAGTTTATATAAAAGAGTTGCTCTGGGGGGGAGGGGGGGGGGGGGGTCCTGTCACACCCTGTCCTGTCTCCCCATTCTGTTCAGTCATGTGTCTCTGTTAATTGCTCCCACCTGCCTCTCGTTTTCCAATCACCCAAGCTCCCAGCCCTCATGTATTTAAACCCTCTTAGTTCTGTGTGTTTTGTCGGTTCATTGTTTCCATGTCCTGTGTGCGTTCATCATTAAAAACCTTTACGTCTTCCAGTTTGCCTGCCTGCCTGCTTCTTCACCCGCGTGTGGATCCTCACCTCCGCTTCACTCGTGACAACCGGGTAGGAACACTCAGACATTCAGTCAAGAATCAAATTCTGGGAATTCTCCTCAGTTCCCTCAAGGCTTCAATAAATAATTACTTAACACACACACACACACACACACACACACACACACACACACACACACACACACACACACACACACACACACACACACACACACACACACACACACACACACACACTTTAATCTAAATGCATTAAACAAACAATTTGGTTGCTTGGTTAGGTGTGAACAGGTGTGAGAAATGTGATTTTTTTTTTCCTGGTAATTACTGAACACAACAAGAAAAAAGTGAGAAAACCTGCATGATTGTCTGCATCTACATGAGAATTCTTGGTGTCCTGAGCACAGACTTGGTTTTGATAGTGTGATTGCTCCTTATGAGCCAATCTGTAGGAGCCCTGCTGTAAAAACCACATTGATGATGGAGAGTAAATGCCAACCCACATTGCCTCTCACCTTGTTATGCAACAGCTCCCACCAAAGTCCTGATGTTATATGGCTCCTCTGACAACTCTTTGTGATTAAGCAGTGAAAAATGTAGAAATTTTACAGCTCTTGTAAATACAGAAGAAAGTACCTGAAAAACGAGCATCTGGTGGCATGATTCTTATCCTTCTTATCTAAAATCCTTGAGAAAATAGAGGGCAATCAAGAATGTGAGCATCTAAATACTAATGATCTGATCTGAATTTCAGTCTGGTTTTAGAGAGTATCACAGCACTGAAACTGCATTAGTGAAAGTGACAAATGATGTTCTCATGGCCTCAGATAAGAATCTTGTGTCTGTTCTAGTCTTGTTTGATCTCAGTGCTGCCTTTGACACAGTTTATCACAATATTATTTTAGAAAGACTTGAACATGTTGTAGGGATTAAAGGAACAGCACTAGGCTGGTTTAAATCCTACATGTCTGACAGATTTCAATTTGTAAATGAGAAATCTTCTTCGTACTCCAGGGTTACATGTGGAGTACCACAGGGTTCAGTGCTTGGACAAATTCTTTTTACTATATATATATGCTCGCAATTGGTAAAATAATCAGACAGCATGGGATAAACTTCCACTGTTATGCTGACGATACTCAGTTATATCTATCCATAAACCCTGGTAAACCTAATCATTTAGGTAGATTACAGGCTTGTCTAGAAGATATAAAAATCGGGATGAGTCTAAGGCCTAGTCCACACGTAGCCGTTTTTTTTTTTAAAAATGAATATCCGCCCCTCCAAAAACTTGCATCCTCACCACCTCGTTTTAAAAAGAAACTCTGTCCACACGTACCCGGATAAATACGTTGTTAAGGACATGCCAGACCTGTAGGCGGCAGTACTTCCCCCGTTCTTAACCTCGTCCTTTGTCTGTGGTCTTCCGCAAGGAGCAGTAATTCCGCTTGCAAAAACAAACAAGCAAAAAGTGCTTGGACAATTGATAAAGCGAGCGCAGCTCTGAGGGCATCTGAGGGCATCCATGCTGTCGGCTAGTGTAAACACAGGTCGCACACGTGATGTCAGCATTTTTTGTCGCGGAAAGTGACGTCGCGGACCTTAAAACTCCGGTTTTGTCTGTCCACACTCAGACACCCAAAACGGAGAAAACGCAGATCTTCACTTTGGCCGGAGTTTTTATAAAGATCCATTTTCGTGTGAAGAAACTCCGTTTTCGTGTGGATGACAGGCCAAAACGTAGAATAATATCTACGTTTTGGCAGATCCCCGGCTACGTGTGGACAGGGCCTAAAACTGTCCATTGTTTAATCAAAAAGTTCTCATCTTTGGAGAAGAACTTCAGAAAATGAAAGTAAACACCTGGCCTGAACGACATTAAATTAACCTCCAGGAACAAAGTAAAGAACCTTGGTGTTGTTTTTGACCAGAACGTGTCAGTCAAATCCCATGTTAAACAGGTTTGTAGGATTTCCTTTTTCCACCTCTGGAATATTGCTAAGATTAGAAACATCCTGTCCAGGAGTAATGCTGAAAAACTAGTAAATACATTTACTACATCAAGACTAAAAAATAATATCGATAATATTAGAATAAAAATATTAGAATAGAATAATATTCTACTTGTTGTTTAAAGTGACAGTGTGCAGTTTCCCTGGTGATAGCGGGCGGTACTTACCTAAATCACTGCAAGCAAGCGTTATTTTAGTGCTCAAGTAAGACCTTACCAACAGATGACCATTAGGGTCAAATATCCCTGGGAGTGCAACCTCCAGCAAAATAAGAACATCAGACTCCCTTTCATCACTGGCAACGAGTGAAGAGGTAAATGTGTAAAGCAACAATGTTTATTAATGGTGAAAAATTTGTAACCATTTGTTTCAAATCAGTAAATTCATTTTGTCCTCACAGACTTCCATAGAAGGAATCATGCCATCCAATAAGGCATTGCCCAGAGACTTAGACCAACTCCCATGTATTTTAGAACAGATTTTTATAGTTATATGTCATAAAACTGCCAATATTTTTCAACCACTGAGCATCTTTTAAGTCATTTTTGATGGATATTTCCAGAGATTAAAGATAAAAACTACACGTTGTGACATGAAACATCTCCATACATTAAAGAATATTTTAGTTTAGTTTCTCATATCGGGTTAGAATAAGTCACACAGACCAAACTCTGCTCCACAGAGCTGCTGAAGAGTTAAAGATGCAGAAACAGATGAATAAAGTTCAGCTGTATTTGAAAAATAAGAAGGGGAAATTAATGCGCGAGCTGCAAATATTGTGGTGACAAAACGTCCTTCAGAGTGCCGGCGGTGTCCATGTTGATTTCTGCTCCGGAGCATCTTTGGAGGCAGGAGGAGAATCGATGGCTGAGTAATGAGTTACTGCTGGCCTGCAGCGGTGAGCATGCCACAGCCACCGCCAGCTGCACATCAGCCTCAGACACAGGCTCTCCCAACTCGCATCCCAAATAATGTGCTGGAAAACAATTTGGACTCTGAGAGATGAGTCATAATTCACCCTTTAGAGATCACCATCAGCATGACATCCTCATCTGTACAGCACCCCCCACCCCACCCCGAGCTAACAAGCCCTGATTTGGCTTGGGACAAATTAATTTCTCTTACAGCACAATACATCATTTCCACTGCAGTTGGAGGGGAAAGTTTCATATCTGTCAGGAGGAATGCACGCTGTCTCTGAGCAGATCCGCAGCCTCTCAGCTGCTGGGAAGAAATGTGTCATTACTGCAAGTTCTATTCAACAATGCAGTTTTTCCAAATTTTCTCTCACTTTCAATCTAATCATTTGTTTATTTTCTGTGCATGACTGATTTTGTATAAAAACAACACAGTGTTCACTTTGTCCTGATTCTGAAGCAATCAGCTGCTGATGATCGCTGCACTTCAGCAGCTCAAACTCAGGTTCAACTATCAGATTTGTATTTTCACAGAGAATGAAAAGATTCATTTTCTCACGCTTTGATTATTTCATCTGCATTTATTTCAATTTTTGCAGAAATTGAGCTCGAAATGTTCACTTTTCTTTTTGAAGAGAAAATTTGTGTGCAAAGATCTTCGTTCTCACGTGGATTAGAACAATAAACTAAAGTTTAGATGAGGATTTTTCAGCCCCACAAACTTTGGAAAGAATGTAATCTCTGCATGGATTCAGGTAAATGTTCTTTAGTTTTCTAATAGAGTCCCCATTCTCAGGTGAAAGCATCAGGAATCACTGGTGAGAGACCTTGCAGGTCTGAGCTGAGAGAAAACCATGAGGATGATTGAAGATGATTATTTAACCAGAAACATCAGAAGGAGATTTTTAGAAGAGTCCTGCTGCATCTTTTACATGTTTGTAGGTAAAAAGTCAAATATGAGCACAGAGACACTGTTAATCAAAGAACTGCTGTGCCGGGAAGGAAATCTTAAAACTAAATCATGATTTTTTTTTTCCAGGCCTAAAACAGTTTAATCATTTTAAAAAACTTTCTTTTGAACATAAAATGTTAAAATAAAGCAAATAACTTTGTTGTTACCAAGTTTAAAATGGAGAAATGTTTTTGTGCAATCCCGTAGAAATGCCATCTGGATGAGTCAGCCTCAGCTGGGGCAACTAGAAACCCTCCGTTGAGAGCAAACTGAATACGATTGGCTGGCGATGTGTTTACCCCAAGAGGAAAGGTGTGGGAATCTGTCTGCATTCAGAGCTTCGATGACACCAAATTTGACATTAGTTTGCGTAAATGTGACTCAGCTTCAGTCACTTTTGTGTTTGCTAGGTTCTAACAGAGGTGGCAGCCATCTTTAATCACATTGACTTTAAAAGTTAATCTACAGAACAAGCTAGATTTGAAAGCAAACACCGTGGTGAAGAGAGAGCTGAGTCAGAAGGCGAAGCTCTCGATTTACCGGTCGATCTACGTTCCTACCCTCACCTATGGTCATGAGCTTTGGTTAGTGACCGAAAGAACGAGATCGCGGATACAAGCGGCCAAAATGAGTTTTCTCCGAAGAGTGGCTGGGCTCTCCCTTAAAGATAGGGTGAGAAGCTCGGTCATTCGGGAGGGGCTCAGAGTAGACCTGCTGCTCCTCCACATTGAGAGGAGCCAGTTGAGGTGGCTCGGGCATCTAGTCAGGATGCCTCCTGTATGCCTCCCTGGTGAGGTTTTTCGGGCACGTCCAATCGGGAGGGAAATGGAAGTCTGGGCCTCTCGCCCTAGGCTACTGCCCCTGCGACCCAACTCCGGATAAGCGGATGAAAATGGATGGATGGATGGATGGAAAGCGAGCTGTGATTTATGGTTTTAGACTGAGTCTGTTGGCCATGACGGAGCGCTTTGATAAGAACAGCCACAAAAATGATGAATATTACATTTAAATCCATCAGTATGCAGATCAGACATCTGGCGGAGCAAAGAAAAGGTTAGCAGGTTGGACTTTCTCATCCATTTTTATGCTTTTATTCCAGTTTTCAAGCTTCAGCGGTTTCAGTTTGGTTATTTTGTTGTACTTGTTCAGTTTTCCTCATTTTCCATCCTTTTTCTGCACCAAATCGAAAATGAGGTGTGAAAATGGGAGACGCTGGGACCCCTGTGTACTCATCTCTCTTATCAGCGAACCCATTCATAATGGGATTTCTAATTCCCGGCCTGGTGGGGCCATTTTGTGTGGGCACCATATCTGGTCATTGCCCAGAGACTCGAAAGAAGAGTTAAAGCTCCAGTTCAGACGAATACAGGGATTTGCCCTGTCTGTCCATGCAAAAACAACCATTTCGTCATTTTTGATGCATTTACATGAATATTTGTTACATTTTGGATGAAAATATACAGGTTTTCTTGTTTCCTCATAAAAGCACTCTTAATCAAACTTTTACCAGTTTTACTTTGGACCTTTCATTCCATTCTGGCCATTTGCAGAACATTTTTAAATTAGTTTAAGCTACGTAACTGATCAATATATAACTGAAGCACAAAATGGCTGCAAAACTCAAGGGATGAGCCATAACTGTGTTTACATCTAAGGCAAAAATATGTAATTTTAGCTCCAAACATTTGATTCTGAAAAAGCTTTTGGCTGAAAGCTTGTAGAAGAGCTTTGATGATGGTTTTTCACTCTGTCTGTGTCACAATGGGTGTAGCTAACCGCTCTGAGTTTTCCTGTTTGCAGGTGGGCGCGCCCGGAGAGCAGCTGCTGCGAATTCCCTCATCAGCTCGCAGGGGATTTAAGGAGCGGTGTGACAATTCACCAGTGCTGGATGATTACTCACATTGGGTAGTTTACTACAGCTCTAGACCTGTTTCGGATTATTCTGCATCCTGTTCTGCCTGTTTTAAGCCTCGTCATTATCTGTCCCGTTCCTCCATTCTCCCGCCCAGGTACTCTCATCATCTGCCTGTTACCAGCTCTTCAACCTGCACTCTCACCAGTTACTACCCGGAGCCTCTGGATCTCCTGCCCACCAGCCACACTGCTTCTCTTGGCCGCCTGCTCTCCTGCGCTCACCTGCCCGCTCTTGGAACCGGTGCTCAGCTCCCAGCCTCCTCCACCAGCTACCACTCAGACCTGACACGCCCTCCTCTCCGCGCTCCACTACCTTCCTGGAATCCGTAAGCCTCTATTCGATCACACCTTCCCCGTTTGCATTACATTTCTCATTCTTGTTCTCTGTCTCAGAACGCTGCCAGAACCGTCCCCCTCCGACGTCTCCCCAGCCTCATCGAACACAATAAATTATATATTATTTTTACTCACCTTGTCTCTTTCGTGATTCTGCATGTCGTGGGTCAAAAGACTCGACCACATCATGACAGTCTGAGATGGTGTTTTTTATGTCTGAAGCTTATTTTTGTCCAGATTCGTAGTTTTTATGAAGCACATAGTGGACATTGTCTTCAGATCTGCTCATGACAGCATAAGGTCTAGAGAAAAAGCTTCAGAACATCTGAGAAGATCATTCAGACGGAGCTCTATCAGCTGCAGGTTGGGTTTTTTAGAGAACTTATTAAACCCTACACGCTTAATGGTGAGTTTGTTTTAAGTCTGGCGGGTAAAAAAAAAAAATAAGATGCTAATGACTTTAAGATCAAAAGAAAATTCTGCAAGTGTCAACAGCAGGCCATAAAAAGATCTGAGAGTTGAAGAGGCTCATGCAGAGATTACAAATATCTAACATAAAGGACTCTCTTCCGCTTATTGAGGGGTGCCATATCAGTCAAAGAGTCATTATTTAACAGCAGTATTTTAAGTTATTGTCCGTTTCTCAATACTTGTCCGAACTTATGTACCGTATTTTTCGAACTATAAGCCGCTACTTTTTCCCACGCTTTGAACGCGGCTTATAATGAGGTGCGGCTTTAAAAGGATGGACGCTGGAAAGGAGTTCTACGGAAAGCGCCACGGAGGATTTTTTTCACAGTAAAACGGCGCTGCCTGTTTTCACCACTTCACCCCGGGATGATGACAGCAACACGGAGAGCGACACTGACAGTTAAACTACGTTTTCAAGTCAGTCGATATCCGTGGCTTTTAGCCCGATCCAGCTTATAATGAGGTGCGCTTTAAAGTCCGGAAATTACGGTACTCACGTCCTTGACAAACGTCATCAACGATGGCCCAAGGACTGTTCCAATCCTAAGTAAGCATCATGGCAAGTTTGCTCAAAGTTCCCAGATTTGTTCTTGCTCCGCCCATTGTACGGAGGATGCATCAAAGCATCTTCTGCAGACTTGAGACAGCAAAGTTTCCCAAAATGAATTACGTCGCTAACCGGTAAACTCTGAATGTTAGAGGAGAAAGCTAATGACTGTAATGTTTTATATTAGAAATATAAAGAAAATATTGTAAATTTGTCTGCAAATGTAAATGATCGTGTGTAAACCGTAAATTTTGCTGCGGGTGTTTGGGTTTTACTCGTCATGATTCTTCAAAATGCTAATGAACTAACTCACTATCAAAATAATAGCACCGTAGCTCTGTTCTGATGAAAAGAAACTTTACTAATTGAAGAGCGGCAAATGCTAGTAATTTATTAGTTTTGATCAAAAGTAGATCAAATATAAAACAAATAACAATTTTTGGTTGTTATTTTATTTAAGGGACAAACATAACTTTTGTTTTCATGTCAGGTTTTTTTTAACTGTAGCAAGAAGCAGCGCTTGTTGCAAGGACACAATGGAGTACGGTTCTGTTCCAAATGCCGTCCTCGTCCTCCCGTACTTGGTAGAACAGGCTTTCTGGTGTCCTTGCCAAGAACATACTTGTCTAGTACACAAGAATGTGCTTGTGTCCTTGAGTATTGAGAAACGGACATTGTTTAGCCCATCACAAGGGAAAAAAATTGGAGTGAATTTTTCAGTGATATTTTCACCATGTTATTCAGACATTTAAAAATGTTAAAGTTCCCAACTAAATATTTAGTTAGCAAGCTAAATATTTAATTTAGAGTTAAATATTTATTTTACAAATGCAATATTTAGGTCAGACCTAAATATTTAGTTTTTTTAGTTTTTTTAAAGTAATAATTAATTTACTAACTAAATATTTCATTTGGAGCTAAATGTTTAGTTTATAAACTAAATACTGGTGGTGGTCGGAGGGACCGGTGGCGCCTGTGCTTGGCAGCCTCGCCTCTGTCTGTGCGCCCCAGGGCAGTTGCGGCTACTTCGTAGCTCATCACCATCAGTGTGTGGATGTGTGTGTGTGAATGGATGAATGATATACATTAGTGTAAAGTGCTTTGGAGTCCTTACTCTGAGAGGTGCTATATAAGTGTGGGCCATTTATCATTTAAATAATTAGCTCTAAAATTAATATTTATTTATTTACATCCCAACTTAATTTTTACTTTGGAAAATGAATATTTAGGTTTAGCCCTAAAATAAATATTTAGTTGGGATCTAAATATTTGTTTTGTAAACTAAATGTTTAGCCCCAAATTAAATATTTTGTTACAAGATTAAATATTTATGTAAATATTTACCTCTAAATATTTAGCTTACTAACAAAATATTTAGTTGAGAACTTCAAAATTTTTAAATGTGTGATTAACATGGTGAAAATAGGACTTAGAAAAATGAACTCCGATTTTATGACAAGTTAAATAACTCAAAATACTGCTGTTAACTTATGATTTGGACTTTACAAATGGCACCCCTTACTTTATTACAACTACCAGTTTTAGTTTTGCGTTTTGGTTCTCATAGTTGTTTTCTCTTTGCCGATTTTAAGTTAAATTTAACGTAAACACCTACTCTGTTGTACCTGCGAGCTAAACTCCACATCCTATGTTATTGATGGCTGCATCTGAAAAAACAACATGTTAAATTTTATTTATTTAAACATTTTCAAAACACAACCAAACCACTCAGGATCTCGCTCTCTCACACACACAGATATTGTTGCAGCGACAGAGCATTACGTTGATGAAGGGTCATCTCATTTTGGCCTTTGATCTTCTATTTCTCTGCATCTAGTCCTGTCAGACCTAAATAATGCATGTCAGCTGGGATTCTGCAGCTTTAGCTCAGGCGCGTTTTGGATTCATCACTCAGGCAACAAGCTGCAACACCTGACTTCCAGCGTTTTGATGCTTTGACCAATGAATCTGCATCTTGTACTAGACTTTGGAATGTAATCCTAAGTGTTGGCTTCATATCGGACCCTGTTAGTGGACTCAAACCATGCAGAAACATATTTTAAACACTTCACTTGAGACCATTGAGTTACTCAGAGACTCAAGAGCACCGCGGTATTAAAATAGCAGAAGAGACTGAGCGGCACTCTGGCTGCTCATGCTGTCACAGTGCAGCAGACCTCCATTCCCCCCCGGGCTGTTCCCACTAGATATCTTTATCCACTGACAGAGTAGCGATTCAGCAGAGCATAAGGACAGAGCAAAATAGCAGGAAAGAACAATATATTTTTATCCTGTTGAGTACATTTGATCAGGTTACAGCAAGTTCCAGAACGCACAACGATCCGCATCATGAACATAAGCAACAGCTAAGAATTGAAGACAGCATCAATCCATCTACTTGGATGAAAACACCTTAAAAAGATGTTTTTGCATTTTGCCCCTTTACTCTAGAATCATTCAGTGAATCTGTATTCATTCTGGTTAAATGTTGAAACGTCAAAATTTAATCCACACAAGCACATAATTATATAAATAACTCACTCACTGAACCTTCATGCATGTTTTTGAGAATCTTTCAGCCCTTTAATCTAAGTTTCTTGCATTAAAAACCTTTACGTCTTCCAGTTTGTCTGCCTGCCTGCTTCTTCACCCGCGTGTGGATCCTCACCTCCGCTTCACTCGTGACAACCGGGTAGGAACACTCAGACATTCAGTCAAGAATCAAATTCTAGGAATTCTCCTCAGTTCCCTCAGTGTGGTGAGTAGGTGTAATGTAGTATGGTTGCAGTGGCTCTGTGGGCATTTTACCCGCGATTCTGCACGTCTCGTTTGAAGAGGGAGGCCGTGCCCACCGTGGCTCTTCCGCGATTTAGATGCAGCCCACAGACTCTGCTCCCCCACCACGGCGGGCTCCAGTCTGAGGTGAGTAAGCTAAATAAAAATTTTAACATCTTCTAAAGACAATTCCCTACCTAAATGCAAAGTTTGAGAGACGTGGTTCACTTCATTTAGCTAGTCAGTCGGTAATTCTGCAACAGTGGCTCTAACTGACGCAGCACTAGTAGACAGGCAGCATTACAGCGTGAAATCCAGCTTGTGACCCGCTTCTGTAAGGAATTCTGTTCAGGAGGTCGCATTTCAGGCTCTCCACATCATGTGTGACTGAATTTTACGTTATAACAACGATCACACACTAGGAATGTTATAAAGCGCCTATATAGGACAGTTTCTTTTGTATATTATCTGACTTTATAAACAACAACAATGTGCTTCTATTTTTTTCAGGCTAAATCTACCCAAGACATTGGCTGTCAGACTGATTTAGCTGCAAGAATGCACTTGTCCAGGCTGATGTGAAGCCTTACCCGTAGCAAAGGTGAATTATTTTTAATAATCTTCTATGTAAACATTTTATTATTACCTTCTAGTTTTTATGTGTTTTACAGATTATTGTTACACGTGATTTTATGCTCTTTTAAACATTTATAAATGTGCTGCTTCTTTGTTTTTACGTAGCCAGCCAGAATATAGCTCACAGCCGCAGTGTGTCTTGTGACACAGAGACCATGACGGAAATTCATCTTCCAGAAAGTCCCAGAGCAGCGTCCACACCCCTGAAAAGACCAAGATGTGAGGTGTCTGCTGTTGATTCCAGCTTCCACCTCAGTGACAGTGCAAGCTCAGTGAACTGTTCAAGGTAAAAAAAAATTAAAACATTTCAGAATTTTTAAGATATTAACAATTAAATAAGTATGTGATTACATCATGACATCATGAAGGAGGCTACTGATTCTGGCCCTGTGACACTTGGTGGTGACGTGTGAGCTGATTCACCTGGTAAATAACTTTTACATTAAATATTTTGGTTTTTTCTATTAAAAGTAAAATAACTAATAACCTGCATTATTGCAGGACACTCAGCAAAATATGGACTCTACACCATGATGCAGGCACACGTTAATACTCTATAACAGCACATAAGGTGAGCAACACCACATATTATTGTACACTGTCCTGGATTTGATTTCTTTCTGCATGCTTTGTTTTCTTTCTGCATCTCATCATTAGCCTGGCTGATCACCTGATAACTCCTGTCATCTGGTTGTGACAGCATGAGGACGTCCTCACACACCTGTAACCTATCAGCTCATCTGGCAGAATAGAGAGAGAAGAGACAACACCACATCTCCTGTTCCTGGAAAGCCTTCAGCCATCCTTCGATGACTGAGAACCTCCACCAGTTCTGTCTCCTGTCTGCCTACTATTATTATAATAAATATTGTGTTTGACAAGTTTTTTGTGCTGCCAAATATCTCATTTAGATTCCAGTTTTGATATTTTAATGGATATTTATAAATTACATTGATTATCACATTGTTGCATGTTTAACTAGCTCTATTGTGATGAATTAAACTAGCACCTCACTGTTAAAAGCTCGTTTTAATTTCAAGCATGTTTAAGTATTTATGGACATGAACAAAAACAGGAAATATATAAATTGAGATTTATTTAATTAATATAACAAATAAGGGGGAAAGAGTCATTGAAAGGCACATTCTTCCGGAAGCTCCTGATCCTGACGACACCAGACCAGCTGCAGACACCAGAGGACCTAGAACCAAGAGAGCAGCTGTTATCAGTAAATAAATAAATCATGGCAGTTTTAGTGGGCTGAACACATTACAGAATAATTTTCTCATCGGGTAGTTTCATAACTTTCTATGCAGCAGACTGTAGCTTGAGCCCAGAGCTCCTGGAGAGTTGCTATCCAGCATGTTTCAGTGGATTTTCCTGCTTTAACAGGTTAGATTAGCTGTTAAGCAGCTCAGCTATTTGTTGCTGATTAAAACCAGGTGTGTTGAAGCAGATAAACGTCTAACCCCCAAATTCCACTACCTCCGCTCCACTCCGGTCCGCCCCCGGCTTCCGCAGCCTCTCACTTCCTAACTCAATTTTTACTGGTACCCGCTCTACAACAGCTCCGCTCCGGTGCGGAGACCTGAGGGGGGCAAACAAGCATGCGCGGGATTTTCGAGATCTTGCGATACAGTCTGAGCAATAAACGCGGAAGTTAGATCCAAACACCCGTTGTGTGGGAGAAGCATGGGCATGAAATGTTTAATCTGCCCATCATTTGTGTTGAGAGATCAGCAGTGTTTGGATCAACAAAGTGTGACTACTTTGATAGTGGAAACTGTATTTATGGCTTAGTTTTGTGCATTTAAACTTCAGCCGCCATTGATAGTTGTTAAAAGTTGTTAAGCCTGTGCATATGAAACAATAAACGCCTTTTGTTTATCGATTTATTGTGAGAAACGGAAGTTTTGCTTGCTCCTTTTCCTGTTGGGCAGTTGTGATTTCTGTCCATTTACTGCGGAGGTGCTCCGGCGTCCGGCGAAAATAGGATCGATTCTAATTTTGTCGGACGCCGGAACAGAGGGCGGCGCACGGCGCTGCACTGCCGGAGCACGGCCGCAGTAGTGGAATTGCTCTGATTGACTACAACGGGACCAATTTTGCTCTGGCGTTCGTGTCGGAGCGGAGGTAGTGGAATTTGGGGGTAAAACATGCTGAATACTAGCTTTTAGGGCCGTGGAGCCAAACCCTGCAGCTAATCCAATGCTATGGCTAACGGCTACTTACAATTCAGAGCTGGTTCTGTTGGGTCGGTGCCGCTAGTTTCAGGCAACTCACAAGCTCAAAACAATAAGGCTCAGGTCCGCTTGTCTCCTCCAAATAGACTTGGTCCCTTTCTTCTCGAGTGTCTGGGTAAGGAGGGGGAGAAACATCCTCCACTTCTAATAACTGCTCAGAGTGAAGGGAGCTAGCATCGTCTAGTTAGCCATCGTCTTCGTCACTGCCGCGGCTCCGCCCTCTCGATCCTCCAGGCAACGCCTACTAATGTTGCAATTTTTTAAAATTGATACGTGGGTGGAGAAGGACTCTGAGGCACACTTGACCTGCTCTTTAAGAGGCATTCACTCCTACCAGAGATGACTGCAAAATGTATTGAAAATATGAGAACGTTGATCTTTAAACTTTGAAAAATGCCAAGCTGCAAACTTGCTCATCAAAAGGGGCGGAGCTTTTTTACCTGCTTCGGGGTGTTGAGGGTCTGACCTCATGAGGAAATTACTATGCAGTGATTTTCTCCAAAATGACTGTGCTTAAATTGCTCTGAAAAGCAAATAATCACATCAGCGCCAAGAAACTTCATTTCCCATGATGCTTTGCACACGGAAGCATTGTGATGACGTCACCGCCTAATACCAGAAACACGTTCTGCGCATGTGCGGGAGGCCGTGGAGCTATTCCCGCGAACTAAGACCATAAATCTTCAGCAGAGACAAAGAAACCTCGTTCTTTTGCCCAGGATACCTGGCGGTAAGGACACGCTTGTCGAACGCTCCGACAACTTGAGCACGCGGAAGCTCTAAATGCCCAAGTTGAGCCCACGGAACTGCTGGAAACTACACTCCAACTCCATCAGGACCTGACTGGGAACGAGCGGAGCTCCATCCAGCTCTCAGAGACGCTGTAAGTTGTCAAACTCAGCACAAAAGAAACTTCGTTCTCTTTGTGTCCAGCCCGTGGAGAAACACTCGTGGAGGTAAACAACGGAGAAAGCATCAAACCGACGGATGACGCCAAACTGCGGAGAAACACGGAGAACCGTCAAATCAAAACAGTGAGGGACGCTTCACTGTTCTGGTGATCAGAGAACTCATTTCTCTCTCTCCTTTTCTTCTCCCGTTTCCTCTATAGTCCAGAATAAGCAATAAAACCTTGCTATTGCTTAAAAAGTAGCTTCGTGTCTTCCTCTTTCGTTCCCAAACACGTCCGTCAGGTCATTTTGAAAGAATAAACTGCTTATTTATCATTGTTTGAATATCTTTAAATGTTTCGGCCATGGCCAGGCTGATAAACTAAAAGATATTAACCGTGATTAATCTTTTGTGTTGTTTCATGATCCTTTGAAATGTTTTGAGTGAATTTGAGGTTAAGTTACTTATGATTCTAAGTGCCTTGGAAGTTAAAGTGCAAGTTGCCACTCACACTTTAGCCAGACAAAGGGGTCAGCCATCTTGCATACAGACTCCATTTTAGAAACACACACACATACATACACACAAAACACCTTGAACATTATTTTGAATATACATCCTTTTATTATATCACATGGTTATTATTCATTTATGCCACTGTTTATTCATTTGACAAATTGTTAATTAAACGTTATAAAATTCAGATTTTCATCTCCAGTAGCTTTGTTGTGTCGAAGAGAAGTCTCTGCTCCAAGGATTCTACGAACTTCAAGAAAGACTGATAAGAGTTTTGGATTCAATTTTTCCCCGGTTAAAGGGGAATGGTGCCCCGTATATCTAAGAATATCTTAATTAATTAATAAATCAGTAAATATTCCCATATTTACAGAATTTATTGAAGAATCCAAAAGTAAGTTAAAGCTTACGAATTGTTCGCTCCTAATAACCCCAACAGGGGCAATCTCGTTGCGCAAATTCCTCACCGTTTTTGCTACGTTTGTCCATGTCGCCTGGCATAATTATGCCACAACAAGAACTGTCATTTAATGGTAAATTTTTATAGATAATTTGCTAATTTAAATTTAAAAGTGTGAAAACAGACAAAGATCACAACAGAGTCATCGCTGCTTTTGCACGGTGCCTTAACAAGATTGAAGGACATTTTGTAACAAACATCAGATCGACCTCTTTAATTATCATACTTTCTGTGTGTGTGTGTGTGTGTGTGTGTGTGTGTGTGTGTGTGTGTGTGTGTGTGTGTGTGTGTGTGCTGCATATTTCAGTGCTAGGATCAAAATGGCAGCGAACTCCTCTGATCAGCTGCTTTAATCCACCTGATTCAGCAGGTTCAGCAGCCAAAATGAAAAACATCCTTCTGTTATAACCAAGAAAAACCTGGTGATGCATTCAGGTGCAGCTTAATGGTTCACATTAAAGGAGTCATAATATAGGACGGGTTCTTCTTCCAGCGTAGAAACGTGATAAAGGTCGATGTTCTCGTTTATCCGAGGCTTTCTGTGAATTTTATGGCAGGAAACAAGCTAAGAAGTTTTTTTAAATCAGTGACATGATGAACGACAGGGATGATCTAAAGTTCAGTTCCATTTGATTACTCACACAGACTTTATTCCCTGGATAATGGCCGGCCGACGGAGGATTCGTTCCGAGCTGCACAGGGAGCCCGTCAGCCTGCAGGCCTCTGATAACAACCCTTGTGTCAATTAGAATCACAGATACGGGTCAGTCATGCTCTGTGCCTCCTGACTGTTTTTGTTTGTGTACATTTTATCCTTTTACCCAAAGGACAAAGGGTTTGTTTTGCAAAATTGCTCAAAAGTTGCATTCAAGGACATGTGACTTTGTTAAAATAGTAAAATATGGGAAATTTGTGGCTAAATTTGTCATTTCATAAAACGTGATATAAGCCTGAAAGCTCCAGCTCGTTCTCTTTTATGTTTCACAAGTAGCACAATAATGAGAGCAATAACATTTCAAACACACACACACACACACACACACACACACACACACACACACACACACACACACACACACACACACACACACACACACTTCAGTTCAGTAATAGAGATTTGATTTACTCCAATCTGCCTCCTGGGTCTGAGATGCCTCAGGCCACTTTTACTCTCAGTAAAAAATGGCTTCTCGACTCTTTAATATATTTTTAATAATATTTTCTGATAGGCTGTACATTCCTTTTATCTCGAGCAGGAATCAAAAGCAGATTTTACACCCGATTGCACAGGAGGACCAAATGATCCTAAGTGAGCATCATTAAAAGAAAAGTGGCTCCTTTAACCCAAATCTGAACTGAAAATGTCCCTCTGATGGCTCGGACTGGTAAGATTAAAGTGTGGAGGGATAAAGAACATTTTCATATGCTAGAAAATAAATAATTTGCTTTCTTTTTGGAGGAGAATCGTAAAACACCAGGAATGCTATGAAATCCAGATGTGACACACGCACAACAGCAGATGCATGCATCAGAAGTCCTGAAATCATGCAGCACTTATTGTAGAAGTCCAGTTATTAATTGTTTAATTTATAATAAATCACCACAAAAGGAACAGCTAAGAGTTTTGACACAAAAATCTCGAGGAGCTGCAGTCATCATAAAAGAAATGTAGCAACACCTTTACGTAAAACGGTGTGAAAATGAAGACTCTCGATTTTCCAACTGGGTCTAAATTTCTGCTCTAAATCGATTTCATAACTGTTTGTGTTGTTGCCGAGGCTTGTGTGATGTCTGCTAAGTTCCCCAGCTTTAACTAATTGACAGATTTTTGTTTTGATGCATGTTGTCATGGTGTAATTAAATTTATTGGATGTGATGTGTTTATTATTTTATAACCAATAACCTGTTTGAATTGAAGAGGAACCATCTGGAAGCACACTTATGCTGATTTGACATTTTAAAGCTGCATTGGTCTGCAGGCACATTTAGTCCACCTCTTCTAACTGGATGATTGTCAAGTCTATCTACCAGTAGCACGCAATAATACCGTCTCATTTCAACCACTCTTGGACTGCTTGGAAGAGGTCAAATTATGGATGGCTCAGAATTTTCTTTGCTTCAACCAGAGTAAAACTGAAACTTTCTTGTTTGGCCCAACAAACATGGGTGTGCCCAAGGGGTTGACTCTCCATCATTAGCACCTTTTGAGGAGGTGGTGACGTTGGATGTGGAGCTCAGACTGGACAGCCAGGTCAATGGAACAATAAGATCCTGCAGTACTTCCATCTCAGGAGGATTAATCAGTTTAAAAGCATTTGGAAACTGTCATCCCGCCTTAATCACCATCAGGCTGGACTACTGTGACTGGCTTCAGGGGGAGAGAATTCCAAAGTCGAGGGGTCACTGCCGTGAAGGACCTGTCTCCCATGGTGGAAAGTTTTGTCCATGGTTGGTGCAGGCAGTGAGAACAGGCAGTAGAGCAGAGGTTTCTTGTAGCAGTGTGTGGAGAAAGAAGTTCGCTCAGAAAGGCAGGGGCAGTTCCATGAATGCACTGGTTGATAAGAAGGCAAAATTTGCACTGATTTCGAAATTGAATAGGGCAGCCATTGGAGGGATCTCAGAACAGGAGTGATATGATCATATTTATGCTTCCTCTTCAGGAGCTGGGCAGCAGAGTTCTGAGTGTACTGGGGCTTTTGTAGACACTTGCCAGGGGTCCCAACGAGGAGGTTATTGCAATAGTCCAGCCTAGAGGAGATGAACGCATGGATTAACTTCTCTGCATCTGTCTGGGTAAATGATAAATGACCCGCACTTGTATAGTGCCTTTCAGAGTAAGGACTCCAAAGCGCTTTACATTACAGTGTATCATTCAAGGGTAAGAGAAGGGCAGAGTTTGGCAATGTTTTTGAGGTGAAGAAAGGAGACCTTTTAGAGGTGACAGATGTGGGTGTCAAATGTGAGATTAGAGTCTAGTCTGATTCCAAGGTTTGTTACTGAAGAGGAAAGAGGAATGTCGTGACCCAAAAAGGAGGATACTACTAAGGGGAAAAGACTGTGTTTGATATGGAGTGCCAATAATGATAGCTTCAGTTGTATTGCTATTTAATTGTAGAAAGTTTTCAGCCACCCATGCCTTCATCTCCTCCAGGCAAGCCTGAAGAGCAGATGGGAGAGCTCTAGTTATAGTGGAGTCCATTTTCATGTATAACTGAGTGTCGTCTGCATAACATTGAAACAAAATATTGTATTTATGAATGAACAATGTGTCCAAGCATAAGCATGCAAATTGAGAAGAGGGTTTGCCAAAGAACAATCCTTGTGGAACTCCACAATTTCAAGTGTGCGGGGATGACTGACTCTGTCCTAAGGCCACATACTCCGTTCTGCCTCTAAGATACTCCTATAACCAATTTAATGTGATTCCAGAAAGGCCAACCACCATCTGGAAACCATGGAGTAGAATGGTATGGTCCACTGTATCAAACATAGCTGACAGATCCAGTAAGAGGAGGAGAGATGGTGAGCCCTGATCCACAGTTAGAAGTAAGTCATTTATGACGTGGATCAGGGCTGTCTCTGTACTGTGGGCTGAACGGAAACTGAACTGGAATTTTTCATACAGATTACGAGTATTGAGATGATTGTGGAGTTTGGCTGCTACAATTGTTTTCCAGTATTTTAGCTAAGAACAGTATATTGGAGATCGGTCTGTAATGTGACAGGATTTCAGTGTTTAAAGGGGGCTTTTTCAATTGAGGATGGATGATTGCGGGTTTGAGGTCAGAGGATACCTGACCGGTGTAGGATAGTAGTGATTAGTGGACTGACGGCTGGAATATTCGATTTTAGAAGGTGGGTAGGGAGGGGTTCGAGAGGACATGTGGAGGTCTTCATGCTTTTTATAGTTCTCTCCACCTCTGTCTGGGTAACGGATGAGAAAACGAATAAAGTGTTTAATGTATGTGGAAGAATGATATCAGATGGTTGCAGCATTGCACAATGGAGGGAGGATCGGATTGCTGCCACCATGATAGTAAAAAAAAGTCCATAAAACTTAGCATTTGTATGCGCTAGTGTCAGCATGTGGATGTATCGGAGGCTTTAGCAGTGAATTTATGGTGGAGAAAAGCTGCTTTGAATTACCAGTACCATTTGATATTTTCTGTGAAAAAGAATTGGATCTGGCGGCAGTAAGTGCTAGGGTATTGTCTTTGATGGTCGCGGTGAGCCAGTCTATGAACTAGCAGACCCTTGGAGGTAAACTGATGCTCCAAAGCACGACCAGCTGGTTTCATTTTGCGGAGCTCAGTTGTATTCCATGGAGCTGACCTGGAGAATGTAACTGACCTTGTTATGATTGGTGCGTGTGATTCAAGAATATTGCAAAAGCTTAAGTTATAATGGTCAACAGATCCATTAACTGATGTGAGCTGATTGACCGGTAAAATATTCCGAACACCCTGATTAAAGTGGATGGGGTCTATAGCTTTCAAATTTCTGAAATGGATCTGGTGTTCTGGTTCTTCTAGTGGCAGTTCCATGGAGATGCCCCTATGATCAGACACACCCAAGTCATAAACTTGTAAGTTAGTAATAGCGGGAGTGTCCGTAATGACCAGGACCCTCATTTATCAAGCTTGCTTATGCACAAAACAGGGTCAGAAAACTGCATAAGCAACTTTCCACACAATTTTTGGGATTCATGAAAGAAAACTTAGCAGAAAAATGTGCGCAACTTTAAATTCACTAAAGAACTGGCTTACCCACATGTTGGACATGGAGAGCATCTGCAGTGATGCTGCTGAGAAGGATACAATTATGAAATCCTGCAGTATTATCACTTGAACCACTTCGTGAGCACACAGAACAAGACCCCCCCCCCACACACACACACACACACACACACACACACACACATGCACGTGCACACAAGCGCGCACACACACACAGCTTGAAGTGCATAATACAGAATGCTGAATACCAGCAGGGGGGCAGACTGAGACAGAATGTCATGCGTCTGTGACAGTGTGAGCGTCCTGTCACTGTGACCCGATTGATCATGCGCCCTGGCTACTTGGAGAAGGGAGATCTCCATTTGGCTGACTGTTTAGCCTGCGTGACTCTCACCTGGGAGTCTGGGAATCGAATCCTGATTGGACCATTTTTTAAAATCCGCCACAGATCTCTCTGAAGAACTCACAACATTGACGGTGTTGGGGTTATTAGGAGCGAACAATTCGTAAGCTTTAACTTACTTTTGGATTCTTCAATAAATTCTGTAAATATGGAACTATTTACTGATTTATTAATTAATTAAGATATTCTTAGATATCGTCGGGGCACCACCCTTTAATTAGAAAGGGAAATGAATCCAAAACTCTTATCAGTCTTTCTTGAAGTTCGTAGAATCCTCGGAGCAGAGACTTCTCTTCGACACAACAAAGCTACTGGACACAAAAATCTGAATTTTATAACATTTAATTAACAATTTGTCAAATGAATAAACAGTGGAATAGATGAATAATAACCGTGTGATATGATTGAAGATGGATGTGTTTGCATGTGATGGAGGATGTATGAATGGGGTCCTTTGTTCTCACAAAGGAGTAGTGTGTGTGTGTGTGTGTGTGTGTGTATGGATTCAAAATGGAGTCTTGAATACAAGATGGCTGACCCCTTTGTCTGGCTAAAGTGTGGGTGGCAACTTGCACTTTAACTTCCAAAGCACTTAAAATCAGTAGTAACTTAACCTTAAATCACTCAAAACATTTCAAAAGATCATGAAACAACACAAAAGATTAATCACGAATAATATCTTTTAGTTTAACCACGTGGCCAAGCAGAAAACATTTAAAGATACCAAACAATGATCAATAAGCAGTTTATTCTTTCAAAATGACCCGACTGACGTGTTTGGGACGAAAGAGGAAAGCACGAAGCTACTTTTTAAGCAATAGACGCGGTTTATTGCTTATTCGAGACTATAGAGGAAACGGGAGAAGGAAAGAATGAGAGAAAGAGATGAGTTTCTGATCACCAGAACAGTGAAGCGTCCCTCACTGTTTTGATTTGACGGTTCTCCGTGTTTCTCCGCAGCTTTCGGCGTCGTCCGTCGGTTTGATGCTTTCTCCGTTGTTTGGCGTTCACGAGTGTTTCTCCACGGGCTGGACAGAGACAGCAAAGTTTCTTTCTGTGCTGAGTTATAACTTACAGCGTGCTTGATGGAGTTGTTGCTTTCCTCCGCAGTTCTGTGTCCTCAAACATCAGCTGGAGGGGAGCAGAAACGAGCAGATCTGATGGGCTTGCAGTTTAGTTTCCAGCAGTTCCGTGGGCTCCACTTGTGCACTTAGAGCTTCCGCGTGCTCAAGGGAGTCGGAGCGTTGACAAGCGTGTCCTTACCGCCAGGTATCCTGGGCAAAAGAACAAGGATTCTTTGTCTCTGCTGAAGATTTATGGTCTTAGTTCGCGGGAAAAGCTCCACGGCTTCCCGCACATGCGCAGAACGTGTTTCTGGTACTAGGCGGTGACGTCATCACAATGCTTCCGTGTGCAAAGCATCATGGGAAATGAAGTTTCTTGGCGCTGATGTGATTATTTGCTTTTCAGAGCAATTTAAGCACAGTCATTTTGGAGAAAATCACTGCATAGTAATTTCCTCATGAGGTCAGACCCTCAACATTCCCCCTTTTGGTTTCGGGGATCGCGCCCAAAGCTCGATCGTCGGAAGCACAGATGGGTTTGTTCCTCATGAACGTAGGTCGACTTGATTGTCGGAAGCACAGGTGGGTTTGTCCCTTAGGACGTTGGTCTCCTTGGACGCCTTTGTCTTTGGTCTTTGTCTTGGATCCTGGCGCCTTTGGTCTTTGATCCTGGTCAGGCACAAAGAGGATAGGAAACGGGATAGTCCCCAACGCGCATAACGAGAAGAAGCCACTCACGCAGGTGGTACGCAATGATGATGTCGTCCATGCGAGAGGTAGTAGTGTAGAAGGAGGAAGGTCGGTGGGCGGTTAACTCCACGAGTGGACACAAAGGCATCTCACCGCCGGCCATACAGTTCAGTTTATGGAGCACGCGGTGATGTACGAGGTCCATAGTTCGCAAACGCGCATTGACCTATGTGGTCCCAAGATTCCCCCCTTTTTGGTCCAAAGGGTGGATCAGGACAGTCTTTGGGCTAAAACAAGGACCATAAAACTAAGAGGTACTACAATGTGCTGGTGCGTCAGACAGAGTCATTGACAGACTGAGCTGGGCCGGCACATAACCACTAGTTAATATGTGACCAAGTAAGAAACAAAAATACAGAAAACCCAAAAAAAAAAAAACATATAACATCCAAGAAAATTCATAGCAACCTTGAGGTCTCATAAAATACATTCTTAGGTCATACAGTCAGTGTGTAGCTTATAAAGAATGTGACATACTGCAACACTCAGATAAATATGTGAGGTAGACTAAAATGAGAACTACTCTTAGGTTTACAGAATAACAAAGAAAATGTTGCTCACCCCCTTTAGACAGGTGTGGTACATTCACGCTTGGAGTCTCCCCGAACGCGGTTACGAGGCACACCGTAGGTGAGCAAGTGCATCTTATCTTGGAGTTTCTTAACACGCTTGTAGGCGGAATAAGCAATCACGGCCGTGATGAGCCATTCCATCCCCAGGGCGACCAATGTGCAGATTAAAGTCGTATAATCTGTGTCAATGTAGCGTCTTGGGCGTCAAAGTAAGTTCACGCGGGTTTTGTGTGAACTTAACAAATTTGGTTCCTTCAATCAGTAATTGTTGGTCAATTTCTAAATCGAAGGCAAAGTTATAACCCTGGAAAGCGTCCATGATCTCAATCTCCGAATCATGCTGTTCGAGGTTGAGGTGATGGAGTGCCAGGTTTTTAGTTCAAAGTGGAAATGCCTACCGTCCTTTCAAATACCAATGTTCAGCATCGACCTAAACTTATAGATGTGAGGTGTCACAATTATGGGAACGTTTAACAGGAAACCGAGTTCTAATTTTTTTCCAACGTGAATGGGAATTGCACTGCCTAGGCTGTACGCTAGGTGGATTTGTGAAAGGTGCACAGTAGAGGGGTAGCAGCTGTCAAGCTATCTTTGAGCAGGTCCAGTGGTACCAAGTACGGGGAAATACGACTTTCAACCAAGCTGTCCAGCGTGGAACTTACTTCCCTGAGCAGGTCCTGCATCAAATCTCTCACCACTCATGTGTACACAATATCCTGATGTATGGTTTCAGACAAAGTCTTGATTGCACGTAGAGATTCATTAATCAGAGCAGAATGTAGGTTGACAGTTACAAGAGTACCCTGTAAGGTTTTAGTAAGTACTTCCTGTTAGCGTTCTAGGAGGAGTTTCTCTTGGTTAGTGAAAATGACGGCGGGGGGGGGGCTTGGTTCTTTGTCGGTTAGTACATGTTAGTGGGTTAAACGTGCACTTCCCCCCTTTTCCATTCCCATGCATAGAACTATGTAGCGACTACGTCTACCTCCTGCGGGGAGTCTGGTCTCTGTACCCGCGGGGATGGTTTGACGTAGGGTTTGATTTGGTTTGCATGCACCCATTTGTAGACAGGCTCCTGTCTCGCTTTGGTGATGCGTAACCTGTATGCAACTGGAGAGAGTTTTGCCACGATCTCAAATGGTCCTGACCAGCAGGGCAGGAACTTCTTAGCTTTGCGTGCCGGTTGGGCGAACCGAAAGTAGAATACTTTGTCACCCACCTCGTATTCGCGGCTGGTTGTCTTTTGGTCGTAGTAGGCCTTAGCGCCTTCTACGTTGGTCTCCAGTTTCTTCTGAGCGTGCGCGAACGTAGCTCTGAGGTGTGTTTTCAAGTCTGCCACATACTGATGAGCGGTATAGGCAGTGGCAACACTGACATCCTCTGGGTGATACAGGAGGTGCAGTGGTAGAGTCATCAGTCTGCCGGTCATCATCTCAAAGGGCGTAACCCCAGTGGATCGCTGTGGAGTGGACCGTATGGCCATCAGGACCAGAGGGAGCTTGACGTCCCAGTCCTTCCCAGTGGAGCAGACGTACTTTTTGAGCATGGAGACGACCGTGCGGTTCATCCGTTCGACCTGTCCGGATGACTGTGGGTGATAGGGGAGGTGGAATCTCACTTCCACTCCCAGAAGTTCAAACAGGGACGTCATTACACTGGATGTGAAATGAGTTCCCCGGTCAGAGTCAATGCAGAGTGGAAGTCCCCATCGACTGAAAACGTGGTTAATCAGCAGTACAGCGGTTGTGACGGCTGTATCGTTTGGCGCTGGAAGGCATTCCACCCACTTTGTGAAACTGCAAGTTACAGTTAGCATATATTTGTTTCCTCTTGCCGATTTGGGAACCGGTCCAACCCAGTCGATCTGCAGGTGGGACCAAGGGAAGGTTATTCCCCTGCGTTGCAGTGGTGCTCTAGCAAGCGGCTGGGAGGGTTGAAACTGGGCACAGATGAGGCAGCCTTGGACATAGCTGTGTACATCCTTGAACATCGATGGCCAATATGCTACTTCTGTCAGTGACGCGAGGGTAGCGTTTGCTCCGCGGTGACCTCCGACCGGAGCGTCGTGGGCGTAGGCAAGCATTACTCCTCTGTGGTCGAGTGGAACAACCCAGCGCGGCGGGCTGTGATCGTCACGCATGTAAACTAACAAATCGTTTTGTAGTTTCAGGTGCGCGAGTTGACGATGCAGGGTTACCAAATCTCGGCTTGCGCCAGTAGGTGGTGATGGTTGTTTAGACATCGGGCCCTTTTGGAGAAGCTCGCGGATGAGCTTCAGGTCAGGATCTTGTTCCTGCATAGTGACTAGGTCCGCGACCTGTGGTTTTCTGCCTAGAAACACGGGTACCCCAACGGTCCGAGGTTCGTCTGCTTGTTTAGCATGGCGACGAGTAATCGCGCAGACCTCGTGAACGGCCTTGGGTGGAAGCCACTCGTCTTTGAATTCCCAGCAGGTTCCCTGGTCAGCACCGAGCTTAGCAAGGCGGTCTGCTTCGTCATTACCATCTTTCTCCGGACCTAGGGTCCTGGAGTGACCTTTGACCTTTTTCCAGTAGACCATTATGCCTTTTTCAGTGGTGAGCAGATCACACGCTAGGAATAACTCCGAGTGTTTCACGTCTCTGTTCCTGGAGTTTTTCATGTGGTTCTCCTTCCACATGGGGAAGTGAGAAATGAAGCTGTGTCTAGCGTAGTTTGAATCAGAGCAAAGGACGATTTGAGTGATGTCCAAGGCTGCCGCCTGCTGGAGGGTTATCAACACTGCAGCAATTTCGGCGTACTGACTAGACTTTTGGCCCAACCGGTAGTGATTTGGTTGCTTAGTGTCACAGTCCACCCAAATGACTCCAACCCCGGCACGGAGCTGGCCTTCGTGAAGGTAGGCGCATCCGTCAGTGTAAACTTTCGGAAGCCCTTGGCAAACATTCTCATCAAAGTAGCGATGATTGGATGCGGTTGGGTAGACTGCGGCAGGTGTGTCCAGGGGGCCCATGACGGAGTCAGAGTCACAGTGCTGGCAGCCTGCTAGCCCTTGTCCTAGCGCTAGCTTGGTGTTCTGACCATACTTGACCTCAATGTTGTATCCTTGGAGCACCATCATCCACGTCGCAATGCGGCTGTTTGACACTCTTCCTTCGCGCAGACGCTGGCTGTTTAGGAAGGTGACAGGCTGATGACACGTTTCAATGATCACTTTCTGTCCACCGATGTAACTACGAAAGTGTTCGACAGCCCAAACTGTAGAGAGGAGGGCTCTCTCACAGTCTGAGAACTGGAGTTCCACCTTGCTCAGAGGCTTGCTGGCGTATGCCACAACTCTCATGTCCTGGTCGTGTTTCTGCTTCAAAGCAGCGCTCAGGCAGTGAGAGGAGAAAGTCGCCTCTATGTAGAACTCTTTATCCTTGTCTGGGTAAGCCAGACAGGGTGCGGACGCCAACTTCTGTTTTAGGAACTGGAAGGAGAGTTCTTGGGGTCTGTCCCACACGAAAGGTGTGTCGTTCCGAAGCAGCTCAGTGAGGGGCCTCGCTGTTTCAGCGTACTCCTCAATGAACTGCCTGGAGTAGTTGCAGACTCCGAGGAAGCTCCTGAGTTCAGTCAGATTAGCTGGGGCTTTGATGTCCGGAATGGCTCTAATGCGTCCCGCTTGGGGCTCGACTCCATTAGGGCCAACCAGCAGTCCAACATACTCCACTTTGGTTCGACACCACTGTCCCTTGACAATCGCCAATTTAGCTCCGGCGTCAGCGAGCTGTTGCAGCACGTGACGGAGTTCGGCCAGGTGCTCCTCGAAGGTTCGACTCCTCATCAAGATGTCATCGACATATATGAGGTTCCCTCTGGAAGCAGCATCTGACATGGCTTTGTGGAGGAAGATGTTGAACTCGGCAGGTGAGTTAGAGTAGCCAAAGGGGCAGCGGTTCCAAGTATATTGGCGATTTCCAAAGGAGAAAGCCAGTTTATACTGGTCCGCCGGCTCAACCTTCATGGTCCAGAAGCCGTTGGCTACGTCAACCGTAGAGAAGAAACGAGCATCTCTGACTCTGGCTAGCTCCTGATCTAAATGGATCATAGGCCACCTGGAGAGAGGTACTTGTTTGTTCAGTGCATGATACTCTATGGTGAGACGCCATTTCCCAGTCGGTTTCAGAACCGGCCAGATGGGAGAGTTGTAAGTGGAGTTACACTCTCTGCTGATGTTTTTCTCCTTCAGCTGATCGAGGATCTCCTGGATCGACTCATAAGCAGCGAGGGGAATCTTGTACTGACGTACAAAAGTAGGAGGGGCATTCGGGTTCGTCGGAATGCGAACCGTGTGCAGGTTTGTGAGTCCACAGTCCAGGGAGTCCCTGGATAAGACGGACTGAAACTCATAGAACAGGCTTCTAAGCTCTGCTCTCTGCTCCTCCGACTCCAGCGCATCCGCTTTGTCAAGCTGCTGGCTGACTTCGGCCTCGAAGCCGTCATAAGGTTCAGAGGAGGAGGGTCTCTGGTGTTCCGGGCTTTCAACCGGTGACTCAGAGGGTTGAGTATTTATTGCAAAAACCGTTAGACACTGACCGCCGTCAGTATCTAAGGTTGCACTGCAAATGGGTTCCTCAGGAAGGGCTTCATGCCGCTTGATGGTAATCATTTGTGAAGGGAAAGTACTGAATGTGTCTGCACCAACCTGTCTGTCGTTCAAGAACAACGGAAGTTGTCCGATCACGGGGACTGAAAGTTCGAAGTCATGGAATGAGCTATCTATCAGCATGCCCAAGGGCTTTCCTGCCGGCATGTGGATAGGACTCCGGGTCGGATTTTCGACCAACAAGTAGGCAGAACGATTGTTCAGCTCCAAGAGTGGCGTGCCACAGACGGCTAAGTTGAGCTCCAAGAAGTGCGGTGATGGCTGGAAGAAGGCCTGTGTGCCTGGCAGCTTCTGATGCTTCATCAGAGTCAGACGAACAGGCACTCCTTTGACCTGTGGGGGCAGAACCGTGCTGGCCTCAACCACTGCACGGCAGGCCTGTGGAATGGTCTGACTGGACAGCAAGTGTTCAGGGCCTTCTGAGCGAGGCTCAGAGGATGGTGTGGCTCGGGCCCAAAGGACTTGATTGCAAGTGTCCAGCTGGGCACCGAGTCGAACCAGCAGATCTGCTCCGATGAGTGCAGGTGGATCAAGCTGTGGTATGATGCTGAATGTATGTGTGAGCTGTCTTGCTCCAAGTTGGATAGTCAGAGAGCAGACCTCTGGCGCTTTCAGGAGCCTCTGCGGCCAAGTAGGTGACAAGAGCCGATGGCTACGTGTCACACTGACCAGAAGGGGGTCCTTCTGACGCAGGTGTTCAAACGTCTGCTGGCTGATGGCTGACTTTTCAGACCAAAGAGCAAGGCGAGCATCTGAGATGTGGGTGCAGTTGATGGTAGGACCACCAACTATGTGTGGTGCATATGGCTGCAGGCTGACGTTCTTCAGCGAGCAGAGAAAAGATGAATGTGTGCGGAACGGAGTTCCAGGAGCGGTTTCATGCCTTTGCAGGCGGACATCGTCTGTGGGAGCTGTAGGGAGGGGCATGACCTTGGAACAAGGGGTTTGCTGCTCACTTATGCTGACTTCAAGAATGGAGGATGGTCGGCTGCTATCCGGGTTCCAGGGCTTAGGTGTGTCCACCTGGGCCCACAGTTGACCCTTCTGGCAGTCGATGAGGGGAGCTAGACGTTCAAGCAGGTCCTGACCAATGAGAAGTGGTTCAGTGTCTAGCTGGCAGACATAAAACGGGTGAACCAGAGTCATGTCTTGGAAGGTGATGTCCAGCCACGCCCGGTGAGTGATACACTCCCGGGTCTGGGTGTAGCTGGTGATTTTCAGGTCACAAGGTTCAACCTGGACTGGTTTCCCGAGCGACCGCATGGTGTCAGACATGCGATGGAACAGTGTGGAGCACATCAGGGTGATTTCTGAGCCGGTATCCAGCAGAGCATCAACCTGTATGCACCCACCTACGCTGGTGCTACAGTACAAACGGCGAGCATGATCATGGTTTGTTAAGTCACCAAGGAACTTCAGAAATTTAGTATCAGGTTTCTCTGGGGGGTAGATTTCAGGAGACTCCTGTGATCTACTAGTAGTGTTCCCCCAGCTGATCAGGTAGGTCCTGGCCACGCTGGGAGGTTGAGCCACGCCTAGTCATGCGGACGTTGGCTCTGGGTCTGGCTTCTTAGAAGCAGACTTTGGTGCAGGGGTCTCATCTGCAGATCTCAGCTGTTCCTTCTGTTTAGCTAGGAACTGCTGAAACATCTCCTGGAGGTCGGCTTTGGTCAAGTACTCACCTGCGGACTTGCGTTCGGGACTTACCTGTTGGCGGCGCTCCTTAAACCTTCCACTGTTCCGACCTGCCTGCCGTTGGTTTTGGTTGGGCCACTTCCTGTCTGATTGTCCAGACCTAGGCGGCCAATCAGCACCCCCCTTCCCCTGTTGAGGAGATTGGGACTGCTTTTGCGGTTTAACAGGTCTAGGTTTAGCAGATTTTGGCTTAGTGGGTGGAGCTTCTGTGCCTTCGAGCTCCAAACGCGGCTCGGCGTCGGGAGCTAGGTGCATAACGCGGTGATGTGCGTCAGGCTTTTGGGGCTTTCCGCCGGCTTCCCAAGCCTGTTGAGCGTATCTCCTAATCTCCTGAGTTGTCAGTTTTTTCATCCGACAATACATTGAGACTTCGGAGCGAACACACTCGTGCAGGTTGTGAATGAACAGGGATCTGAAGGCAGGGTCTTCCTCGAGCCCAGGGCCGTTTCGACCTTGGAAATAAGCACTTTTGAGTCGGCGATAATACTCTCTGGGGGGTTCGTTCCTCCCGTGTTTGATGGAGAAGGCCCCCATTGTAGCAGACGCAAAGTCTGCATACGTGGCGTATTCATCTCTCAACGCTCGGCAGAGCGAGGAGTACCGATCTCGAATGTCAGGTGGTAGAGTTTCCATGAAACCATGCACCGTTCTAGATGTGGTTTTCCAAATTAGCTTGAGCTTTTCCCTTGAAGAGGGTGCTGGAAGATCAAGCAGACAACGTTCTATCTCCCTGAGATAATCGTCGACATTGGATTCATTGGTGTTAGGATCAAAACGTTCTACGTCTTTAGCTAGCGATTCAATTTGACGTACACGGAGCCCTGACTCACGGTACGGCGCGTCATCCTCTGACTCTGACCCACGGTCTGTCTCAGAGTGCGCTGGATATCGCTGGTGTGCTCTGGGCTCCCAATGTTGACTCCTGGGGCCCAAATCGGGGTTCGGCATGTTGTGGCAGGCTGCTGGCACGTCACGTGGGTGTCTTGGGAGGTCCTCCTCCCGGGGCACGTCTGCGTAGTGCAGCCTGCGTCTTTCAACTGGGGCTTCTGCGTAATACGCACTGTCCGGGTACGGACTGGCGTATGATGCTTTGTCCTGCAGCTGGTTATCGGCATGCCGAATACCGGAGTAGCTAGGATGGGTGGATGGTTGAGGTGCAGGTTGGGCTTGTGGATAACCCCAGCCGGCACCTTGCACCCTTCGTGGACTGGGGGAGCGGTCTAAATAGAGGTGCCGCTCAGCTGGTCGACTTCTCACTGATTGAGAAGGCCGTGAAGATGAGGGTGGTGGTCCAACCTGGGGTTCGAGGGCGAACTGCCCTCGGCCCCTAGGTGGTCCTGAATACCCTAGAGTGTGTGTAGGGAACGGGGCCGAAGGTTGGGACAGATAAGCTTCATCTCTCCCCTGCGGCGTGCGTCCGTCCAGAGAGTCAAGGTGTTTCCCCCCTTCCCACTGTCTGTTGTCATCAGCAGAAGGGGGCGGGGTCTTCTCCCCATCTTCCCCAGAATCGGTGCGGGTGTCGTCGTCCTCCTCATCCTTCAGACTTCTATTTCGCTGTTTTTCAGCTAGCATACTCTGGAGGTTCAAGATCTCTCGATCATGTTGGAGTCCTCTCTGATAGAGGATCAGGGCTAACTTAGCCAAGTGAACCTGGATTGGTTTAGTACCATCCGGGTTTTCTATTTGATCAAGTACAGCGTCAAGCTGTTCTTCAGTGACATCCCTAGAAGGGTAGTCGGGTTCTCGAGCAACCGCGACCAGTTTGGACAAAAATTGTCCAGAAAGTAGGCCAGGTTCATAGTCGTGGGCCGCAGCGCCACCTGGTTGCTGGGAGTTGGTCAGTTCACTACTCTGTCCCTCCATTTTAACAACCGAACCAAAATAGCCTAGTAGAGCTTCTGCAGATAGCTCAAGCTGCACCTTTTGGGCAGCAACTGCTAGCTTTGTAGCAGAAAAACACTAAATTAACCTTTGTGCGCACAGGTTTTAGCGTTTTAAGATTGCACGGAATGCCGTGACTGACGCTTAAAATACTATTCCTTTCAGTATTTTAGCAAAAGCTGGTGCGTTGCCGTAGCAACGTCTTACAACACTTGGGTGTTAAATATGCTAGTTATTCCTTCAGAATATTAGCAAACAGGGTGTTATCAGTCTTTGAGTGAAGGTTTCAGTTAGTTATAATAGCCACTGTGAGTTAAAGTCGCTAAATTAGCAGTTAATTTTAGCCTAAAAGGGTTAGTCAGAATCACTTACATACTGCACCTTTAATGAGGAACTGAATTTTAACCTAAAAGGTTAGCCAGAATTAATTACACGTTGCACCTTTAAGGAAAAACTGAATTTTAACCTAAAAGGTTAGCCAGAATTAATTACACGTTGCACCTTTAAGGAAAAGCTGAATTTTAACCTAAAAGGTTAGCCAGAATTAATTACACGTTGCACCTTTAAGGAAAAACTGAATTTTTAACCTAAAAGGTCAACCAGAATTAATTTACACGTTGCACCTTTAAAGAAGCACTGAGTTACTGGTGAGAGTTCGATGCAGCTTCCTGCTCAGCGAAATCAGCACCACTCTGTTGCTGGTTCAAGGCTGAACAACTGATTATTTTTAATTCAAGCTCTTTGGATTTATTTGTTTGTTTGTGCCGGATAGAAAGTCTCTGTGTATCCAAGCCTCACACGGGCTGCACCAATAAAATGTTGGGGTTATTAGGAGCGAACAATTCGTAAGCTTTAACTTACTTTTGGATTCTTCAATAAATTCTGTAAATATGGAACTATTTACTGATTTATTAATTAATTAAGATATTCTTAGATATCGCCGGGGCACCACCCTTTAATTAGAAAGGGAAATGAATCCAAAACTCTTATCAGTCTTTCTTGAAGTTCGTAGAATCCTCGGAGCAGAGACTTCTCTTCGACACAACAAAGCTACTGGACACAAAAATCTGAATTTTATAACATTTAATTAACAATTTGTCAAATGAATAAACAGTGGAATAGATGAATAATAACCGTGTGATATGATTGAAGATGGATGTGTTTGCATGTGATGGAGGATGTATGAATGGGGTCCTTTGTTCTCACAAAGGAGTAGTGTGTGTGTGTGTGTGTGTGTGTGTGTGTGTATGGATTCAAAATGGAGTCTTGAATACAAGATGGCTGACCCCTTTGTCTGGCTAAAGTGTGGGTGGCAACTTGCACTTTAACTTCCAAAGCACTTAGAATCAGTAGTAACTTAACCTTAAATCACTCAAAACATTTCAAAAGATCATGAAACAACACAAAAGATTAATCACGAATAATATCTTTTAGTTTAACCACGTGGCCAAGCAGAAAACATTTAAAGATACCAAACAATGATCAATAAGCAGTTTATTCTTTCAAAATGACCCGACTGACGTGTTTGGGACGAAAGAGGAAAGCACGAAGCTACTTTTTAAGCAATAGACGCGGTTTATTGCTTATTCGAGACTATAGAGGAAACGGGAGAAGGAAAGAATGAGAGAAAGAGATGAGTTTCTGATCACCAGAACAGTGAAGCGTCCCTCACTGTTTTGATTTGACGGTTCTCCGTGTTTCTCCGCAGCTTTCGGCGTCGTCCGTCGGTTTGATGCTTTCTCCGTTGTTTGGCGTTCACGAGTGTTTCTCCACGGGCTGGACAGAGACAGCAAAGTTTCTTTCTGTGCTGAGTTATAACTTACAGCGTGCTTGATGGAGTTGTTGCTTTCCTCCGCAGTTCTGTGTCCTCAAACATCAGCTGGAGGGGAGCAGAAACGAGCAGATCTGATGGGCTTGCAGTTTAGTTTCCAGCAGTTCCGTGGGCTCCACTTGTGCACTTAGAGCTTCCGCGTGCTCAAGGGAGTCGGAGCGTTGACAAGCGTGTCCTTACCGCCAGGTATCCTGGGCAAAAGAACAAGGATTCTTTGTCTCTGCTGAAGATTTATGGTCTTAGTTCGCGGGAAAAGCTCCACGGCTTCCCGCACATGCGCAGAACGTGTTTCTGGTACTAGGCGGTGACGTCATCACAATGCTTCCGTGTGCAAAGCATCATGGGAAATGAAGTTTCTTGGCGCTGATGTGATTATTTGCTTTTCAGAGCAATTTAAGCACAGTCATTTTGGAGAAAATCACTGCATAGTAATTTCCTCATGAGGTCAGACCCTCAACAACGGCTTCAGCAATGCTGTGCCACTCCTTGGATTTTCTGTCATTTGTTATATTTCTCCACCTCACCCACAAGTACCTGAATTTCTGCTTGTGAAATTGCGCTTCCTTGATCTGCGGTGGTGATTGAAATGCTGCAACGAGCCAGCTTATGTATATGCATGAGATCCACAAGGCACTTTGCATTGACCATTTATGGCAGAAAGTGGGCGTGGTGAGGGCGGGATGTGACTAAAAAGCAGCTGAGAACCTTTCTCGTTAGTCTCTCATTTATGAAGCAGAGATTGCGTGCAGCTGTGCGTACTCCATGTTTGATAGATCACAAACCTATTTGGCGTAAGTACTTTTTATTTTTATTTTTTTGCTGAGCTTAAGTACGGTTTTAGTAAGGATTCTACGCAATGTTTGATAAATGAGACCCCTGGAGTCTAAGGTCTGACCTTTTGTGTGTGGGGGAACTGTGACGTGTTGAGTAAGATGAAAGCAGTCTAGAACATCAAGGAACTTGTGGGAGAATCTACATGCAGATTAAAATCACCCATAATAAGTGTATTATAGAGTGATTAAAAAAAGATCTGACTAGCAAAACTTCAGATGGTCCAGACTGTGGTACCAAGAGTTCTGAGTACATCACGCCTATCTTAGCATCCCTTCACTGGCTTCCGGTCTCTTGTAGAATTTCGGTCCTGGTGTTTGGCTCCACGATATCAGATCTGATTCATCCTTACATCCCATCAAGGCCCCTTGGGTCGGCGGAGCAGGGCCTGTTGGTTGTGCCCAACCACAGACTCAAACCACGAGGGGGTTGTGCCTTCTCAAGAGCCGTCTTAAAATGGCTTCTACTGACAAGAAGTCTTGTTAACGAGGAGTTGCTGCATCCTTGTGTGGTCCCACCCAGATGTTTAACTACAAGTGTCTGTCTGCTTTTAAATGTTTTGACTCTTATGTCATTTTGTGCCACTTTTTGTTGTGCAGCGCCTTGTTTGGCCCTTGGGCCATGCGAATGCGCTACATGAATAAAGTTGGTTGACTGATTGATTCTAACAGCTGCTTTCGTTTCTGTGTGGATTCAGCAAAAGCTCCTGAGTTAAGGTTTGATCGGTTTTTAAGTCACCGCTGCTTAAAGCACTGACATAAAACCCAAAGCAGATGCAGCTTTGCAGAACAGTTACTTTTCATAACAGCTTAGATAAATCCACAAAATACTCAAGAGTAAATATCTACTATAATACTCGTTTTGGGACCTTGGACATGGTTTTCTCGTCCTGATGTGTACTTTTACTTCCTGTTTCCTGATGTTCTATCTCTCAAAACCATTTTCCAGATTCATGAAAGTACTTTTTGTTTGATTGTGCAGACTTTAATTTCATTGAAATCTTTTGTCCCTTTCTTTCCCCTGCATTTGATGTCCTACATCTGCGTCCTTTGTCCAACTGTTTGTAACATCACCTGAATGAAAACGACACAAGAACTCCTCAGATGAGGTTATTTGGGTTTTAAATTATGGGACAGTAAAAATAATCAAAGCACGGAAATGAAAATCAAAGCAGCAACAGCTGAACGTGTCTCAAATGTGTCTTTTCAAACATATTGACCAGATGTTTCCACCAACACACACATTGGCCTGGAATTAGATGATTATGTAGACAAATTACACGTTTTAACGATAAAATGTCACAATTTTCTTACTACTTCCCATTTATTTCTGCTGGCACTTGAGGTTTACCCAGAAATGGCAGTTTGTTTTGGTTACGACATTAAATAAAAACCAGAAGTCGACTAAGTGATGACTTAGACTCGTTGCATCACAAACCAGAAGTTGTTGGAGAGCTGATTAGCTCGGATCTCTGAGGCTTTATGATGCTTTTTATCCAACCGACGAGTCTCTTCCTTCCACCGTGTCGACTAAATACTCCATTATGGTGCCGCCAGTGTGCCGTAACTCTCATTCTTGATTCATGAGAGGCCGTTTCCTTTTTGCCATTAAGATCTCAACACCAAGCCTGGAAAGTGGTTTGGTCTCATTCTCTGTAAAGGAAGAAGGTATTTTCACCTCTTATTTTATTAAGCAGGGAGTTTACAACCTGCACTTTCAGAAAGTATCATCAGGCGATAAGAACTTTTTCAAATGCATCTGGAAATAAAACAAATAGTGGCAAAAAATCGACTCAAATCACTAAAATCAGGAAAGTGAAGTCAGTCCTTTTGGTTTTAAATGATTCAAACATTCCTCTAACTTTAGTTTATTAAAGCTAATTAAAGACCCTGCTTCACTTTTACCTGCAGATAGAAATGTCCTTATAATGGACGTGAGAAATGTAAAAACATGCCAACCTAAGTATCTAATCAGAGGAGAAAGCTGGTAAACAACATTTAATGTGTTCTGTAGAGCTCATTCAAAGCCATGAAACTAGCCTGTTCTCAAAATAGCTCCAACAAACTCCTTTTCTTATTATCCTTCCTGAATCCTAGAAACATCACATGTGCCTGCATGTGTCTCTCATTTAATGGTTTCTCTTACAAAGGTTAGGATGATGAGCTGTAAAAATGACGGATTAGCGCTGCGTTCTTAATGTGAAACTTCATTTTATCACAGACGTCCTTTAAAAGAAATGCACTGAGGGATGCAATCAACAATCAGCCAGAAGAATGAGGGATTTTTATATACCTGAAATAATAAAAATGTTAGCTGGGATAATCAGCATCAATTCTGTTTACACAAAAACACCAGAAGAACACTGCTCTGATTGGTTGATTCGGGTCATTTGAGGCCATAAATAAGAGTTTAGTTTAGTTGCATTTTGGTTTTGAGTAAAATAATTGGGTTTTATCACAGGTTCGATGCTAAGGAGACTTTTAGGTGAGGCAGAATTAGGAGGAGGATCTTGTGCAGCGGGTACAAAAACAAGGAGAAGCAGATCCAACTGCAGAATGAACAGTAAGTTGTCACAAAAGCAGCGGGTTTACGGATGCAGGTCAAGTAAATAAGTTAGAAATCTAACTTTCGTCTTGACCTCTTTAAATGATGGTCTTGGGGATGCAGAGTTCATCTTCACCTGAAACCTGGAGGCACATAATTCATCTGCAGCGTCATCAGAAGAGTCTCTGGAGGGAACAGACCATAAATAACAAACCGGAGCCTCTGGTTGTTCTCCCATCACATTGATACGTTTTCTCCTCCAAAACTTTGGAGAACAGAAGGTCATGTAAAACTCAGCATCAGTCACTTAGGAAACTGTTTCAATCCTATAATGTCTGAAGCACATGGAAGCTTAGATTTGATTTATTATTATTGTTAGTTTTTTGTGTTACTATTATTATTAGGCCCGAGCAGTGAAGCTGCGAAGGCCTATTGTATCTGCTCCGTTTATTATTTTTTTTTAGGCCCGAGCAGCGAAAGCGCTGCGAAGGCCTCTTGTTTTTGCTCTGTTTATTATTGTTTTTTTTTTTCTTTATTTATTATTCCGGTGCCCCTTTGAATGGCTTTTTGGGGACCTTATCATACCCCAAAACTCACAATATTTTGCAAACATGTAAGGCCTGGTGAAAAATTTGATACTTCAAAGGTCCCAAAAAAATCGCACAGAAATTGACTGAACAGCGCCCCTTAGAAAGTGAAAAAAAACCCTCTCCATAAAGCTTAGTTTATCGTACAGTTATGAAATTTGGTACATTTGTAGTACTTAACAGTCCGCACAGAAAAGTCTCTTGCAAGCATGGTCGATAGCAAACAGGAAGTCGGCCATTTTGGGTTGAAATGGCGATTTTTGGCCGTTTTTGCCGTTTTTAGGGTCCGTTTCTGATTGGATTGCTCGATCATTTTTCGCACGATCATCTCAAAAATGGTGTAAAATTGCTCAGAAGGGATGGGCAAACAAAATGAGACAAGGATTCTGAGTTTTCGTATATGCTGATGGGGCGGGGCCAGGCCTCGAAGTTTGACTACTCGCCAACAAAATTTTAACTGCTATAACTTCATAACTGAATGGAATAGAGTTACCAAACTTTCTGTGGTCATTCGTCATCAACCCACAAAGAAAATTGAATGGTCGGATGATTACATCACACAAGCCCCGCCCCCTCAGGACCAAGCAGGTAACTGAAGACAAGTTGGGGTTGCTTGGCGTCACTTTATGGGAGTTTTCTGCAGAAGGCGGGGCTGTGGCGGCGCGGCGAAGTCAGGCGTACAGACGTGGCCTTACGTTTGCCTCCCATTTCGTGATTTCTACAGATATCGCCACGAAACCTCTTGGGAGTGATCCTAGTCCGGCCCCCCAAATAATTTGATGTGAACATCCGGTGGGCGTGGCCTATTTTCTGAAATAGCGCCCCCTAGGACCATTAAAACTGTCAGCCCCAAGCCATGCTTTGACTGAGGAGTACGAAATTTGGTACACTAATGTGGTGTCTCAGTACCTACAAAAAAGTCTCTTGGAGCCAAGTGTAAAGTTGCACAGGAAGGCGGCCATTTTGGTCCAAGTACGCGATTTAGTGGTTTTCGCACACGTTGTTTGGAGAGTGATGCTCCATCGCCCTTTTCACCAATCGCCTTCAAACTTCTGCTATATACTCTTAAGACAGAAAGGAAAAAATTCAACCGTCGGATTTTAAATAAGTATAACGATGTGGGCGTGGCTAAGCCTCAAACTTTGACATGTCGCCACGCCACTCTTTTTTTCACAGCTCCCTATTGGACTCCTTTTACCCAATCACCAGCAATCTCTGGCAAATAGCAGCTGACAAGTTGAGGTCACTTGGTCTATAGTACTGGCAGGTTTTGAAAAAAGGCGGGGCTTTGGGAGCATGGCGAAATTCGCCATCACGCCATGGCAATACGTTTGCCTCTCATTTCTTCAATTATCATGACATCGCCACAAAATGTCAGGTGAGTGATCCTACTCTGACCCCCAATAGAATTGGGCAGCAGAAATTTGTGGGCGTGGCCTATTTTCTGAAATAGCGCCCCCTAGGACCATTAAAACTGTCAGCCCCAAGCCTTGCTTTGACTGAGGAGTACGAAATTTGGTACACTAATGTGGTGTCTCAGGACCTACAAAAAAGTCTCTTGGAGTCAAGTGAGAAGTCGCACAGGAAGTCGGCCATTTTGGTCCAAGTACTGGATTTAGTGGTTTTCGCACACGTTGTTTGGAGAAGGATGCTCCATCACCCTTTTCACCAATCACTTTCAAACATCTGTTATCCACTCTTAAGACATAGATGAAAAAATTCAACCGTCGGATTTTAAATAAGTATAAAGCTGTGGGCGTGGCTAAGCCTCAAACTTTGACCTGTCGCCACGCCACTCTTTTTTTCACAGCTCCCTATTGGGCTCCTTTTAACCAATCACCAGCAATCACTGGCTAATAGCAGCAGACAAGTTGAGGTCACTTGGTCTATAGTACTGGCAGGTTTCGAGTAAAGGCGGGGCTTTGGGAGCATGGCGAAATTCGCCATCACGCCATGGATATATGTTTGTCTCTCATTTCTTCAATTATTGTGACATCGCCACACAACTTCTGATGAGTGATCCTACTCTGACCCCCAATAGAAATGGACAGCTGAAGTTTGTGGGCGTGGCCTATTTTCTGAAATAGCGCCCCCTAGGACCATTAAAACTGTCAGCCCCAAGCCATGCTTTGACTGAGGATCACGAAATTTGGCACACTAATGTAGTGTCTCAGGACCTACAAAAAAGTCTCTTGGAGCCAAGCGCAATGTCGCACAGGAGGTCGGCCATTTTGGTCCAAGTACGCGATTTAGTGGTTTTCGCACACGTTATTAGGAGAATGATATCTCGTCGCACTTTCCACCGATCACCTTCAAACTCCTGCTATATACTCTTAAGACATAGAGGAAAAAATTCAACCGTCGGATTTTAAATAAGTATAAAGGTGTGGGCGTGGCTAAGCCTCAAACTTTGACCAGTCGCCATTACGTTACTTGACTTAATAACTCCCATGTGCATGATCAGATCAATTTCAAACTTTGTCTGTGTGATCACTGACCACATCTCAAGACAGTGACAATGTGGACAGCTGGCATCACCTAAGCCCCGCCCCCTGACTACAGGAAGTCTACTGTTTTATGGTGAAATGCCCATATTTGTCCCCTCTAATTTAGTCAACATGACACTAAGGTCATGCACTGTCTTCATGATGTTGTAATGACCATTCAGATCTGATAGCTTTTCAGAAAGGGAGGGGCTTTGATGCCATGGCGAATTCTGGCGTGACGCTGTGACCTTACGTTTGACTGTAACTTCCACTAACAGCCTCCGATCTGCCCGAGACTGAACATCACATCACCAGTGTGGTAAAGATAGAGTATCTCCTAGTGGTGAGACGTGTAATGGTGGGCTCAGAGGGGATGCTGAGTCAGGGTGAGATGTGGACGAGGAGGCCGTTCACGGTTTCTGGTGTCGGGGTGGTTGACTTTCTGTTCTGCCAGACGTGCCCTGGTGCCCCCGGCTGCCGGCCTGGATGGAGAAGCGCGGAGCTGGGTTTGGAGAGTGTCGGGGATGGAGCGGAGGGGGTGCGGAAGGAGGGCGAGCAGCTTCGCTGCGAGGGCCGAACGACGCTGCTTGCAGCTTTAATTATCATTATCATTGTTATTATTATTACGGTTTGGGGGATCAATTAAGAACAAAAGAGAAAAAAATAATAAATCACCGTTTGCTCATTTTCAGCTCTTCAAAAAACTTTTTCTGAATAAAAAAAATGACGTTTTAAAAATTAACGACCCTTTTTTCTTTTAATTAATGAAATTTACTATCTAAAAACGGGCATTAAAATTCAGAATAGGCTTATAAATGTTGAGAAATCTCCTTTAAATGTTAAATATTCGTGTTTAAGATCAATTTCTGTTAAATAAAAATAAAGTCAATCATTTGATAAGAATATTATTAAAAATGTCTAAACATCAGAAATAATGTAAATATTTTATGCTGCTTTGGGCCAGATTCCCCACCATCATACACACACACACACACACACACACACACACACACACACACACACACACACACAGAGGCGGAGCTGGCCTAAATGGCGCCCTGTGCGAGATCCCCCGTGACGCCCCCCCCCCCCCCCCACACACACACACACACACACACAAGAAAAAAAATTACACCTACAACTTTGTTTCAAATTGCGTGGAGTGTATTATATATAACAACGTTTGCTAACTGAATACAACATCCAGCTCCTGGCCACCTTCTCACCACTTGTCAAAGTTCTACTGAAATAGTGATGATGACAACACCTGCCATCGCCTTCATTCCTGGGAAATATGAAAGTAGTTGGCACCTTGGTAGGTCCTCCTCGAACTAGCTCTGTGCGTATGTTGTCGGTTATTGGTGATGGTCTGAAGAAAGAGGCTCATCATCACCTTCACTGGGACTCATTGGTTGATCGTTCAGGCTTCTCTATTGACAGAAAACAGAAGCGTAACTCAACACATTGCTATGTGGACCATTTCACATATTCTATTAAAATACAATATGTGACATTCAAATTTCTTTAATGTTTGCAGGACACAAACACACACACACACACACACACACACACACACACACACACACACACACACACTTGTGCAAAACTTACCTGACATATCTTGTTGGGGAGACGTGGCAGCTGGCTGTCCCTCATCAAGTTCACATATACTGGTAGGTCTCTCTATTGACAGAAAATGGAAGCATAACTCACCACATTGCTATATGGAACAATTCCCCTATTCTGTGAAAATACTATTTAAATGTCTATAGCTAAATGTTTGCTGGACACACACACGTGTGCACAACCCACCTAAAGTATCTTCCTGGGCAGATGTGGTGCCAGCAGACTCTCCCTCCTCAAGTTCAAATACTGGCCTACTGTTATGAGCAGTGGAGGTAGATGGCTGTTCCTTAGTGGCAGCTAATGGCATCCCAAAATATCTGCGTAGGGCTCCTGATGTTGCATAAAACAAACAATACAATCTTCATGTCACGTCTGTTGCTTAAGCATTTTAATTAATATGTTACAATGAGCATTTACAGTTTTCAGCAGTGGTGGAAAGAATTCTGAAAATCTGTACTCAAGTACAAGTACTGTTACATTGCTAAAATATTACTCATTTACAAGTAAAAGTACTGGTGTTAGAGAAATACTCAAGTAAAAGTACAAATTATTCATAAAAACCTCAGAGTATTATTTATTTTTAACGGCTGATGTCACCATCGCTTCTCCAGACTGGGGCTGCCTGGAAATTGTGTGTTTTCCTTTACCAAAAGTTGAAATACCAACAATCAATTAATCATTAATAATTAATATGATACAAAACAAGTGTTTTTCCCTCGTTTATTTGTCATTTTAAGTTTTTATTTCCTTATTCAGCACATGTCTCCGGCACACAAAGAACTAAATGACAAGAGGAGCCACGACTATTGTTTAAATATCCATGAATCCATTTTAACTGGTTAAATTCTTCAACTCTCCCACGCTGCTTCAAGGTCACTGTGAGTTAACATAGCCGCAGTGTGCTGTGCAGCACACTTAACGCAACACGATGACATCATCGACTTGTACAGTGCTGAAAGGCGAGACAGTCTCAACTTTCAGCTAAAAAAAAGACCGCTCTAGCTATTATAGTTTTTATTTTATGGCAGTTTACAGTATAAAGGGGATCTTACTAGCAGGGCACCTCCAGCGGCCCGCTGCCGCTCCGTTTTTCGTGGGGTAAATAATACGTAGCTCATTTCCCGAGTCCAAATAGAAAGGCGAATGGCGCCGGCGCGAGACCTGCCGCCCGCCGTCAATGTATTTCAGCAAAATTCTCAAAGACTCATTTTAATTTGATAGCGTTGGATATCAGCCTTTCGGTTTTCCCACTCTTAGCTTTTCATAAAAGCTCATTTGGCAAAGAAAAAGCTAGCGGTTGGAAGTAGTTCTAAATACATGCAACGTAAGAAGCTAGCAAAAGACATTTGAAGGCATCATCATAGCACCATGCAAAACGTACAGATTAGAGAGGTTAGTTAATCAATAAGTTGGGGGACAGGCGGGAAAAATACCAACTAAATAATAAAGAGATGCATACCTGCATCTTTTCCTCGTTTCTCCTCCTCTTCTTTTCTTTTTTTCCGAAATTGGGCACCAGATGGCTTTGACCGCTTCTTCTCCATTATGTTTGTGAGCGGTGATATGTGAAACGGTACCTGTATCCCTCCATCATCACTCTCCGAGATCCCTCCGCCCCCCACCTGAAGAAGGGCGCTATAGAGCGCACTACAGAGGCGCGGCGGACACAAGGGGGCGCAATAAAATCCCAATATAAACGCAAACAATGACTTTGTTGTGCTTTTATTACAGAAATATTATTATTATCATCACTCATCACTATTATTATTATGAAGAACATGTGATTTCTATGTTTTGTTGATGTATCGGTTGATGGAAGAAAAAAAAAAAAAAAAAAAAAAAAAAAAGAAATTAAATGCCGCCCCCTCCAGACTGCCGCCCTGTTCGGCCGCACATGTTGCACATATCAAGCTCCGCCACTGCACACACACTGACACACACACACACACACACACACACACACACACACACACACACACACACACACACACACACACACACCTCCCCTCCCATGTATTATTTCTGTTTGAACCAAAGAGCTTCGAGGCTGAGAGCCTGTTGACGTCAGCTAACTTCTCCAGCAGCTGAGGAGGAGGAGGAGTGGGGGAATGAGACGCTGGATGTGGAGGTCTGACTGTGGAGGACCGTCTTTTCTGCGGGACTTTGTGGACCTGCGTCCAGTTCTGCGGGACTGAAGGTGGGTTCAGTCAGGATTTCTCACACCCGTTGTCCGTGCTGCGTATGTCCGCTCCTGTGCGTCTCTCTGTCCAGTTGCTCCGGTAAACAGTGTTGTTTGCGTCTTTCGGACATTGCTCTGTTTGGATTTTCTTCATCTGCTGTTGAATCCAAAACTAATCTGGATTGTTTGGGACTCGTTTCCAGCTTTTGTTTGGATTTGTAGCCTTCTTCTTTTCTTCAAACCTAACGGGAAACTTTGTTGCGCAATAAGTCGGTGCAAGTGCAAACGCTCTTGGACCTGCTCAGCTGACTTTTAAGAGATCTTTGTCCTTCAGAACTTTTTAACAGCCCATTAACCCGTTTCTCCGAACCTGCTCGGGTTTAATCATTGCTTCCTCCGTGGAGTCGCTGTGTTTGCACGTTTTTGGTGGCGCTGTTGCGCGCAAATTTTCCATTAATATAAAAAATACAAAATGCCTCAGAAACTCATGTTAAAATAAACAAACACTTAGATTGTGTTGTATTCAAGCCGGGTAACAAAAATTACACAAAACATAAAATTTTTATTTCACATTTTTTCTTGTCACCAATTTCCCTAAAAAAATAAAAGCATCAAAATCCCCTGGATCGGAATGGTCTTTTTCCCCCGAAATCTAAAAAATGTGAATGTTTTAAATGTTGAATATGTAATTTATTTGCATTATTTGTAAGACCTTTTAGTAGTTCTCATTTTAAAGTGTTTTTCTGCATCAGAATTCCAGAAATGTCATCTTGCATCCAATGATTACCTTAGTGAACAGGTGCTTCCCTTTACCCAATCAGGTGCCCTCCTCCTGATTGGTTGCCTGAATGTTCCTAAATTACTGTCAAAGGTCACAGAAAAAAATCACTTTTAGGATCTTTTACTTGATGAAAATCCCAAATCTTACCCAAAACAAAATGATTACAAAGGATTAGAGGTAGCCACTTCTTCTTCGCTTTAGGTGCTTGCTAATACTGTTTCACTGCCACTTGTTGGATAAAAAAGTAATCTCAATCGGTTCCAGAGAACTTTGCATGGTACATAACCTTTATTAAACAAACATACGGACGTTTTCACTGAAAAATGGTCTAAAAAAGCAAACAAGCTCCTGGCTCTATTTATTAGTGTCCAAATGATCAACTAGTTCATATTTATTTTCAGACAAAACATAATTTTAACCTTTTCTAATCTTCCAACAGGAACATATTTATTTTATATCTCATTTGTTTTGTAGCTTAAGCAGGAAATTCTATTTTTAGGAAGGCCATTGTTCTCTTTAATGTCATCTTGTGGAACTTTTGTGTGTGTGTGTGTGTGTGTGTGTGTGTGTGTGTGTGTGCGTGCTTCGGTTGTGAAATCTTGGTTTTGGAACAAACTGGCTGGAGCCGGCAGAGTCTCATACTGTTAAAATCAGCATGAGTTAGCCTTCAGGCTTCTGCAGATTGCTGATCAGGACAGCAGTTTTTAATGTTCTCACCCCACTGCTGGGAATAGATCAAGGCGGTTCTGCTGATTTGATTTAAATTAAAGAAAAATGAAGATCATGTAGGTTTAATAGCGAAGCCTATTTCAGCTCTGTGACACCGATGGTTGTTGCTGCCTGTCTCTATGGTTGGATTAGACTTTTATTGAATGTGTTGCATCAGTATGAACATTTTTTTCTGCATTTAGGTTTTGACATTTGCTTTATTTGTTCTTTTAAAACATCTACATTTGTGCAGTGTCAACACATTAAACTGACATTTCCCATTATCCTTCAACAGTCTGTGCAAAAATAATCAGCCTTTCTTTGGAATTAACAGATCAGTCTGTCTATGGATCAGTTTACTGGTTCTTTACCGAAGCCACTGAGCTGCAACAGAAAAGCTACAATTGAGTTCTCAAAACATTTGTGAGCACCTCAGTAAGGTTGCATGGTCCTCTAAGTCATTCGAAATATGGACGAGGCAAAATAAATGCCTTTGTAAATGCAAGACTATGACAATAAAAAACAGCTTTTGCAAAAATGCAATAAAACATGTTGGTTGACCATCTTTATTTGGAATTGTGTTGATCTGATCTGATCATACTTTTCCTTCTGTCCACCGGACATGTGAGTGTCACATTTTGGATGTGTCCCAAATCTCCACAGTTCAGATTTAGCCAGACAGGAAGTTAAATACTAAAGCAGTGTAAAACATCCAGAAACTTACAAAATAAAAGTCACCTGCAGATCTTCCAGTTGCTTCAAGGTGTGGAAAACTGAAAAAACCTTATTTAATGATTATTTCTGATTATAACCAGTCACTCTGAGTTTTTCAAGTAGGCTGAACATGAAAATAGTCTCCTACACCTATCTCCTACATTAGCTTCGGATAGAAAACAGACGGTGAAACTCTAGGATTAGAAAATCCTGACAGATCTACGTCACTCTGTCACTTAACATGTATGGACTCACCCATCTGGACTCATGACGGGGAAGGCCGTCGTTGGTTTAGTGTCCAGGAATCAGCAGAGAACATCTTTAGATGAAGCTAACCGTTAGCGTTAGAAACTACCACACTGCACAACTCTTCCAGACTTGTGTTATTAGTGGAGATAAAACATCAGTGTTGCAGCTCAAACAGTCAGTGGTAGAGTTGTGTTGCTCTCTCACCTCTGATAAAAGGAAATAAGACTGATACAGGCACTTCTGGGCTTTCTTTGCCCCCGAGAATGACTTAAGTCATTCATTCCTACTAGAGACCACTGCAAATGTATTGATTAAACAAGTGTTCAACAAACAAGTGTGTCAGACCTCTGTAGCCGAGGCAAACAGAACAGAAAATAAACCAGTCGTTTCGAAACAGGAACTGGGAACTAAAAGATGGAAATTGTAACACTGGTGTTTGTTCTGATCTCATTTTATTCAGACTTGACCAAATTTAACCCAAAGATGCAGAAGCTCTGTGTTCAGTGGAAACAGTTTATGTTTAAAATGCGTGTGTGTGTGTGTGTGTGTGTGTGGTGAACACGATTGTTCACCCGCTGAGCTGAATCAGATGTCTTCTCGTGTGTCTCCTCATCGGCGCAGACGCTGCAGGATTAGAAATTCTTTCCTCCTAATTTATTTGTTTTTTAACCTCTGATGCAGCACATCTGCTTGCTTTGTTCCAGAAGCAGTAAAGATGAATGTTTGACCCATTTTTTTGGCCCATCTTCTTCCCAGCCTTCCTCTATTGTTTTAACTCTGTCTCAAACAAGAGACATCAGATCTCAGAGTGGGATATTTGTCTCCACTAAATACTGATGGGACACGGCAGATTAATTAGGCTGATTATTGTCTAGAATGCAGTGTGTGTGAGATTGGAGAAAGGATGGATGAATGCTTTTCAGTGATGAGGCGTAAACCCCGCCTACACACCGCTGCATAATCATGGTGTTTTTACAAGTGCTGATTTTTTGTTCACAACTAAAATGAGGAAGACATATATTTGCTCGTACAGCAGCAAAGTGAATCCGGCCTTCCCCTGTAGTACCACTGATGGTCTAACAAAATCCAAGATGTATTTTTTTTAAATGTCTTGAATAGGGATGCGCATAGTTAACTGGTCATTTGCTGTTAAGTTTGTAACCGGGTCAAATCGTTTTTCCTGGTTAACTGCCAGCTGAGCTTACGTTCTTCTGCTGTGCATGAGTGTAATGTATTTTTTGCCATCAGAGGGTGCACTATCAAAACCACAGAAGAAGAGCTTGTCACATGATCAAATTAGTTTACTCAAAGGCCCAATCCCATCACTGACACTGCGGTCTTCAGCAAAGTGCACTCGGAGAAAGTGCGCTGTAAGGCTTCGAGTGCGTGGTACACAAGTAGGGCTGGGCAATAAATCGAAAATTTATCGTTATCGAAATTTCTGTCTCTTATCAAGATCATTTTTCCCATGTCAATAAATGTGATAATAAAAAAATGAAAAGATGTGTGTAGGTTGGCAACATTCATGCCCCTTTAAGAAGCTGTACCACCTTGAGTCACGTAAAAATGTGACTGAATGTAATACATGTGACACCCCCATCTATTGGACAACTTTTGTTTCCGCGCATACCTGTAGTTATCATCCGTTTATCGTTATTGAGGTGAAATCCTCAATATATCGTGATATTGATTTTAGGCCGTATCACCCAGCCCTTTACACAAGTGTGCAAATAAGTGCCGAATTGAGATGGAGTGTTGCTCCATCGACCGCAACATATGCCGGTATGCTGGTTGCTGTGATACTTTTGAAAAAACCTTTATTAACAACTTTCAAACAAACAACCAAACCAAACAATTATTTGACATAAATTTACATTCATTGCTGCTTTGTCTAAAAGTATCAGAGCACCAACTAATCATCCTGAAATTTGGATACATATTTTCAGAAAAGGCACTTAAGCCTTTTCTCCCACTGCAATGGCTTGTGGGTAATACACAAGTCTTCATCTCTGTAGATCAAGGGTTCAAAATGCTATTTGCACTTTTATTCCTCCTGCTGTCTTCTCCTTCTCAGCATCAGACTCAAAAGCAAACTGCACTATAGCAATGTCTTCAATGTCTTGCAAAAACTGAAAATGGGACAGGGAGCAGTGAGCCGCAAGTCTTAAGGGATGAAGAACAAAGTCAGTATTTTTAAATTGTCTTCAACTCAATTTCAGTGGATCAAGAAGTGTAAGGAATATGAGAATACTTGAGCGGATTTGGGACAAAGTAAGGTATAATTTGCACTATCGGGGACTAATGAGATGTCATGGGAAAATGTGCAAGATACATACACAAATGTAGCCATTTTTGCACAGTTTTGACATCTGACAGGTTTGTTTTCACATCCTTTCATCTTCATGAGAGTTATGTAAAATGTTATTTTTTATTCCTCAATCATTTCTTAAAGTAAGTGGATGATTTCAAGTTTGTTCAGCCATCGGGAACTTCTCATTGCACAATGATACTGAAGCAAATCAATCGATTCTAAAACCAAATAATTCCACTGTGACGTGTTCACGAAAAAAGGCCTACAGTGTTGACAAAACCTCACACACACCTCTTTGTGTTTGTCCTCAGAACACCTCTCTCTATGCCATGACTGATAACATCGTTACCATCGGTTCATGCTCCCAGTGACTCACTGTCACCGGAAACTCCATTACAACAAGTTCATCTCTGCACCCAGAGCCGTTGGCTGTGACGGAGCGGCTCTGGAGCCGTCCACTCACAAACATCAAAGATATTTTAATCCATGCAGCTCTAAATTGAGCTGGAGGATTAGAAGTCTTATTCCTGGCTCAGTTTCCTCATGTCAGAAACATATTTTTTCTACCGACATTGAGATAATTGATATTCTTTTATCTTGTTTGGCTGTTGACTCTGAGAAATGTCAACGCTTTCGGTCCCTCCATCTTCAAGATTGAATTAATCCTCCGAGCAGCTATTAGCCGTCTTAATTAATCAGGGGTTTTGCAGATGAGACAGCTGAGGGCTTCTGCCAGTATTCTGTTGTTGTGTCTTTGTCTCACTTGTCTTTGCCTCTGATGAGACGGCCGATGTTTCATTGAACCGAGCCTCTCTCCACTGCTGATGAAGCTTCTTTGTTTTGTAGATGAGAGGATATTAGGACTCACAAAGACAAGTAAATAAATGTAGCCCAAGTCCCTGTTGTTTAACAAAGTTAACTTTGTGATGCTTTGGTGTCTCTGAACAATCATTCTTTTCCACTCTGGGCTGCATGAATCATTTTGAAAGAGCCACATTGTGAATCTGAAATGAACTGCTGCATTTTATGTGTTGTGCTTAATTGTTTTCTTGTGAGAATGAACATCTCAATATTTTCCTTGGAAGTGTTGCCATTGTCCTCCAATCCTCCAGTGGATGATGCAGCTGTCTAATGATTGTTCAAATCACTGATTAGATCATATCTCATGATAAGAGAGTCGAGGTGGCCGAACTAAAGTCTTCTTCGGTGAAGATTGCACAAGTGAAACTGTCAAGCTTACAAATGAAGCTCTAGAATTGTAGTGAATGACTGCGGTTCAATAGGCTCCGCCCTTTAAGCCTTGCTGCTATTGGATAAGTGTTCTCCCGATTAGCCAGTTACTGAAGAGCTTTCAATATATGTCCACCTACCACAGGCCCTGCTCCGGTATATAAGGAGAGCAAGCCCTTCATTCCTTTCCCATTTTCTCTTTGCTTGTTTTTCCCAGATTGGGCTGTTTCGAGGCGAACTCTTTCCAAGAGGTTCCCTTGCAGTGTGACTACACGCTGTGATTCTTTCATCACTCCCTCGCCTTGACTGCTCTCTCGCCCACGCAGCATACGAGAAAGATCTCAGTGCAGGGGAGAGGATACGATAAATTCTGATACTGAAATCCAGACAATATTTGCAAATGTCAATACCAAATTTAACTGGAAAATTCCAGCCACACGCTTCCAAAACACATCCAGTGTTATAGGGAGATCTTGTTGTTTTGTCAGAATGAAGGCGATAGAAACTGCTGCCACCTAGCAGTCGGAGTTTGAATTTCACCACAAAGACAAGAAATGCAGTGAAGGTTTTCAGGTCAATTCTCAACAAATATTAATACACTGCATTAAATTATTGATTTAGTATCATAACATGAAATATTGCAATATTTCAGCATTTAAATATTTTCTTACATCTCTAATTTAAAGTGCTGTTTTAAGCATTTTTACATACACATGGATGTTTATTTCATTTTAATTTTTACATTTGGGGATCACAAGGGTCATAATTGAAATGTGAGTTTTATTCAAACATACCATTTTTTTCAAACATATTTTCTTAAGTTATGGTCAGTGCATGCGTTACACTGGTTTATTATTCTGTCTTCAATTCAATTCAAAAATAGAGGGAAATTGATTGCTGTAGTAGCTCATAATAATAATAATAATAATCAAGTCACCAAAGAGTTATTGTATATTACAATGGCTGTTGGCAGGAAGGATCTCCAGTAGCGGTCAGTGTTGCAGCCAAACTGAAGAAGCCTCTGACTGAAGACACTCTTCAGTTGTCGGACAGTCTTGTGAAGAGAATGCTCAGGGTTGTCCATCATTTTCTTGATTCTCTGGAGAATCCTTCTTTGCATGATCTCCTCCAGTGGTTCCACAGTCGTCCCCAGAACAGAACCAGCCTTTTTTATTAGGCTGTTGAGCCTTCTTGAATCTGAAAGTATTCTGATTACATTGTCTGGATAGTTGCACATAGATTATTCCATCATAATTTGTTCCAGAGTAGAAACTGATCAATAACATTAATCACATTACAGTTTGGGTCCCTCAGCATCACTGTGACTTGTGCACCCATCCATCCTTCACTGCATCATGTAGCAGAATCATAAAATTGGTTCTGTTTCATCTAAAGTGAATCAAGGTTGATCAGATTTCTGTTTACGTAGAATGTGACCTTTTTCCAGGTTAAAGTAATAAAAATATGCTGTTTCCATTAAAAATGGTTTCCTTCAGAGGAACCTCTTAATCAAGCGGATGTTGGAATGTTGATGTGTTTGAAAACGCAGCAGAAGGAGATGAGCTCAGCGAGGAGAGAGGGAGAGCAGCAGCAAAATAGTTTTCTGCCTTTGGGATATACATGAGATTAAGGGACTGGATTAAGATAATTCTTCTCTTTTCTATTCTTTAATTTTGGTGCTAAAATATTAAACAGCCTTTAGCCTTTGCGGAAGTTTCAGTTGGACACTCAGGACTTGAGGAATGTTTACAGGCGATCCTCAATAAGCGCTGTTTCAGCTGACTGTTTACCATTCATTCTCTGAAACATCTAATGAACTAAATAACTCGCCTAATTAGGATTGGAACAAGGTTCCTGGTCCTAATGAGACTTGCGGGATGAAAAATGCCTCCGTCTTGCTGGTCGCCACGACACAGAACAGGATGGAAATGCTTTTTCTGTGGGAAACTTCCCATTTGTGTCCAACGGTGTCTCAGCAGATCAGTACTTTACCATTCGGGCTGATTGCAGGGTGGCTCTGCCTCCGTCGATGCGATACGTGTTTGTTTAATTACACCAATAACACCTCATAGGTTTCTGTCTTATTTGTTGTTTTCAGTTGTTTCATTGCAACAGGTGGTGTTTTTAAAGGTCAGATGCTCGTGAGGAAAATGCTGAAATTTCCATTTTTATGCTGAAGCTGAACTCTGCCATGGAAATGGGGCGTTTCTGTTTTATTACTGATGTCCTTCTCCCAGCCTCATGTAGGTGGACATAAGTGTTTTTATGTTATTTTCCTACAGATCTGGTATATTTTTGTCGTTACTTTATAAAAGAAGTTGTTGAAAATGCTTCTGAATATTGTTTTTTCTAATTATGAAAACATTTTCTATAAAATTCTAGGACTACTCATTTATTAACCCTTTAAGCGCCAAAGTCGCAGAAATGAGCCCTCATGCAGTTAATACGTTACACAGTGGGGTGGCAGACACCTGTAACTTCAATCCAAGCAGCATTTGTGGGTGTGTTACTATTCAAATTCATGACGTATTTAGCGCTTGAACCCCGCCTTGTCAGAGCAGTCAGATCGAGTGAGAGCGAGCGAGTGGTGGAGGGAAAAAAAAAAAACTCAGTGCCGAGAGGAATGTTCAGTGCTGACGAAGCTCTTTGTCTAGTCAGTGTTGCCAACTTAGCGAATTTGTCACCATTTCTAACGACTTTTCAGACCCCCTGAATGACTATTTTTCAAAAAAGCGCCTAGCGACAATTCTGGTGACATTTCTGACCCCCCTCAACTACTTTGACTTCAACTTTGTAGCAGACTTTACCTGCAGATTAGCGATGCATCTGAAGCGACAGGACCGTCCTTCCTTCCAGAGAATCAGAAAGAAAATGATCTGCGCATGTGCTTGCAGCATGATCACGCTACCCCCGTTGGCCAATCAAACCTTTTGTGGGTTTTCTTTCACAAGAGACAGCCACTGGAGCTACATAAAGGGCGACCGCTCCTTCCGCCATCCTGCCTCATTTTGGCAGCTGAGCTCGGCTG